>NC_136807.1:44723557-44813557 GCF_951216825.1 Electrona antarctica
ACTGTTCACAATGGAGCAGTACAGGATATTATACGGTACAGTATATACACTACCTATATATCTATCTGTCTTTGTATGAGCCACGCGTAAAACCTTCTGACCGGGTTCGCTCATAGCCAGCTGTCAGAAGAATCTATTTTAGAAATTAGAAGATGATGTTTTATTTAAATCAGGTCTGTTTGATGGATCATAGATATACCGATGTACTAATGGACTCAGATTTCAGCGCAGCGTATCAGCGTAATATATGAGGTGACACTCTCTGCAGTTTAAAGAAAGACGGAAGGAGTTGCTCGCGAAAATAGCCGAGCTATATCTATAGCTTATAGATCTGTTATTTCCTAGATCTGCTGCGGTGGCTCAGGGGTAGAGTGACCGGATGGCAACCGAAAGGTTCCCAGTTGAAATGATTGATTACTATATTTACCCAGGGTATCTGGGCTAAGCTCAAGAACTTGTTTCCAGCCAGGCCCTGCTCATAGAACACATTTCATCGTAGTGGTTCAATGCCTTGTTCAAGGGCACTTCAGCGGTGGTAATTTTAACGTGTCGGACCGCTGATTCGAACTGGCGACCTTCCGGTATCAAGATCGCTCCGCTATCCGTTCGGCCACCGCTGCCACAAGTTCGAACCCGGGCTCCCCCAGAGTTAGTGTCGAAGTGTCCTTGAGCAAGACTCTGAACCCCTAATTGCTCCCGATGTGCAGGTTGGTGCCTTGCATGGTTTGTGTGAATGTGTGTGTGAATGGGTGATCTCTGTAAAGAGCCTTGGATAATGGCGTTATATAAATGCACCATTTTCCATTTATCTGTTAGTTCCTGGTGCAACTAAGTATAAATCAGGCGTTAGACTTTGTTGAGTTCCTGTCTCAGACACACTCACGCACGCACGCACGCACGCACGCACGCACGCACGCACACACGCACGCACGCACACACACACACACACACACACACACACACACACACACACACACACTCCTCAATCTCTCTCACCATCTTTCTGCTGTTGAGTCGTTCTCTTTTTGTGGTTCTTCCTGTGCCAGAGAGCGTGAGTGAGTGACACCTATCTCAGCCCACCCCCCTTTCTTATTTTTATACGTCTCAACATACCACCGGAAAGAGTGGGAACCTGCATATACAGACAGTACTGTACTTGTACGTTTAAAAGAACACTATAAAGTTGCTGTTTCTGTTGGGTTTTTTTTTTTCCTTCCTCAAGCTGTTGTCTGATAAGAGAGAGAAGAGGAGGAGGAGTGGCTAGGAGGTGGAATGGAAGAGAGGGGGGGTTAACTTATTTAGAATGGTGTAGTTCTAATCATAGCAGACAGCGTTGATGTTCACATTAGATGTGATCTGATTGATCACACCATCGGCGACAGTGAGAACAAAACATTTCCTTCTGTGAGACGGGTTTGAATAGGCACGGCGGTTACAGATATTTATTTGGGCGATTTTTGGAAGTGGTCCTTCTTCTTCTGTAGACTAGAGTAATGAGCTGCTCTATACAAATGCACTTTCGAGGATGGCAACAGGCCAGTGAATTCCAAAACAGATTTCCATCAAAAGTCCCACCGACGGATCCGCGTATCTTGTTCGCAAATGATGGTTGTCGTTTATCTGAGTACTACTAGTACTGCTGTACAATATGTTCAGATGAAGATACAACTTTTGCATATGAAAATGAATGAACACGGATAACAAAGGTGAGGTCACATGCAGTAAGATCGGTGCTTGGATTTGGTGGACACAACCTTAACGCTGCCACAGCTGTGCGACTCTGTGACTGTGGTTTTGTGTGTGTGTGTGTGTGTGTAGTCACGATCACACTCACACCCAGGAAGAGGCCCTGTTTCCCTTATCTAACGACAACAGAGCATGTGTCGCCATGGCCACGGGCTGTGCTCTTTATGGGCTTTGTGTGTGTGTGTGTGTGTGCGTGCGTGCGCGCGCGCGCGCGCGTGTGTGTGCGTGTGTGTGTGTGTGTGTGTGTGTGTGTGTGTGTGTGTGTGTGTGTGTGTGTGTGTGTGTGTGTGCCATGTTCATTGTTTGCTTATGCTCATTGTTTGCTTGGGGCGTGGTACAATATCAGAATTGTTACTATAGTCACAGTCTCTCTACTGTATGTCTCTATTCTCTAGTCTATGGCTTCCTTGAAACTGTCTGTCTGTCTGTCTGTCTGTCTGTCTGTCTGTCTGTCTGTCTGTCTGTCTGTCTGTCTGTCTGTCTGTCTCACCTTCTAGTCTCTCTTTGAACCAGGAGTGACAAGTTGGGGCGCCATCAAAATTCAGTGGCACATTGTCTCTCAGGTTGAGGTATACGCTAGGTCCCTTCTACAGCTAATTGCACAGACAGAGAGAACGGTAGGCAGAGAGACAGAGAGAAGAGAGTGAGGGGGATATGGAAAATGCAAGAGAAGAGAAGAGAGAGAAGAGAAGAGAAGAGAAGAGAAGAGAAGAGAAGAGAAGAGAAGAGAAGAGAAGAGAAGAGAAGAGAAGAGAAGAGAAGATGAGGAAGAAGGGTGCTCAAACAGGCATACATATTACATGAGCCCCCCCACCCCCCCCCCCCCCCAACCCCCCCCCCCCCCCCCCCCCCCCCCCCACCCACCACACACACACCGCACCCCTTTCTTCACAGAATGGCTGTGTACTGTGCAGGGCTTATTAATTCCGCTCGGTGAGAGAATTATTTTTAGAGACTTAGTGTACCGGCAAAGGCTTTTAAAGTCACAAGTATTACACATTCTGCTTATAGGTTGTTCCCTTATATAAATGTAAAAGTTCTGAAAGTTTGCTTGTGTGTCTTCTGTGCGAGTGTCATGGCATTGTGGAGCTGCTTTACAGTGGTATGATCTGTGAGATTGTTGATTCGGGGGTGAAGCGGTACAGTATGGTTCCTTTGTATGTACAGAACCTGAAAGTTCTGCATACATACAGTACTATACAGTAGTACTGTACTATATACTGTTATATAGTCACATACTGTAGTTTCACGTGCAAACAAATCAATTCCCAAAAGTAAAAATGAGGGACTTCCATTGTTTTTGGTTGGGTCTTTTAAGCTAGGTAAATGGGTGTTTTTTTTATTCTAATGACTGGACAGAAATGGTATTACACTGGCGTCTGTGCGCGTGCGCGCTCGTGGACACGCGCACGCTCGCCGCAAACACCCTTCCACCCCTCCCCCTTCCACCCCACCCCCTTCACAAACAGATGTTGCCTAGAAGGCATTATAGAGAGAGAGCTTATATGAATTGCCCATCAATCAAAACCCGGTCTTCAATGGGAGTCTGTAATTTTTCCTGCGTTATCCTGTCATAAACAGTCTCTTTCTCCACTGCACTCCAAGATGAAAAGATTCCAGCATTGTATTCCACCATTAGCACTGTGTAAATATTACATGTTTTCCCTAGAATCGCTAGTTAGCATTACTTCCACCTTGTGGCTTCATTATTTTTGAAGCACTCAGCTTTGTCGATGATGGTGAGGCGTGACCTACTTCTGGGTCTTCTCTCTCTCTGTCTCTCTCTTTCTCTCCCGTTCTCTCTCTCTTTATTCTCAGTCTATTTCTCTCTCTCTCTCTCTCTCTCTCTCTCTCTCTCTCTCTCTCTCTCTCTCTCTCCCCACTACTCACTTTCTCCCTCATTTACTCTCTTGCCTGTCTGTCTATCTGTCTTGTCTCAGTCGTAGTCATTCTCTCTCTCTCTCTCCCTCACTCACTCTTCCATTCTCATTTATTTATTCCCTTTCTCCACCCATTTATCGTCATGGCACCATCACTCTGCTCTCTTTATCACTATAGTTAATCCCTTTTTTCTTCATAGTTAATCCATTCTTTTTTTTTTTGACACCCCCCTACTCCACTCATTTACACATTTATTATTTCTCAATTTGACTCTGTCCCTCAGCCTGGTATATATATATATATATTTTTTCTTTCTCTCTCTCCCCCTCTCGTTTTGCATCTCCTCCCTGTCTCTATGTCTTTATTCTGTCTGCTCTCCTGCACCACGTGCGTTGCGGAGAGAAGCGTTGCGAGCAGTGGTCCCCGCTGAACAATTACCATGCAAAGCAATCCAAATAGAGATGTTTGCCGAAAACAACATGTGTGTAATTACTGCTTAATGAGGCCCTTGTCTCAGGCAGAATGCCCAATTAGACCAGGGATGAGAAAGAGATGCCTGGACCCAGTGGAGAGAGAGGGAGAGAGAGAGAGAGAGGGAGAGAGAGAGAGAGAGAGAGAGAGAGAGAGAGAGAGAGAGAGAGAGAGAGAGAGAGAGAGAGAGAGAGAGAGAGGACAGTAAGGGAGAGAGGGTTGTACACAGAGAGGAGCGAGAAGGAGGTGCAGGAGAAACATAGAGGTTAGGAGCAGAGGCAGAGAGGGGGAAGGAGAAAGAGGAGAAACATAGAGGTTAGGAGCAGAGGCAGAGAGGGGGAAGGAGAAAGAGGAGAAACATAGAGGTTAGGAGCAGAGACAGAGAGGGGGAAGGAGAAAGAGGAGAAACATAGAGGTTAGGAGCAGAGACAGAGAGGGGGAAGGAGAAAGAGGAGAAACATAGAGGTTAGGAGCAGAGACAGAGAGGGGGAAGGAGAAAGAGGAGAAACAGAGGTTAGGAGCAGAGACAGAGGGAAGGAGAAAGAGGAGACACATAGAGGTTAGGAGCAGAGACAGAGAGGGGGAAGGAGAAAGAGGAGAAACATAGAGGTTAGGAGCAGAGACAGAGAGGGGGAAGGAGAAAGAGGAGAAACATAGAGGTTAGGAGGAGAGGCAGAGAGGGGGAAGGAGAAAGAGGAGAAACATAGAGGTTAGGAGGAGAGGCAGAGAGGGGGAAGGAGAAAGAGGAGAAACATAGAGGTTAAGAGCAGAGACAGAGAGGGGGAAGGAGAAGAGGAGAAACATAGAGGTTAGGAGCAGAGGCAGAGAGGGGGAAGGAGAAGAGGAGAAACATAGAGGTTAGGAGCAGAGGCAGAGAGGGGGAAGGAGAAAGAGGAGAAACATAGAGGTTAAGAGCAGAGACAGAGAGGGGGAAGGAGAAAGAGGAGAAACATAGAGGTTAAGAGCAGAGACAGAGAGGGGGAAGGAGAAAGAGGAGAAACATAGAGGTTAGGAGCAGAGGCAGAGAGGGGGAAGGAGAAAGAGGAGACACATAGAGGTTAGGAGCAGAGGCAGAGAGGGGGAAGGAGAAAGAGGAGAAACATAGAGGTTAGGAGCAGAGACAGAGAGGGGGAAGGAGAAAGAGGAGAAACATAGAGGTTAGGAGCAGAGACAGAGAGGGGGAAGGAGAAAGAGGAGAAACATAGAGGTTAGGAGCAGAGGCAGAGAGGGGGAAGGAGAAAGAGGAGAAACATAGAGGTTAGGAGCAGAGAGGGGGAAGGAGAAAGAGGGAGTGAACAAGAGGAAAACGGGAGGGAGAAAGCATCAGCAACAGAGAGAGAGAGAGAGAGATAGAGAGAGAGAGAGATTCTGAGAGAGAGGGAGAGAGAGAGAGAGAGAGAGAGAGAGAGAGAAAGAGAGAGAGAGAGAGAGAGATTCTGAGAGAGAGAGAGAGAGAGAGAGAGAGAGAGAGAGAGAGAGAGAGAGAGAGAGAGAGAGAGAGAGAGAGAGGATGATTTCTGCAGTGAATGTGGAGTAATGGCAGAGCTGATAGCATTGCGCTGAGGATAAATTGGCATTTTAAATGGGAGAGGAAGGCAGTGCACATAGAGGGGCTACATAGAGAACAGCTGTACGTTGCAATATATGGGCGGCCATGTTGACGCACAAAATGGCTGACCTTTCCAAGGCTGTCTTGGGGCCTTGTTGGTGAATATAGTACTTCGTCGAGGTAATTGGGTTAAAATGAGAATACTCCGAATCCATTCCTACCCTTGGAGCTGAAAGAACACTAATAGGGCATCATGCTCTGTTGGCGGTTTGCTGCAGACGTCAGCTTTCAAAAGGAGAGATGGAGCTCAAGATCTGGCAGTATTTTACGGCTGCAAAAAAAGGAGAAAAAAAAGAAGGTTACTATTCATCGACTGTATACTCTTTTCCTGAAGAACCCCTCGAAATGACTTTGCGTCACCAGTGGTATCGGAGCGGATTTCAATGGAATGGAATTGCTCAGTTAGGCGACGACAAGAGGCTTTCATGTGAGGAGTGAAGCATTTATTGCAGCTGTGTCACCAAGGTCAATATCACTTCGGCCCTCTCAAAGCCCTACGCGCCTGAGTTGTACTCGGTGGTGCCGGTGCACAGGTGTATGCACACCGAAAATAGCCAATCTACAAGATAACAATGCGTCACATGTGCAACACATTTTGAGCATATAGAGATATATAGATATATATATATATATATAGAGAGATACATGCCTGTTGTGCAACACCCGTGCGCAACTAAGTACAGCATAAATCAGGCTCTAGTCACTTGTTGTTGTCTATGGTTTTATCAAACGATGCTACTACCTCATTGTTTCTTGTTCTTTTTCCTCCGATCTGTCAGCAGGCACCACAAAGGCTTGTTAGCGCTCCTGGGTTCTCTCTTTAAGCAAGCTTGAATATTTCTTCATTAATGGTATAGTTCTGCCGGGGCTAATTATGATTGGCACGAGATGCTAATACCGCGTACGTGGCCCTTGCCTTGGTTTCAAGAGTTTATGGCGTCGAATTGCGAACATAATCATTATAGAATAAGCAAGAGCATCTTCACAAGGGTTTCCAAAGATGCGTCATTAGCCAAGCATGAGGCCCGAGGCAGTCAGTCTCTCGTTCTCCCCAGTCGATAGGGAGAGATAATGTGCAGTCATTTCTCCCTTTAGGCTCTGTCGCACGAAGCTGTGGCGTACCGTGATAGCAGAGCTACAAGCTCCCAACACAACGCATCACGTATGCAATGCATGGGCCACTGGCGGCCCGGGGGCCACATGCGGCCCCCACCTTCACTTAATGTGGCCCTCAGGTTAATATCACAATACTGTAAACATGACCCACTTTAATTACTTCATTCAAAATTAGTAGCTTAATGAGTAGTATTACAGTGTTATTGCCTTTTTTATGTCCATTATGGCATTTGAAATTAAATAAAAATGTTACTTTTCAGGATTCCGATTGAAAAATAGCGTCGCACTGCGACACGTTTTGAGCTTGTAGATCGGCTATTTTACAGTAATATGCAATGTGGCCCTCTGGAGTGAGTGTGGAAATATAGTGGCCCTCTCCATCTTCAAAGTTGCCCACCCCTGTATGCAATGCATTGAGAGCTTTAGGTCGGCTAGTTCCGTGTTGCGAAGCGGTCTTATATATGTATCAGGCTTCGCTCTCTCTTTCCATTCCTCCTCTTTCTGTCACCCACTCAATCTTTTTTTATTCATCTTTCTTCTTTTTCACTTTTTCTTTCGTTTCCCCCTATTCATTCCTCAACTCTCTCCCTCTATCTTACCTCACCCTTTGTCTCACCCTCTGTTTCTTTCACTCCACCCCACCTTGACTCAACCTACAGTTGGAGGCCATCGATATTGTCCTTTTCTTTTTGCTGAGGTTTGCGTGATCTGCGCAAAAGGACAGTTAACCCATTTTGGGCGGGAACCCCTTTTGGTGTTTTAAACATTGTTATAATTTAGCTATTGAAAAATAGCAGATCTACAAGCTCATAGCGCGCCACCGAGTGGCGCGCTACGAGCTTGTAGGTCTGCTATTTTTGAAAAATCGTGAAAATATTTATTTCAGAAAACTGGAGGATTTAGAAGGATTTTTTTAAATTTTGAGGTCAGGCCTGAATGGGTCAAATGATAAGGGACAATATCGGTGGCACCCAACTGTACAAATGCATGTTTCCAGACTCCACCCCACCTTGACTCAACCTAATCCTTTTTCTTCTTCACTCTGTCTGTCTCTCTCCCTCACTCTCTCTCTCGTATGCTCATTTAGCTACTTCTAGAGTTCTTTCTCTGCCAACGAGGGTATTGGGTTTCATCTGCCCATTTCCCTCCATTAGTCCTCTCGGTCGGCCATCATTTTCACAGGTATCCTATGATCCATTTGTGTTCACTGATATTCAACCTGTGTTTATCTTGCAGACCTCCAGTCTCTTTTTCTCTGTAGACATAAAGGAGGACCACCCCAAATGAAAAGGCCTCTGTATCTTCATATCTGAGGAATTTCACATGGAATGTTGTCTAGTTTGATCATGTTTTCCTCTGCCTGTCGTCTGTATGCAGAGATATTACGTCGCTATTCAAAGAATGACTCCAGTCAACAAACAAAAAGGGGCCTTCATGCGATGGCTATGTTTCCATATACGGCCCATATGCACTGTGTGTATTGATGTGCATACATTGCATGCATTACGTGGGTGCATTTGGCCCATGAACATTGTCACCCCGTCCTGTCAGAGTTCATTCCTTTAGACGAAAAACATTGTATAACAATGCCTGATGCTGTTGAACAAGAGCCAAGGTCATCTCAGCAAATAGCTCTGTATTACTCACTCACCCAGACAGACTCCTTCAGGAACTATAGCACTCCAGATGAAAATGGAACTTGTCCATTTGTGTGTCAATTTGGTCTCATTCTTAGCCAACTGAAAACTGGTGCAAGTGAGGACGTCAACATTTTTTAGAATGTAATATCACCGTAGTATATTTTCATAAACATTTGGGGACTCAAAACATATTGTTCATCTTCCAACACACATTGTTGTTTACATTGCCAAAGCAAAAGTGGAACAAAACCTCTGTCTAGATAGCTGGGGTTGTTTCCCAGGCAACCTGGGGTCAGGGGTCATTGGCTGTTAGGTGCTAACTTTCTATCTAGCAGTGCTTTGGCACCTGTAGCAAGTGTTCTCTCCATGCCTGATTAACACTGGTATGCCCTCGCTGCAGCACAGGCGCACACACACACACACACACACACACACACACACACACACACACACACACACACACACACACGTATGTGCTCGTGTACACTTACACAGAGACAAACATATTGGTTTCACAGCACTCACAACACAGGGGAGTCAGTCTTGCAGGCTCATTCACACCCTTACCACTGTGCACACAGAAACATACACGCACGCACGTACACACACACACACACACGCACACACACACACACACACACACACGCACACACGCACACGCACACGCACACCACACACACACACACACACACACACACACACACACACACACGCACAGAGGTAGAGAGCCCACAGGGGAAAGCCCATCTCTCGTCACTGGGCTCATCTAGCCTAATTATCGGCCCTCCGAAGAACAGTAATTACCCACGATGCCGTGCCATGGCGAGGTTTAACCAAAGCGACAAAGTCATTAGGCTCACACTTGAGCCCACCCGTAAAGAGCCTTTCCTCTCCTGTGTTTTTATTTGTTTGTTTAAGAATGCCACTTTTTTTTTTAAATGTCTTTTTTCTCTCTCCTCTTTTCCCTTAGTTTGATGGTGACAACATGTACATGAATGAAAATAACCAGGAGTTTCGGTCACCAAACCAGGTAAGACGGCTTACGCCATTTTGTGCTATTACGACTAACAAAACGAAACAAATTTGTGCATTCTTATATTCCAGTGAATTAAATTTAATCAAGAAAAAAGCCTTTAGTTGATACTGGGGTAGTATTTTGTGGGAAAAAATAAAAAAGGTTCCCATCTAGATCACCAGATAATCAGCAAAGACCTCCGAACATCGTGCGTTTCATCCATCCAAACCATGGAGAGCTCCGTAGATTTCGAGTTATTCAGCTTTTTAGTCAGCCTGTATAAAGGGAGATGAACGCAGCGCGGTTGCGCAATCCGGTCTAGGATCGCTAAAGAAGGAAAGGCCAAACCAAAAAAAAAATGGAGTCAGCGATCCGGTTTGATATCAATAATAAAGCTTATCAGACGGAACGTTACGCCAGAAGCAGTTGCCGGTTGGATTCCAACTGGCGGACACCTTCCGTCAGAAGCAGTACATTTATTAATGGTGGCATCAAAAGGGTTTACCACTTGAATCCCAGTGTCCCTATTCTGATAGCCTGGCATGGCCATTAGTCTGCTTTCCAGGCTACTATTCTGAGGAGAACTTTAGCCAAAAAATAGCAAATTAGCTATTTTTGGTAAAGAGGTTTGGTAAAGTATTGACACTAGTTTAAGTGGTTAAATGTCTAAAAATACACATTGACGTCAAACACTGATGCTAGAGCTGTCAAACAAGTCTATGAAACTATCGATGAAAATGTTTCTGCAACACAATGTTATACAATATGTAGTGGGGGTTCCCTGCTTCATCGCTCTCTCTCAGCTATTAATGGTCCTTGGCCTGAAAAACCTTGAAGGACCCCTGGCCTACACCATCCACGAACCAAACAGGAGGGGTTGGCAGTGACGGGGAATATACTAGTACACATGGCGAAATTGGCAATAACTAAATTGGGGAGAAAATGAAATGTATAAAATAAAATGGCTGATGTGACAGTGTCCCGGCAGAACTAATCTACAACAAGACATGCCACTAAAACAGCCGTGATCTGAGGTTGCGTTTCAGGCCAGGGATGCAGCGCTCGCTGGGCCCAGGAGGGGTGCAGCAGAGTGGTCCCAGCTGCTAGTGAAGAACACATGGCAGGACATATGGCAGAGTTTGGAGTTCCAGCATTTTGTTGATCCAGCGGCAGGCAGGGGCCTTCATGTTCCGACAAAACATCACAAGGTGGCGGCTCCTTGTCAATTAGCACCCTACTTAATACCATTGGAGAGACAGACACACAGGGCCATGGCCGCGTGACTGAGAGGTCTGAGCACGCACGCACGCACGCACGCACGCACGCACGCACGCACGCACGCACGCACGCACGCAGACGTGCGTGAGTACCTATTCAAACATACACACCAGTGCCCTGCAGTCATCTACTGTACATGCTCATACAGTACCCACTGAATGCATATGCAAGTATACAGTACCTGCAGACATGTGCACACTCGCAGGCACACACACACACACACACACACACACACACACACACACACCACACACACACACACACACACACACACACACACACACACACACACACACACACACACACACACAGTGCAATATTGAGGTTGTGTCTCCTTTGATGTGAGGATTGAGTGACTATAATGAGGGGTCGAGGTGGAGCTTTAGCGGCTTATTGTCTACTTATAGCACACATCACAGGCATGCGGTCCACCCTCGTTAGGCACATAGCCTGTGCAGTTAGTTGCCCCAATTATGTCACTTTGCATACGCTCGCTCGCTGCCTGCTAATTGGGATAAATGTCCAACTTTGTAGTTAGGTCTACCACGGCAGTCATATGTCAATCATCGACACCTACTCCAGGTTGCCAATGTTATGTCAACAAACACCTTCTTAGCCGGGGTGAGGCCTTTTCGGGCTTTTCAAAACATGTCCGTTGCAGTTGACGTTCTGTCAGTGGAGTCAAAATAGCCCACATGCTCCGTCCGAGAAGACCCCTGTTAGACCCTCCCACAGGGTCAAGCTAGTAGTTCATTGTTCCCTTTCCTTTCACAAGACTGACTAGAAGAGTTACTATAAGAAGACTTGTTTTCTTACAAACAAGAAAGGCTGCATTGTGTGGTGCTCAGCCTAGCTTTTAAATGTGCCACATAAAACATTAGACAGATAGACGATTAATTTGATGCTTTTCTCTGGAGTCCCATGCAATATCCTGGTGAGCAGAATGCCTGGAGGCCAGCCCTTTTAGAATCAACAATTCCTAATAAATACCATACAAAGCACAGCATCACAGCTATATCTGTATTTTTGTCTAAATGCGCAAACGCAAACATTTAGTACAGCGGCTGCCTTTGCATGTGTTTGTGAAAAGCAAGGCAATTACTTCTTAATTGACGCTTAATTGCCTGTGTTAGCTGTGCATTTATTTGCTGTATATGGATTGCCTTTGAAGTTAAATGAGACAAATTGGAGGTTTGTATATGGTGACTTTCCATGCACTTGTTTGCGATGGTGATTAGCTGGCTAATGGATATGCTGGGTGCACGTTGTCTACAGTACATTCCTGTTTGTACACAATGTGATGTACTTTACAATGTCTTCTTTCTCACGCATTCCACAAAGCTTTGCGTTCAGAATGATTTGCCTTTTGCAAGCATCCTGTTCTTCAGTGTTCTCACATATCCTATTGCAGTGGTTCTCAGTGGTCCTTGAGGGAGTTCCAGGGGGTCCCCAGCTGAATGGATATTTAGGAACCAAATGGACCCTCATGGATCTGTAACTCTGAGAGTGCACGGTCCATTTGGTTCCATTTGTACACTCTCAGAGTTAAATTTACAGTGATTTTACAATATAAATTGGGGTCCCGGAGATAGAAATGCCACTAAATGGGGGTCCGTAGCCTAATGCATGTAAATCTGGGGGTCCTTGAAATTAAAATGGTTGAGAATCACTGCTAAGAGCCGTACAAATCTTCTCTTATGCGGGTCCCTGGCATATATTTTCTAATGCGGGTCCGTGGGCTAATACGTGTCAATTTGGGGGTCCTTGACATGGAAAAGTCTGAGAACCACTGTCCTATTGAATCCATGTGGGCATATGCAACACAGAACACTACTATTCCTCTGTTCTGTAGAAAAGACATGCATCAGTGCACAGTACAATTAATGGTGGTCTTAGTCCAACATAGCGGCGGGGCACGATCCCATACGTTACCCCCTTTAACCACATTACAACTTGGCTGCCCCCCTATTTTGGTCATGTCATTATAGGCCAACACGTCCAACACCAGACATTTCCAGATGTCGTGACGCAACGCTGTGAGCTTGTAGATCGGTTATTTTTCGCTATCCGTGGTACGGCAGTCTATATAGGGCAGTGGTGGTCCGGGGGGGGGGGGGGGGGGGGGGAAGGGGGTCCCCAGCAAAAGTAGTTACGTAATATAACATCACAATCATTTTAACTATTTTATCCAGTTGGCTAATTCAAAAATAGCAGATGTACAAGGCTACAATGTACATCTGCTATTTTTGAAAAATATCATTCTGGGGGGGGTCCCTAACACAAAACCTTTTCAGAAGGGGGTCCGCGGCCAAATACATATCAATTTGGGGGACCGCATGCCTCCGTGGCATGAAACAGTTTATGAAGCACTGCTATAGGGCATAAGAAGTGGCTAATATGGGAAATCTTAATTCACACTTAGCTGTCCGCCGTATAGCGCACAGATACTGTGTGTCTGTGAAAAGAAAAGGTGCATGTGGTCAGAACAGAGTCTCCTTTGTGTGCATGTCTGAGGTCTTCCATGGCGTACACACTGAGGTAGCAGTTTGACACACAGGCCGGAGATTGCATTACACATAACATCTCTGGGCTTTTAACCCATTTTGGCCTGACGTCGAAATTAAAAAAATGTCTAAATCCTGACAGTTTTCTGAAATACCTCATGTTTCTGTATCAGTGGTGCTAAATATTTCATGTCAAGGAACCCAAAAAATGTATGTAAGAGGCCGCTGAACCCCATCAAAAAATATGTTGTTCCAGGGACCGCCCAGAAGCAAAGATTTTTAGTTAAAAACGTTCATTCTGAAAAAATATATATTCCAAATTTGTGCCACATTTTCACGATAAAAAAAAAATAGCAGACCTACAAGCGCGTCACTCGGTGGCGCGCTATGAGCTTGTAGAGCTGCTATTTTTTAATAGCTAAAGCATAACATAATGCTAACACCAAAAGGGGTTCCCGCCCAGAATGGGTTAAAAGAGAGAAAACCACTAAACAGAAACAGCTTTCGGGGGGCCCCCATGTGGTACTGTATGCATGCTCGCCGACACAATCCCGTCATTCAAACCGTTTATACATAAAGTCAATGATTCAAACACAGGTTTCGAGCACTGTACAGTGTGTACGCCTTTTCCTGAAATGTATATAACAATACCTTCAATCTGTGTATATAGCACGGATCAATCGTATAGCGATATTGTTTAAGCTGTTGCGATGTGTGTGTGTGTGTGTGTGTGTGTGTGTGTGTGTGTGTGTGTGTGTGTGTGTGTGTGTGTGTGTGTGTGTGTGTGCGTGTGTGTGTGTGTGTGTGTTGTTTTTTTCTTTCTTCTGGTGAGCACATATGGAGTAGTCAGATTGTCTTGATTTATTCATTACAAGCCGAGGTTATTGCGCTGACATCGTGACTCCTTGCCACGTGTCATTCAGCTTCAGGTGGCCCTGCAGCCCTGGTCAGGTTATTGCCCGTAGCACTTGCCCTAGCACAGGTTAAAATGTAATTTAGCCATTGGAGGAGCTGTGGTCTGACTCGATAATATCTTTGTGTTTGACGGTTTATTTATGTATTCATTTCTTACTGAAGTATTAGGACAACGGTGAGAATAAATATCATTTATCAACTCAACAAAACGTTTGTTCTGCAGTTATTAGAGAGAGCACACGTCTGAACAACCTCCTAGCCGTCAGTAACCAGTTGTGACACAGAAGTATATAGGGCTTCGGCCACTACATGTAATTTAGTTATGATGCCAGGTTCATTTGTTGGCATCCTGTAGTTTGTATAGTTTCAATATAAATATTATTTATGTTTTGATATTGTAATGTTTAGACCGATGCGGTTCTGTGGTTTACTGATGATCCTAGATTACTGAGACACTACACTGTCGCTATGCATTTTAATGTATTATTGTGTTTTACATTGCTTGCTGTAAATCGCTCTGGATTAAGGGCGTCTGCTAAATGCCTAAATTGTAAATTGTTATTGCAAGGGTGAAATAGGCTCCCTCGCTCTCCCTCTCCGGGTTATAATATATTATAGACTCTCTCTCTCTCTGCTCTGCTCTGCTCTGCATTGCTCCCTCCATTCCTCTTGTTCCTCCATCCCTCCCTCCCTCTCCCTGTCTCCCCCTCCCTTCCGGAGTGCCTCTGGTGTTAATTAAAGACAACCATTGTGGTGGTGTCCAACTTGTAGATGTGATTAGTGCATCCAGTCAGCTGGCGGTATCCTCCGTAGGTATCGTCTCTGTCGGGTGGAAACCTCATTATGTTCTAAACAGTTACTTCTCTGCATTCAAATTTACTAAATGTACAGTATGCCAAGAACATTTTATTCTCCACCCCCGCCTGTGCCAGAACGTAAAAATCTGTCTTTCTTTAATGTCATTTAATCCAATAATTAAAAATAATATATTTTTTATTTTGCTTTTACTCACATATTAGACAGCCTACACACGGATCCGACGTGCACGTGCACGCTTATTACTCCTTTTTCTGCTCAAAATGAGACAATCTGGCATCTTTAGGATCTTATCAAACTTGAAAACAAGCTAAGCTAGCGCTGATGCTAGCGCTGATGCTAGCGCTGCGCTGGGCACTGCTTCCCCTCCATGCCTAATAATAACAGCTGTATGGGAGCTACAGCACGTAGTTAGTCAGGGAGCCTTTCTTCATTGGAGTTTCACAGTTTTTTCGGGCACTGGCGCCACTATTCCCCCTAGAGGGTTAGCATTTATTGTGTTAACAAATATCAGCGTTTATTAATTTATTATTGTTATTATTATTATTATTATTGGGGCATGCCTCCTGGCGGAGGTTTGCATTCCACTTTCTACTTTGTTATTTTGTTATCCAACCCTATGGAATGAAAGAACTGGGCGGGCGATTTATTTGAACAACGTCATGTACTGTCTCTACCCACAGTATATAGAGGACTACATTATGCTATTATGGAATTTATCTTAACGCTTAACAGGAATTGAGGATTATTCAACAATTCCATTATGATGATTGACAGAGAATATTCGTCAATGTAATACTGTATTTAATGCCATAATACAGTGTATTGAATGATATACTAAATATTAATGTTGAGTGATTACAGAACATTTGTCTTGATGGCATGATGCATTCACATGTTTGGCCTTGAAAGCAACATGGTTGTCACCATCCCTGAATGCATCGTGGTCTATGTATTCTTTCAGGTCTCTCTCTGCATTCTCCCTTTGGATCAAGGGTGACTGCATGTCCCCTTTCCCCTTCTCCCCAAACCTCCACAGTAAATAAATAAATAAACAACAGAGTCAGACTGATTGGAGATCAGTCCAGTGTGACAGACAGGAAGTGTTTTTGATTGGGGCCCAAATCAACGACGATCTGTTCGACTGATTACACAGCCTCTGAATATTGTGTGTGTGTGTGAGCGTGTGTTTGTTTTCGTGCATGCCAGTGTGTCTTTGTGCGTGTTCATTCAGTTTTTATGTATGTGCATGCATGTGTATAAAGTAAAAGTGCCTGTCTGTCTGTGCGTGTTATGTTTGTAATTTGTGTGTTTCCAGGCCTTCCCTGTCCCATTTCTACAATCCATACCCCAGTGAGTTCCATTTGCAATCGAGTTTATGGGCAGTAAGATCAGTCTATATGTGCCCCTTCCACACACACACACACACACACACACACACACACACACACACACACACACACACACACACACACACACACACACCGCCCCCAATCTCCTTAGCTCTCAGTTTTCTTATTTCCTCACCAAGCATCATTCTCCCTCCCCCTCTCCCCTCCCCCCTCCCCTCTTGCTCACAAATGACGAACAAAAAAATGACGACCTCAAAATGACGACCTAAAAAATTACTACCTCAAAATGACGACCTCAAAAGTGACGACAAAAATGACGACCTAAAAAATGACGACAAAAATGACGACCTAAAAAATGACGACAAAAATGACGACCTTAAAAATGACGACCTAAAAAATTACGACAAAAATGACGACCTCAAAAATGACGAAAAGAATGACGACCTCAAAATGACGACCTAGAAAATTACGACAAAAATGTTCACATTTGCTTACTCTTACTAGACTCACAACAAGTCAGTCTCTGAGCACTTCACTCCACTAGAGACTGACGACAACAATCTCACGGCTACATTGCTACCGGATGGAAACAATTATTAAAGAAATACAAAATTAAATTCCTTCATATGGGGGCAATGACTTGCGTCACCGCTGTTCTAACAAATACCTTATATTTCGACGTCTCCTCACATATCGTTAGGCAGATTTCTGATCGCCTGACAGCATTAGACTGCGCACTACGTCATTCTAGGGCCACATGAATATTGTGTTGCATTTTCTATGCTGACATCAGGACTCTGACCCGAGCATTCTGCACTAATGGTTGCTTTTAATGGTTGTAAACTAGGAATAAAAGCTTTATACGCATACTGATGCATTTTATGGCTCAAGTTTCTCTGTAGTGTATATATACGAGCATTGACTAAATCTGCCAAACGTGAAAATGTGGAACAGGAAGAAAATAAATCACACCCGTGTGAAGTGAGGGGCGCTCTTATCATCGTACATCATCATGACGTAAAATAGACACTATGTCTATTTGCTCAGACCTAAAATTCTCCATTCATTGTCAATGGGAATTTGTTGTTTGTATAGGACAAAGTGTGTGAACATACACTAAAAGCTGGACGGGGCACGGTGGCACAGTCGGTAGTGCTGTCGCCTCACAGCTATAAGGTCCTGGGTTAGATTCCTGCTGGGGGCGCTGTGGGTGCTGGGGGCGTGTTCCCTCCTCCGCGTCATCAGTGCCCATACTGTACCCAAGGCAGGGTTGCCGAAAGGGCGTTTCTATGTGGAGTTTGCATGTTCTCCCCGTGTCCCCTAGGGTATAGGTACCCTCACAAAAAACATGCAGTAATCCTGGTCTCTAAACTACCTCCCCCTGGCCAGCTGGGGCGCCTGATGGAGGGGAAAGGAACTGTTCGGAATAACGTGTTCCTTCCACGCGCTACGTCCGGCCAGGGAAATTCAGTCAGGTGAAAAGAGCAGCTTGGACTCCTCATGCATAGAAGGAAGCATGAGGTCAGTCCGCTGCCCCCCCCAGGTTGGCAGAGGAAGTGTAGCGCCCAGGATTACATTAGAAAAAAAAATCTCAAAGGGAGGAGAGAGGAGACAGGGGAAGGAAGTGGTGAGAGGGAGCTTGAAGGGAAGACAAGAACAGTCAGGAAAGGGGAGAGAGCGAGTCCATCCGTGTCTCTTGTCCTTCTTTCCACCTCTCGTTCTGCTTGTTCCATATAGAAGAAGAATACGCAGGCCTCTGTCTCTTCTGAGAAGCAAGCGGCAGGTTTTAGCCTGTTTGTATCTTTGTGTCCGTGCTTCTCCTGGTTGTTGAGCCTGGTGTCTCCATCGATTCACTCGATAATAGAGCAGTGGCTGATGTTCTAGATTAGAATACAAACCTCACTTGTTGGCTACAAGCTTTCTCTCTGTCTCCGTCAGTCTCTTCTCTCTCTTTCGCTTTCTTTGCATCATTGTCTCCACCAGGCCGAAGGCATGGGGGAGAGTATGTTTTGCGTCAGTCCGTGTGTCCGTCCGTCTGTGTACAGCTAAACTCCGGCACCGTTGGCCCAATCGATGCCAAACTTTGCACACGCACTCCCTGGATGCCAACGACGAACCTCTGCCCCACATTTTCCAGAACGGCCTGTTATAGCACCACCATGAGGCAGAATTTCACATTTTACCTATACCCGCATTTGCATGGACACGCCCTAGAGGCCAAGGAATATCTTTGACATTTTTCACATCTGCCTTTTATAGCGCCACCAGGAGGCCGACTTTTGTAAAACACATGTCATTCAAATGTTATTCCGATGTCCTCTCACTCTTCCTCATTTTCCCTCTAACACTTTCCATCTCTCTCTCTCTCTCTCTCTCTCTCTCTCTCTCTCTCTCTCTCTCTCTGTGTGTCTCTCTCTCTCTCTCTCTCTCTCGCTCTCTCTCTCTCTCTCTCTCTCTCTCTCTCTCTGTTTCTCTTGCTGCCTGAGTCAGAGATACCTCAGTACACCCTGGCACCACACACACACACACACACACACACACACACACACACACACACACACACACACACACACACACACACACACACACACACACACACACACACACACAATGTGGGCGATGCTGATGTGCAGAAGGCTCCGTGACTCACAGTGCACCATTATACCCCCAGCACAACCACTAACCTCTCCTCCCTTTACCAGTCCTCACCACCACCTCCCCCAGTCCAGCCAATGGGAGTTTCTCTCGCTCTCCTTTCTCTTTCTCCTCCCTTCAAGAACAGCTGAGATGCATGAGACAACGGGGGATACATTTAAATAGACAATTGAAAGAGCCGATTTAATTTGGCTGAGGCTGTCGTTGAAGGTAGTCGTTTATGCAAAGACTCGTCAGCATAGTATTTAGAAAACATGTATTCTAAGAATATAAATTGCCAAAAGTGTATTCCTATATTCAGCTATAGTGTAGATTTATGTCCTAACACAAATATTAAAGGCCATTGACAATGAATGGAGAATTTACGTCATATGTAGACGAGCAAATCGGCTATTTTTGTCCTACACAAAGATTAAATTCCCGTTTACAATGAATGGATGATGTACGATGATAAGAGTGCCCCTCACTTCACACAGGTGTGATTTTTGAGGGGCTATATACACCTTTTTGTCCTAACTCATGTCACATTTGCCATTGACAATGAAAGGAGAATGTACGTCATATGTGTCTGAGCAAATCGACATGTTACTTCATGCTGATATACGATGATAAGAGCGCCCCTCACTTCACGCGGGTGGTGATTTTTGAGTGGCTTTGTTAGTTTACGTGTCTGTCTGTTTGTCTGTCTGTCTGTTCGTACCAAAAAATGAGCATGGTTGCTATGGTCACCCAGTTCACACGGGTGACGGGTGTGATTTCATTACGTCAGACATTACGTCAGACCACAGCTGATCAGTCTATATAAGACCTTACACCACTCAGTTCACACGGGTGTGATTTCCATTAGCAACACTGTGCTGCTGTGTCAGACAGGGAAGAAGAAATGATGTACGAGAGCCTCCTCGATGCAGTTGTATATGGATATATAGTATAATATAGTAATGAGCTTCATCAGGTCCTCCAGCAATGTAGGTCTGTTGTTTTCAACCCTTTTCATTTCAAGGCCCATTATTTATTTGGCATTTGAGCCATGGACCACCATTTGATGAGGTTTATAGCATTGCAGATTTATAGAATATGTCCACATTTCCATGCTGTATGCATTGATGTTGGCACCACCGGACAGATAACAGGCAAACGTTGATCAAAGTAACAATTATTCTACATTCTCTAATAGTTTTGACTTCTCTCTGAATTAAGTAATGCAGATGAAAAACTAAATGGACCCGTATGGGTCCATTTGGTTACCAACTCTCCATCATTTAGCTGGGGGACCACCTGAAATCCCCTTCAAGGACCACAGCTGGTCCCCGGACCCCTGGTCCAGAACCGCTGATGTAGGTAGCCTGTGAATGTAGAGTAGGACTTATGACCTAGCTATGCTTTCAAAGATGTACGTATGTTGTATGACATCCATCTGCTCTTTAACCCATTTTGTGCGCGAACCCCTTTTGGTGTTAGCATTATGTTATGCTTTAGCTATTGAAAAATAGCAGATCTACAAGCTCATAGCGCGCCACCGAGTGGCGCGCTACGAGCTTGTAGGTCTGCTATTTTTGAAAAATCGAAGAACCACTGACATAGAAACACAGCTTTTTCAGAAAACTGTCAGGATGTAGAAGACATTCTTAGAATCTGATCTCAGGTCAGAATGGGTTAAATAGAGGACAGGACAGTGTGGACTATAGGAAGAGGAAGGTGAGTGCATAGTGAATATTGTCGCTGTCCTATAGGACCTACATTTCTGTCTCCGCCTGCAGGCCAAAGGCATGCATGGGGAGAGAGTATGTTTCCCCCGAACCTCTCCAGAACGGCCTGTTATAGCGCCACCATCAGGCAGATTTGTATTGCGACCGTAGGTCTCAGATTACTATGAAAACCTGCAGGACCTGTCAGTCGATCCGTCCGTCACGCCACCATATATGGTCGTCAGTCCATATTTTCGGCCAGGTGGGCCTTCCTGTGCCCACCTGACCGAAACACACAAGAATGATTTTGAAAACATTTGAAGTGAGAAATAGACGATGGAGTATACTCGGAAATGGATTCCATTTGATCAACACTCACTTCCTTGTTTCCGAGGCGACTCGTTGCGCTATGCGGGGTCAACTTGGAATACACCGTTTCATTTCATTCATTCATTCATTTTATTACCGTAAGCAAGGAAATGCTTCGTTTTGGGTCAATTTATTAATTTATGTATTAAGTAGCCGTGTAATAAGCGGGATAATGTATAACTAGGGGGTCATTGTTGATAGATAAATCACCAACAGGGTGATTAACCATTATCCCTTACATAGTAGACTAGATATACTATCTAGTATATAATAATGATACTATGTAGTATACATATATACATAGTTATATACTATATGTAGTGTATCTAGTATACGTGTAGTGTGTGTCTAGTAAGTGGCTGGGTGGTTTTTGTTGTTGTTTTTTTTACATTCAAACATCAGGGAATAGTGTAAAGAAAGCCTCACTGGAGGACAATCAGTGCAATATCAGTGCAACGTCCCCTCCCATGCTGGGAGGGATTGTAAATTAGGATTGTAAGCAGAGATTGCATGTTCTTTATGTAGGTCAGTCCATGCCAGCCAATAAGTCCAATTACCATCAGTCTCTAAAATAGAACGAGCAGATACGCTCATCTCCAATGACCTCTTATAGAGCCAGAGACAGAGAACATTAGATTTTCGTTCAGAATAGATAATCCATGAGCGAGAGACTATAAGAGTAGAAATGTGCATTTAAGCATAGACTGGGATCCACGCCACGGTGATGTGATATTTAGGTTTGAGCAAAATGCAGATTTGTGTGTCATATCTCTTGTTCTGGGTCTAGGAATAATATGAGCAGATTCATCTTTAATGTTCTTGGTTAATATTTGAAGCTTAGAGAGAACACAACAAGGCAATTCTGACCCCCTAGCTCTCTCCGTGCAGTCCCTCTTCTTCCAATACGCACAGTGCGGAGTGCGCTCCCAAAAAACAGAAACTTATCAGTAGTGAGAGTGCACTCAATGATTCATATGCTCTTTTAAGAGAACTTGAAACCGCAAATCTATTTCGGGCTGGGCCCCTCTCTCTCTCTCTCTCTCTTTCTCTCTCTCTCTCTTTCTCTCTCTCTCTCTCTCTCGCTCTCTCTCTCTCTCTCTCTCTTTCTCTCTCTCTCTCTCTCTCTCTTTCTTTCTCTCTCTCTCTCTCTCTCTCTCTCTCTCTCTCTCTCTCGTTTTCTCTCTACACTGCTATATATGCAGCACTGTGGAGCAAAGGGATTTAGTGGGACTAAGTAGTTTGATATTTCTATTGGTTTTCCAAGGGTGTTTTTTTTCCTCTCTCCCCTCCGCCCCCCTCCCCCCTCTCTCTCTCTCTCTCTCTCTTCTCTCTCTCTCTCTCTCTCTCTCTCTCTCTCTCTCTCTCTCTCTCTCTCTCTCTCTCTCTCTCTCTCTCCCTCTCTCCCTCGCTCTCCCTCCCCTCTCCCCTAGTGATCTTTCTCATCATATGGAGACCAAGGTCATGGCTGATTGAAATATAATAGAAGTGTAGACATCTGGCCTAATACTGTGGGAAGTTAAATCTATTTTAATGGCCCCTGCCGCACTGGATTCTCTCTGATGCACTCTTGCGCTTCACTGACAGTAAATCACAATGTTCTCTTATTACCCCGACTGGAATGAGGGCATACAGAAAGAACAATGAGGGATCCACATCATTTGTTTTCACCCCTCCCTCTCCTTTTCTCTCTCTCTCTCTCTCTCTCTCTCTCTCTCTCTCCTCTCCTTCTCCCCTCCTCTCTCTCCAGTTCGTTTGCGACTCATAAAGCAAAGGGCTTAAAGAGAGTGACATCATGAGAATAAAAATAAAGGGGATTATGGGCAAGCTATTGTGCCATATGTGATTACTGGGGCTTCCATGTTCTCCGGAGGAGGTGGGGGGTGGGGGGTGGGGGTGACTACGAGACAACATATTTTATTTATTTATGTGATTTCCCTCCTAATGAATACGAATAGGAAACGTGGCTGAAACCACACGATCGTTTCTTCTCCGTATAGGAGAAAAAAAGAAACTGTCTTTGAACCAAGCATTCCAGAATTAGCTTCTTCTCCCTCTGTTCCCGGTGCAAAGATCAGAGACATTGTTATATCCTTCATATCTGATCCTTATTAATCCCAAAGGTTGTTGAATTATTTTATTTTTTCACATTTTTAACCCATTCTGGGCGGGAACCCCTTTTGGTGTTATAATGTTATGTTATAATTTAGCTATTGAAAAATAGCAGATCTACAAGCTCGTAGCGCGCCACCGAGTGGCGCGCTACGAGCTTGTAGGTCTGCTATTTTTGAATATCTTTCAGAGCCAACGTTTTTAACTCAAATCTTTGCTTCTGAGGGGTTCCTGGAATAACATATTTTCAGATGGGGGTCGGTGGCCAATTACATATCATTTTTGGAGTCCTTCACTGAAATATTGAGCACCACTGATACAGAAACATGAGGTATTTCAGAAAACTGTCAGAATTTAGAAGACTTTCTTTTTTTTCCGTCAGGCCTAAATGGGTTAAAAAACAAAATTGAACCGACAAAAAAATGTATGGCAATCGTGGGCCCTTTTCATGAACCATACAAAAAACACGTCCCTTCCCTGCTGCATTTCGTAGAGTTCAGGCACAGCCCTGCACCAGGTCCACCCGCATCTGCAATGGTGAGCCAGGTTCCTTTCACCCACCTAAATGAGATCCATTTTGATGTGACATTTGAGAGAATTGCCGGTGGAGGGGTGGTGGTGGTGGGGGTTGGGGGGGAGATGGGGGGGTGGGGGGGCTTGGAAGAGGTTAGCTCCCTCCATGTCTATTGGTTGCAACCCACCTCGGCCCACCTGTCCTTTAGTGACGGACGCTACCTGTGACCCTGAGCTACGATTGGATGTGGCGAAACCCCCCCCTTAACACGCACGCGCGCAGCCACGCGCGCACGCACACGCGCACACACCACTTATCCTAGCTCTGTCTTCCTGTCAGTCAGCTCAGGGGCTGCTGTGGTTTCTTTCTCTTTCTATTGTATTACGCTGACTGCTGTTGATACATCACCTAAATGGAGTTTCTTGACATTTCATAGCCAGGTCACATGACCCTGTGAGGACCCCGTGGGCCGTCCTTCTGACGGTCAGCGTGGTACAGTAACAACGCCTGCACGGTGAAGTTCAGCAGGCCCGTCTCAAACGCTGATGAGTTTGATTTTATGCCCTCCATCCTCCCGTCGAGCTCCGCAAGGTTGATCTGTGAAGGTGAATTTTGACATTCCCATAAGATGTTTTAAAGATGTACTGTCCCCATCCGTCTATCTAGGCTATAGCGTGTGAATGTGAAGACCTTTATATGCATGGCCAGCTGTTGTTTATCGCCAAAACAAGGCCAGTCTGTCACCCCCCCCCCCCTCCCCCCAACCCAAAGTAGCATATGGCTGCTTGACTTTGCGTAAAGTACCCTATAGTATACAGTAGGCGTCTGGCCTATACCTATTGAAAGTTGTTGGTGGTTTTATGAGGAAAAAAGATAATCGTTTTTATTTTGTTTGTTTGTTTGGTTTGTTAACAAAACCCCCCAGGGGTTTATCCTTGACCCCCCCTCCTTTTCCCTCTCCATCAAATCTCTTTGACGAAAATAGCCAATCAACAAGCTCACAGGACGCGTCGCAGCGTGACGTGTTCTGAGCTTGTAGATTATAGGCTGATGATGTAGAATTGTAGATTAAATGTTATGTGGTGTCCGAGGCTCAGGCAGTCAGTATGCATTCCACATAATGCACAACACAACATGTCTTGTTCAAATTCAGGCCATAAGCCACGACGTGTGTGATTCCCTCTGTCTTCACAGTCATTCTCTGCTGTCCTGGCCAGTAAAATGGCAATTTGGGAACCCTTTTCGGGTTACAACTATATGCGTGCGTGCGTGCGTTTTTACGTTCCACTCCATCCGGGTGCGCCTGTGTTTATTCCTACTAACAACAACTGAGTTGTTGAGTCTTCTTGGGTGCAGAATCTCACCCTTTTTGCACCAAAGCTTCCCATGCAACACATTCTATCCTACTGAGATGTGATCTGAACTATCCCTTTATTCCTCCATTGATAGGATTGATTAGTTTGTCAGGCGTTCATTATTAAGATTTATTTTGTGTCTTTGTGTTTATGTTGAGCAAGATTTTATTTAATTAACGTTTAGCTTAACTGGTATTTTTTAAGACAAGCAACCCCAAGATGTGCTTTTCTGTGGCACCTGCCTTTCCTATATAATACTGTAAAACCCCCCGAAAGTAAAAGTTAATGTTTTGAAGTTTAAGTTATTTAAAGAATAAAATAGGATACAGTATATAGTTGGAGGCCATCGATATTGTCCTTTTCTTTTTGCTGAGGTTTGCGTGATCTGCGCAAAAGGACAGTTTGGTGTTTTAAACATTATGTTATAATTTAGCTATTGAAAAATAGCAGATCTACAATCTCATAGCGCGCCACCGAGTGGCGCGCTATGAGCTTGTAGGTCTGCTATTTTTGAAAAATCGTGAAAATATTTATTTCAGAAAACTGGAGGATTTAGAAGGATTTTTTTAAATTTTGAGGTCAGGCCTAAATGGGTCAAATGATAAGGGACAATATCGGTGGCACCCAACTGTATATAATGAGATGGGTCAATCGGGTCATGCTTTTACTATACAGCAGGCTCCGTCCTGTAGGGTGAAATAATCATGGTTGATAGGCATCTGCAAAAGGTACAAAACAATCTCCTTGCCAAGCAAAAAAAATAAAAAAAAGAATGAAAGGGGGAAAAAACAAAGCAAGAAATATTTGCTTCACCTCTGGCTGAAGGGTGAAGGTTAGGGAAAGAAGGCTGAATCAACATTTGACATTTCATTCTGACCCCCCTCTCTCTCTCTCTCTCTCTCTCTCTCTCTCTCTCTCTCTCTCTCTCTTGTATCCACTCTCCGGCATGTTTTGAAAGACAGCGTATTTATGAATTATTTATCTACGTTTGAAAATATTAAACTTGTAATGTCCTTGTCCTGTGTCTTATCTCCAAGGACATCATAAGAAGCTGTAAAAAAAAAAGCCTACAGTACAACAATGGAAGGCATGGTCGTAAAACATGCTCAGACAGCATTTAAATCTCTGAACATGCATATGGCATCAACCATGTTTCATCTCAGAGAGCTGATGTGTTCAGAATGCATGATGTATTGCATTTGGATCAAAGCTGGCTAGAGTGCATTCCACAAAAGCCTTGAGCTGAGGCTGTAGAAAGGGCCGAGTCCACATCAGCTCCAATTTTCAACAATGTCTCACTATTCACCGACATGGGACACACATATTTGAAACATGCGCCGTAGTGAGCAGTATGAGTAAAATATGGATGGTATTTGAATTTAATTCCAAAATGACACAGACAGCGTGTGGCTGATTTCTGACTAAATTATTTCTGCCATGACACAATACAGTTGGGTGCCACCGATATTGTCCCTTATCATTTGACCCATTTAGGCCTGACCTCAACATTTTAAAAAATCCTTCTAAATCCTCCAGTTTTCTGAAATAAATATTTTCACGATTTTTCAAAAATAGCAGACCTACAAGCTCGTAGCGCGCCACTCGGTGGCGCGCTATGAGCTTGTAGATCTGCTATTTTTCAATAGCTAAATTATAACATAATGTTTAAAACACCAAAAGGGGTTCCCGCCCAAAATGGGTTAACTGTCCTTTTGCGCAAATCACGCAAACCTCAGCAAAAAGAAAAGGACAATATCGATGGCCTCCAACTGTATGTGACGCAATCAAATATATTGTGTATTCTTGATATTGACAGGTAATTTGCTGGTAGCTGTATTTTCCACTGTGGATTAAAATGGAAATCCTATATATATATATATATTTGGCTTTTGCATTTCAAAATACCCATTCTTGCTCTTACTCATTCCTCCCTTTTTGCCAACTTGTGATGGGAAAGTTTCAATGTTTGGGTGAACTCAGTGCATATGAGATTGCGAGATTTGTGAGACCAGAATAATGAAGGTTGTGCTCTTCAAACTTACATTTTATATGTTTTACATTATATTTGCATTTCATTGTGTTCACATTTTAAGGCATGTACAGTACTCAGCCAAAGTGGCTTTCAGTGGGTGAGCAGGTGGGAGTTTGATGGTCTTGTTCAAGGACACTCAAAAGACAACATAGAATTGCTTATGAACGGGCATCAGCTTTTGTGGGGATTGAGCCTGTGATTTTTCTGTTACAGGAGGACGGCCTCTCTTAACTCTAAATAATGGTGTTGCCTGGCTGTATTTACTCTATTTACCTTATGTACATAAACAGGTCCCTTTCCTCTGCATGTTTCCACTAAGGAGCCACGGAGAAATGTAAACCTCCCGGGATTTATTGTTTTATCCATTAGACATAACTAGCTGGCAGTGTCCTTGATAATGTCATGAGAAATCCTGGGCAGCGAAGACACTGACGTTTGTTAAACCTTTATTGTGGGAAAAGGAATCCTCAACGATAATATTTTCAAGCAAGTGCTGTGAGTGTTATGGGAATAGAAAATATCACATCACCCGCTGATAGCCCAAATACTCCCTTTTATTATTATGTTCTCGCTAACGATAGCGCACATTATTAGACTTTTATCCTGTCTTCAGGCACTGCTACCACGAGTGGGGGACATTGTAGTTGCTCCTCTGCGTTTCTCACCATTTGTTTGCTGAAAGTATTTGTTTGTAAGATGAATGGCTGCCTTGGCAGGCTAGATGACAGCCTACACGAAGATGATATTGAATTGATTTCTGAAATGTTGCAGAACGGGCTGCTTGATGTGTACCGCGAGACATGAATAATAAAAATTCTATTAAAAAGCTCTTGAATGGCTGACACTGGAATATTATTTGTGATGATTAATTTTCCTCAGTCATTATAAAAGGGGGAGTCGGCATCAGATTGCCTCTGACAAAATTGCTTTTCATTCCCCGGTGAATACCCTCAATGTCCTTTTTTTTTTTAGAACACAAAACCATATTTCTCGGCACAATATTATGTCAAGATCGGCCCCAGAAGAGACAGACTATAGGTTCTACTCATGTTGTCTTATTAGCGTTACAACGTCTAAAGACTTTCACCTGGTTGTGAACAAGGAGGATGTCATTTGGGGCATATTTTAGATACACACACTGCAGAATGAAGAATGTCAAGTTTGATTTCAAACCAGCCGTGGCTCTGGTATACAATCCTGGAATGTGATTGGCGTTGTAATTAAGAATTGGGGACATAGCTTGTAAGTGAATGTCAGTGGTGATTTTTCAGTTAATAAATAGTAGTTAAAATGTATTTAAAACGATTGCAGCCCGACATTGATGTTTGTTTTGCTTGAAGGCATGCACACAGTACAGTACTCGACTGTCGTTGTGGAATATCTTTACAGTGTAGCTGCTGCAGCCGTATATATACAGTAATTGATTATTACCTCTGCCAGCTGAGCTAAAGCTAGGTGGGGGTTATGTTTTCCCCCGTTCTGTTTGTTTGTATCTGTTTGTCAGTTAGCCGTATATCTCCAAAAGTTATAATTGGCTTATAAAGGGGGTGTGGCAGTTAGTGTGGCTTCTCATGAAGGCATATAACTTCTCGGTTAGCACTATAAAGAGCAGATGTGAAAAATGCAGGTCAAAGGCCTCCAGGGAGTGCATGCATAGAAAGTTATACACAGATCGGTGCAGTTATAGGTACAAACACGAATGGGGAAGTTATAGCGCCACCATGAGGCTGATGTGAACATTTTCAAATTCAGATTTTACGGGGGCCAGTTTCGAATTGCAGCCATCCGTAGGTGCCCTTTGGGAGCGGTTTTGAAGGAGTCAAGGGATTCGCATGTCTTAATGACTGTTGGTAGGGCGTTCTACATTTTGGTGGCATAGGAGCGAAAAGAATTTAGTCCCTTGTTTGTGCCGAATCTGGGTTGTACATGGTTCGTTGCACTCCCTCTGGTGTTGTGGGTGTGGACTTCGTTAACATTAAGGAAGTATCTAGACAGGTACATGGGTATTTTATCATTTCTTCCTCTGCCTAGTGGGAA
Source organism: Electrona antarctica (assembly GCF_951216825.1). Taxonomy (NCBI): domain Eukaryota; kingdom Metazoa; phylum Chordata; class Actinopteri; order Myctophiformes; family Myctophidae; genus Electrona; species Electrona antarctica. The sequence goes on from NC_136807.1 coordinate 44,752,660, forward strand.
TGTGCATGCAAAATGTACCCCTCAAATTGCATTTCATGATTTGAGGCATTTTGTTCAAAACCAATGGCGTGCCTTTACTTGCAGAAGTTGCAGTATTTCCAATTTTCAATACTTTTACTTCTACTCCACGACATCTCAGAGGCAAATATTGTACTTTTACTCCCCAAAATTATTTGCAAACCTTTAGTTACTAGTTACTTTGTAGATCTTGATTCTTATTACAAAACATACCACTTCAGTTCGGCCATTTGAGCCGATCTGCTCACAATGCGTCACATCGGCTATTTTCAAAGGATTGTTATACATTTTGAAAAAAATAGGACATTCTGCATAACGAGTACTTTCTTCTTTTGGTAGGCTACTTTAAGTACATTTCGATGCCAATACTTATGTACTTTCACTCAAGTACATTTTGAATTCTGGACTTTTACTTCTAACAGAGTATTTCTACATTGCAGTATTGATACTTTTAAGTAAAACATGTGAGCACTTTTTCCCACCACTGCAAAGAAGGGTAGACTGTCGTGTCCAGACATTCTTTAAAAGTAACACAATCTGATTCCTCCCTCATTCATTGGTTTCCTTCCCGTTTCCTCTCTCTCTCTCTCTCTCCATCAGAACTACTCAGGCAGAGGCAGCAACGGAGGCGGCGGACCGGGCGACGAGGACTACGAGATCCCCCCCATCACACCCCCGAACCACGCCGACCCCTCTCTGCTGCACCTCATGGAGCACGAGACGGGTTACCCGTTCCACTCCCTGCCTCACAACGGTCTGCTGAACCCGTACTCCTACCCGGAGCTTCCTGCCGCCCTCATGATGTCCAACATGCTGGGACAGGACAGTCACCTGCTCGCTGGGCCCATGCACTCTGTGAGTACTCAATTCAATTCAATTCAAAGGGCTTTATTGGCATGAGAAAACATACGTTTACATTGCCAAAGCAGAAAGCACAATACAACAATACATCAATACAATCAAAACAAAAAATATGTACATTTGAACGTCAGAATCTTCAATAGATCCATTTCTATATTACTCACTCTCCCACCTGGCACCTTTTTGTTAGCGGCGCCCAGAGCCATAGAGTCAGAGTTACGACTTCATGGGGCCAGTCCAATGGCGGCTCTTCTACATAGACTTCTATTGGCGAATAGTGACACCGGAAGTTCATGGAATGCATTGGAGTCTATGGGCTCGCGCGAGTACATGAACCACGTGACCGGGCTGTTTTCTGCCCCCCAATGGCGTAACTCTGTCTTACTCTATGGCTCTGGCAGTGCCTATATATAACCGCTCCAATGAACAGCTAGGCCTATGTGTGTCTGTCCCTATAATGTATGTATGTCCGTTTGAGTACGGACAGCTGCAATACCGCTGGGTGACCTAAAGAGCATCTGTTGAGCTTCACACTGACCACTATGACTATAACAATAGCACAATACAGTACAGAGTACAGTACACACACACACACACACACACACACACACGCGCGCGCGCACGCGCACAGCCTGCACCGCTCAGTTCACACAGGTGTGCTTTTCAGGTTCTTAGTGTAATATGGAACTTACCATGCAAAACAGCCATCGCTTTAACTTGCTTTACATGGCTTACGTAAATTGCCTTTTGTGTAATGGTTCTTCGTGCTGTACTGTATTTGTGTGCGGTTGTTTTTGTGTGTTGAGGGTACGGTAAAGCGATTGTAACTTTGCTGTGTTTTGCAGAGAGCTATACGTTTGTGGTGCTCAGCTGCATTGCCCCTAGAAGAATGATTGGGATCTTCTCTAATCTGCATAATGTTCATTTTAGAGTTTAATCATTTATCTCATGCTCTTATCTAGAGCAACTTACAGGTGCAGCTACAGAGTACATAGTCAAAGTCAAGCATAGTGGATAGCCACAAGATGGCTTTTGTTAAAGACCTGAAATTAGTCAGGAACGGTTGGGAAGTGTTTTTGTCTAGTCCGCCTAGGGACCGGGGGGGTGGGTTATTCCGACATCCCGTTAGTCCGACATACGTGGCCGGTTAAGACTCACCCGTGGCTTCCGCATGCGGTTATGGTTGTATATGTTTATGGTTAGGGTTAGGCTTATTCATGTTGGGTTATTGGGACGTCAGACTAACGCTATACGCACCCCTAGGGACCGGAGGTGCCACATTTTACCCATGCAGCCAAAACGGGAGCAGTACTGACACCTGAGGACCGGGGTTGACTGACTAAAAAAGCAATTTAAACGCTTGTTTCAACCCGTCGTCGCTTACATTTTCTTGACCGCTAAAATTTCAAACAGGGGGGACTACCTTTACCTTGTGCGGGAAAAAAAGGCCAAATCAACAATATTGGCCACCGTTCGCCGGTGCCACACTCTGCCAGAACCCTACGTGGAATTACCTTGTCTGTTAAAAACAAGCACTGCGACAGGAAATAAACATAGACCCATTTAGAATGTTTACGTAGTCAAGTGTGAAAAGGTCTATTAAAGAGGCCTGGTACAATGTCAATTAAGCAGCTGTATGGAGCCGAAATCCAATGAATGTTTAAGAAATGCACTGAATGAATTGTATTCAAGTTCAAGGAAGTGTGAGAAATGTTTGCTTAAAGCCTAGATCTCTCTTAATGTTACCCATGTTCTGAAAACATCTTCTTTGCAATCATCGTAGCCCTCTTAGCATTATTGTAATTGCTAATTTTAGCACATTTACACGGGTGTGAAGCCTCAAACAAGCTGGCCTGGACAAGGCCCAAGCTATTACATTTCTACAAAGAGCTGTTGCCTGCTTAACACTGAGACCTTTGCTGCAGAGCCCTTTTAATATCTATTCAGCCGCCCTGCTCAAAGATTTCATTCCCTCAAAGTAAGCTGAGAGCCGGAGAGCAAGAAACTCTGCACTGCACATTGTCATTTGTGTGTGTGTGTGTGTGTGTGTGTGTGTGTGTGTGTGTGTGTGTGTGTGTGTGTGTGTGTGTGTGTGTGTGTGTGTGTGTGTGTGTGTGTGTGTGTGTGTGTGTGTGTGTGTGTGTGTGTGTGTGTGTGTGTGTGCGTGCGTGCGTGCGTGCGTGCGTGCGTGCGTGCGTGCGTGCGTGTGTGTGTGTGTGTGTGTGTGTGTGTGTGTGTGTGTGTGTGATACTTATAATTCTTATATTACTACACTTGTGAGGGTCGAATGACAAATTTGAGATGTCGCACACCGATCTACAATTGTACTGTCGATAGGCTACTTGTGGTGACCAATACCAATACACAACAAGCGCACAAGTAGAACTAATTAGGTATTATTGTTAGGGCCAAAAAGGGCCTATATATACTGTATACTGTATATATGCACGCACGCACGCACGCACGCACGCACACACGCATGCACGCACGCACGCACGCACGCACGCACGCACACAAAATACATATACATCAATATAAAATAGATAGAAAATTGCTGTTCTAAAATGTAAAAGTATAGTTTTGTGTGAGTGTGTGTGTGTGTGTGTGTGTGTGTGTGTCTGTGTAAGTGTGTCGGAGGGGTGTTCTTCAAGAGAATATCTTGAAGGGGAGGGGGGAAACAGGGGATCTCTCTTGTCAGCTACTTTTTCTTTTGAAAAGGGATACAGAGGACCCCTCTCCCAACCTCTAGTAATGTGTTAAACATGCTTCAGACTGAACATGCAAACACCGCTGGCTAACATGTTCAAATGCTTTAATCATGGAATCGAACCAGCTGAATTATAGATGGCCTGTGTGGTGAATTATTCAACGTTATATACTTTCATCTGACATAAATATTACTTTTTTTCCTCTCTCTCAACCCCCCCTCCCCCCCACGCCCCTCTGTCATGAATATTTATGCTTTAATGGACGTCAGGCCTGAATGGGTTAATCAGGTCTTATGTGATTTTCAGAATCAAACTGCATAAGTTGCAGGCATGGCTGTAGCCTATATGGGTGGCATGCTAAGGCCTCCATTAAAGCTGGTCTTCAGGATTAGGTCACCATCCAGTCTCTATTGAGCGGAATACAGTAACTAGTCGGTGCATCGGGACGATACTGTTCACTTGGAAATGAGTTGTGCATGAGCTTTGCAGAGGTTTTACAACATGTTTCCTCTTATTTCATGGCAGGCGCTGGCTAACTGTTATCTCTGTAATTTGAGGCGATTGTATGAGATCACTTGGTCCACTCATCTTTGCAAAAAGGTCTGTTTTTTTCATGCGCTGGCAAGTACACATGTGCATGTACATACATGCACACGTGTACGTTTGTATAAGTGTACGTAACAAAGCATTGCTCCTTGCAATTTCATGCTGTATCAGGCCAGTAACATCTCAGAAAGGAGCCAAGAAACAGAGAGAGAGAGAGAGAGAGAGAGAGAGAGAGAGAGAGACAGAGAGAGAGAGAAAGAAAAGGAACGCCTGCTTCTTAAACAGCTTTTGTTTCACCTTTGCAATTATTTATTTTCAAATAGCCCTTCAGGGTAATGTTCCATTTTCTTATTTCACACCCCCTTTTCTCATAAATGAACCGTCATCGCAATAAATCAACGCACAAACAGAGACTTGCACACACCGTGAAAGGTCCAAAGATTTATGTAACACATTCATGTTTCCCCACTTTCACATTTTAGTACTACTCTAGCTGAGCCCCAGCTAATAATAGCAGCTATTAATATTTCCTGTTGCCTAGCAACCCCTGCAAGTAATAGCTTACTCTGGAAAAATAGATGACCGATAAGAAAGAAGGAGAAGGGGGGGGGGGGGGGGGGGGGGGGCTGGTGAGGGGGGGTTCAATTCATTTATTATCTCTTGGGACAAGAGGAGCTTATTTCTGAGTCTGAGGAATGGGAAAGTAGGCTGTATATTGAGAAATATTTTAAAGCAATTGAAGATTATGTTATTTTCATTTTGCCTCCATTAAGGAGGTTTCATTTGGATGTTTTCCCCCGACAAAGTCAATTAACATTAATTTCATGCGGATAAAGGTGAAATAAGGGACTGAATTTGAAGGCTGGGTGGAGACTGGAGAATGAGGGTGGATTGGAAACGGCAGGCCAGTATTGTGTATTGTGTAACCCGTGGGCCATGGCCAGGAAATGAAGACAAGCCTTCATATTTCTCATATATGTTTTTGACAAAAGGGTTTGCGTGGTAAGAAGACCACAACGAGATCGGAAGAAATTGCCGAACAATCATCCAACGGTGTTCTTTGGGCATCGCAAGAGGTAGATGAAAAGTCTGCAGCAGTACCTTAACCAATTTTGACCTGAGATCAGATTCAAAAAATGTCTTCTACATCCTGACAGTTTTCTATGTCAGTGGTTCTTCGATTTTTCAAAAATAGCAGACCTACAAGCTCGTAGCGCGCCACTCGGTGGCGCGCTATGAGCTTGTAGATCTGCTATTTTTCAATAGCTAAAGCATAGCATAATGCTAACACCAAAGCGGTTCCCGCCCAAAATGGCTTAAGGATACGTACCACCATACTGCGATGAAAGCTACCCTACAGTGTACACATAAACCTCCCACAAATACAAGCTCAGCTGGAGCAACTGATATGCTTCATCTCCAGGGATGATGTTGCTGGTTTTTGTACAACATTTAGCCTTGGGCTAAAGCTCTGTAAACTTCTCCCTGCTTTGGGATTCACTTTTTTTTTTCCTTCTTCTTTCCAGCCAAGCATCGATCGCAGAGCAAACACAGTTAAATCATTACAGCGTTGAGAGCAGTACATTGACTGTCATTATCATTCTGCATAGGCACACAATAATGTTGTATTAAAGCTAGCAACGCATTGCTTAAAGGTCTGATTGTTTTTTAATTCGTTTTGGCTGTTTGGATGAAGCTTATTGTTTTTGACAGGTAAAATAGCCTTTCTGAGAGACCATTACTTTTGGCTGTACTGGTAGGGTCGGCTACACCTCCAGATGTATGTATGTGAGTGAGTGAGTGAGTGAGTGAGTGAGTGAGTGAGTGACTGACGTTAAAGCATTGGCCATTTAGCCTAACAATGGACAATCCAATCACACAGCAATCACCCCTGCAGGCAATGGGATGTAGTCTATCCTCTGTTGGCCTAACAATGATCTAGCCAATAGCAGATCAGTCGTCCCTCCAGGCTATTGGATGTAATGCGCAAAGTACGAGACTATGGGCTCTGGCTTGTGAACGTGCAGATTGGTTGTCTGCCTAGAATACAGCTTTGTTTACATTAGTCACGGTTAGCTCCTTGCTCAGTGCTGATCGCAACAGAACATGGAGATAAATAGTTTTAAAAATAAAATTCCCAGTACGTAGTTAATTACAGATAATACTAACATTGTATTTCATATTAATTTAAGTAATTGCCATTGAGCGATCATGCTATGCTTTAGCATCCAAGATGGAAGCCAAAAGCGGACTTGCGTGAAATAGCCTGAAATCACCGGCACCCAAGCGCCAAAACACTTTCGTCCAGCAGGCGGCACTCATTGTGTTAACACTTATTGTGCTAAGGACGTGTATACACGTCTTCTCAATTAAAACCGGGATGTGCCTTGGACGTGTATACACGTCTTTATGTCCTTTTTAATTATACTAGTCCTTACCCGTTCTGATATATGAACACCAGTGTACAAGTACAGTGTGAGTAATGCGATTTAATAGATCATATTATTGATGTAGTCCTTATGAAGTGTATGAAGTTCGTCGTGTCCATGATGGAGTTGTGGTCAGAGTCCTAAAGTTCGTCATTCTGAGGACGTTAAGGTAGCGGGGCGATGTTGCACAGAGAACTGTGACCCATTGAAATGAGTTACTGCTTCCCAGCATGCATAGCACTGTTGCACTGCACTGTGTGAGGCAGTTGCGTGACGATGTTGCACAGAGAACTGTGACCCATTAACAGTTTGACTGCGCGGTAAAAACATTGCAATCCCCATTTGACTGCCTCGTTTTTCACTGACCTTTGAAGAACAACGACATCGTCGTTCCGTTTCATGAAAATCCTTTGTCGTCGTGTTGAAAAATAATCCAAACTGCCGATCAATAACAAAGAGTGTAGCACAGAGCCACCCTATAGCGTCACATTTTATGGTTGTGTGTTATTGGTCCAAACACCCAGAATAAAGGTTGTGTTTCTACTAGCATGTAGTTTAACTTTTTGTCCAGCCATATACTAGATTTCGACTTAGTCTTGTTTGTTTCTTCCAAATCCAGCTTCCTTCGGCAACTTTTGTGACTCTACTCAGAAGGCAGAAAATCACCAGATGTGTAGTAGATGGGTGTGAAACAGGTTCATTATACTGAGACCGTTTTTGTGTGAGTAGATTTTATGTACATTTGATGTACATACAATCGCAGATCCACTGCTCTGTATGGACATTAGGAGTGATGCTCACTGTAGCAATCAATTGTTGCTCATAATAGCCCCAACCGCCAGTGTTGGGCCAATTTTCAGAGCTGAAATTACTTCATTCGCAGGGTACTGAAACGAATAGCAAGATAAACAACGGCGTTGCAAAAGCCCATAGGTGTCATTCAGAGATTGCTTTTATTTGCCATCTGTACGCCGACTGACCCACTCACCCAGCTCCTTTTGAATCAAGGCAGCCAAGTCTTGGATGACTGGCTACTGTGAAATGTAACATTCTGGAGTGGGAAAAGCTTGTTACTGAGGGAGAATCCCAATCTCACCAAGAGCTGTCAGCGTCACCTTCCATCGCAGCTCTAGACTGTCGGCGCGGGTTTTGTGCCAACGGCGGTATGGTGTGACGACGGGATGTTCTCATGTTCAACACGGCCCCTGGTTCTCCAGGCCAAGCTGGTACAAGGGGCGAGGGGAGATGCCAGCGAGATTTGTCTCTTTGGGAGAGAAAAAAAAGCGGAGAGAGAAAGACTCCGGCAGACATTAATGAGGGTCGTGGGGGTGCTTTGCGGAGCGGACCCAACACGGAGCCTTGAGGGACGCCCGGCACATTTAAATATTGAAGCAGCTAGCGCCAGCCTCTGTCTAATTAGCGCTGTTTAGCGCTGTAATGAGGCTCGTTTGGGGATAAGTTCCAACCACCAAAGAACAACAACTGGCAAATCGGCGAGTTTGTGGCGCATTTGGATGGTGTGTCACACTCGGATATTGGGAATTTGTTTAGTCTAGTTAAACATGTGGTGCAACATTGCTATTTTTGGCAGGGTGTATTAATTAAAGCTGTGTTGTCTGTAAATGCTGTCAGTGTCAATTAAATTATTGATTACATGGAAAGCTGTCAGTTGGAAGTACCGGTTTTATCCAAAAGCAAGGTGGTTGCTGACTTGCTGTATTGTGTTGAAGAGAATGCTCCCCTACTGTATTTGGAAACACAAAGAATACAATATGATTACAAAACCTGTATTTGAAGTCATCAGTGTTGATTGTGTATGCATTTGTCTGTGTGACTGTGTGTGTGCTTGCGTTTTTGATTGGACCAAAAATGTACGTGTGTGCAGTGTACTGCTGTATCGCTACCTGTGGTGTGTGTGTGTGTGTGTGTGTGTGTGTGTGTGTGTGTGTATGCGTGTGCGTGTGCGTGTGGCCGTGCGTGCGCGCGTGCGTGCGTGCGTGTAGAGGGGGGGGGAGGGGTGATACATTTTTGTCACAGCCACTGATTGCTACAAGGTTATTTGAGCTTGACTTCATTTGACTTCATTTAATCTGCTAAAGGAAATTTATTTTGCATCACTTGGCATTTAGGACATAGACAGCGAGGGAAAAGGCCACCAGCATTTTAATACAGCAACATAGAAAGGAACTACATTGATGTGTGGATATTGACACTTCTGGAATAGGTATACAGTAGGAGAGGCTGAACTCACCATTTGAAAAGGTCACAGTAAGTCTATGTGCTGTGATATTGAAAGTTAAATAAGATGCAAGTACACAGTCAAATTAAATTCTTAGTGTTAAAGATTGGTCCAATTTGACTGTGTGTGTGTGTGTGTGTGTACTCCCATTCCTCCCATGGTAGACGCAGTGAAAGGAATGCCTTTCGATATCGTTCAGGTTCAGACTTGTGACATTGTCATTTAGAATTTAGCTGTTGACCTTTTTAACAAGTCATCTCTCCTATCTTGTATCTTTGCTGACACTCTCTACTGCACACACTCTAATAAAGCAGACATTCATAAAAGAAAGACATATACAGTAGGTAACAGAAGAGAAGAAGAAAAACAACTACTGTTGCTCTTGTGCATTGCTGAAGTACAACTAGATTACTTGTGATTTTAACCTATTTCGACCTGGGAACGATTCTACAAAATGTCTTCTAAATCCTGACAGTTTTCTGAAAACCCTAGGTTTCTATGTCAGCGGTTCTCAAACTATTTCATGTCAAGGACCCCCAAAAATATATGAAATTGGCCGCCGACCCCCAATATGTTGTTCCAGGGACCCCCCCCCAGAAGGCAAAGATTTGAGTTAAAAACGCTCGCTCTGAAAGAATATATATTCAAAGATTTGTGCCGCATTTTCACGATTCTTCAAAAATAGCAGACCTACAAGTTCATAGCGCGGCACTCGGTGCCGCGCTATGAGCTTGTAGATCTGATATTTTTCAATAGCTAAATTATACCACCAAAAGGGGTTCCCGCCCAAAATGGCTTAAATTGAAAGAACAACCCACCCCCAGTGTAGGCTTTAGACATATCTCATATGACCCTGCCTGCTCTGTTGCCTTCCACTGCCATATAGATATGACATCTCTGTGGTGTTTCCAGATAAATCACGCTTTAGCTACACAGAAGAAGGAATGTTTCAGTTGCGACTTTTCCGTCTACAAAAAAGACAGATGCCCTTCAGTGTCACTACGTCGCAGCGGTAGCGGGGCAATGTCTTCAGTGTCACTACGTCGCAGCGGTAGCGGGGCAATGTATCATGTACGTTGTCAAGAGAAATGACAACAAGATAATTGGTGGGGTACTCACATTTGCTTTAAGTGAAAACAAATGGATTTCCAAAGAGGATTGCGCTTTAAAAAAGTAAAGCTTTGTTTTGCAGTGGCATATTATGCATGGACGGGAGTGAAGTAATGAAGAGGAGTATTAACGGATCGAGCATTAAAAACAAATGAGCATTCATTGCAAGTCATGAATATTCATGCCGCTAATTCAAATAACCTTAGGCGACTGTTACGACTAATGAATATTAAAGCAGCATGGTCACAGAGATTTGAACATTGCATTAGAGCTGACATTCTGAGATTATGTACAAGGGTAAACAATTAGAATGGGAGGGAAAGCATATTTCAGTGGTGATCAAAAGATGATGTAGATCTATACAGCTCAGTAAAAAAAAGGAAAAAAAGAAGAAAAAAAGTGATGTTGCCCATTAGTTCTGGGTCACTGGTAGTAATGATGGGAGTAGTGATTTGACACATCACGCCCCACCGATGCCAGATGTTTTGATCCGATGGCAATTCTGGTTTTGGAGAGTGCTAGCCCACCGATTACAGATGTTTAACCCATTTTGACCTGAGATCAGATTCTAAAAATGTCTTCTACATCCTGACAGTTTTCTGAAAAAGCTATGTTTCTATGTAAAAAAATCAGTAGATTTTTCAAAAATAGCAGACCTACAAGCTCGTAGCGAGCCACTCAGTGGTGCGCTATGAGCTTGTAGATTTTTCAATAGCTAAAGCATAACATAATGCTAACACCAAAAGGGGTTCCCGCCCCAAAATGGGTTAAAGCAATATTTTGTCAAAAGGTGCTTTAAAAAAAAGAGGGGAAAAAAGAGAATGTTCAATAATATCCTTGGGGTACTTTTGCTATAATGACCTCAAAATATCAAAATATCTGGTTAAAAGTGGTGACGAATCAGGATACAATGCTGCATAATTACCAGTACTGATGTCGTCAAAAAGGTTAAATAATGGCCAATATATCAGCCTTTGCTTTGGTGTGGCTAGTCTATAGTGACACACACAGAGTAGTTGTGTTGTAGAAAAGAATTACACAAAATCCCTGCAGAGTTGCCATGTTGACCACAAACATTTTGAGTTGGCGCAGTCAGCAATGCCCAAAGGGGAGGTAAAGGACGGAGCTTTACTGTACTGTACTACTGTACACGGCTTATCAGATTGGGACGCGCCCTAGAGGGACCCAAAGGGTGACTAAACATGTTTGTGTTTTCCACAATGCTTTTGAAAAAAGAACCGTGGCTGGCCCTTATGGGGCGACGTAATCGGGAGAATCCCCACTTAAAGAGGGCTGGGGTGGGGTGGTGGTCGGGCGGGGGGGGGCGGGGGGGGGGGGGGCACGGCTGCTTCCTTTGAGGGATCAGCGTGGCGAGTCGTCCTCCTCGGTCGCTACCGCAGCGCTAATTAGGCCCACCACAAAGCCAGCCTGTGGGGATAATGTCCCATTATTAGAGTCATTTGTTTCAATTAACCGCTCTGTGATTCTACAATAGCATGGTGCAGCCCGGCGCGAGGAACCCATTACTCTCGCCCAGGGAAACCGCTGGTGGTTTGAGAGGGCGCGAGAGCGTTTTCCGTGCGAAGGTTAGCGACACCTGATTTTTGCCAGCGGTCATGCTGCCAGCTCCACGTAAGTGCATAGTCACTTATTCACAGCAAGTTGATACAGCACTGTGACCAGACGGCCTTATACACTATGCATTCCTCTTCTCAGGGTATACACAAAAGACAACAATACAACATTACTTAGATTCTGTTGACTAGCTTTGTTACGTTTTCCGAGACGCTGGTATTTCTCATTCCTCCGCACTTCACTGAGAATTTATTGGATGATTGTTGACTTGAGCATTGACCCCTGAACACTTGCACTTTCTTTTTTCCCCCCCTCATTCTTTTTCCCCGTGCAGAGAACATTGCGGTCGACTGAATTGCCATTCTGCTACTGTAAACGTATGCCACTCTTCTCATTTTCAGCCTAGAATCTTTTCTCTCTCCCACCCCCCCCCCCCCCCCACCCCCCCTCAGAACAGCTAACTTCGGACTCTCTTTCACTTTGGATTCTTTGGTAACTCTCAGTGTGTCTGCTGCGCAGAATTGGATGAATTTGACTCACCTTTTGTCAGGGTCTTTTCATCAGAGTAGCACACATCTGCGGCCAAACAAAGCAGGTTGCTCTGACAACAACCCCCCCCCCCCCCCCATCTGTGTCTATACCCAGGTTGACAATTAGCATATAGTACCTATGGCAACCAGTGAGAGCAACCCATCATCATAGCTTTTCGAAATGTTTGTGCTATGCTGATAGTGTCTTCTCTTAGTCACAGCTGGAGGCTGAGAGAGAGAAAAGTGGTTGAAGATTGTACATCAAGTATGAGAGAGGAGATTATGTTCCTGTAATTAAGCTGCCTCGTTTCAAGTTGCTCTGTGTGTTAATGGTTCTTCAGGTGGGGTTTTTAAGCCATAAAAAGCAGGCGGAAACAAACAGGAAGTCTGGCGATTATTTTCCGTTTAATGAATTACTTTGTGGTTATTTTCACTATTATGCTATCACGTTCAGTGTAAGGTTAATTGAAAAGTTCTTCAAATTATTTGGAGTTAAAAAGACACCGTGGCATTGATACTAATCGTACAGACAGAGCACATTACCTCAAAACACCCCAGAATACAGCATTTCAGAGTGCTTTTCTTCTCATTCAACACTAGATAATGGAAACTTCGATTGATACCAAGAGGTTGCTGGCCTGTGATGCCTCTGTTGCCAGGGTCTCTCTCATTGGCTCTCATCCCCTGCCGCGCTGATGTTTACAAAGAAACATCACCAGCTAACATTAAAGGGTCCAAGTTGTCCCCTCAGGCTGTTGCTATGGAAATAACCCTGCTATGGTCGCCCATTCATGTTTGATTAATTGTTTTTTTCTCTCTCCTCTCAGTGCAGAGTTGCCTGCACAAAAGGCCTCTTCATAGGGTCATTTCATCTAGAAAACAAACAGTAGGAATATCCAAATGCATTTTGTGTCTGGACATTCAGATGTTTTTTTTTCTCTCTTTCTGCTTCAGGGGCCTTTTTTGTAGATGCTCCGTGGTGGTAAAGCCTTATAAATTGTTAGGACTAGTGTCTAGTACTAGTGTTTCTTGATAAAGTTGTGTCTATGAAGCTATTCAATCAAAAAGTCACACTCCAATTTTTCGGGGTGTCAGTGTCACAGACCTACCTGGAGTGAGAATATAAGCGTTTTTTGCCTATTTCCCTGTTAACCCATTTTGGGCGGGAACCCATTTTGGTGTTTCAAGCATTCTGTTATACTTTAGCTATTGAAAAATAGCAGATCTACAAGCTCATAGCGCGCCACCGAGTGGCGCGCTATGAACTTGTAGGTCTGCTATTTTTGAAAAATCGTAAAAATGCGGCACAAATCTTTGAATAGGTATATATTCTTTCAGAGCGAACGTTTTTTTTATTTCGACGTCAGGGCCTAAATGGGTTAAATTGCACAGTGTAATGCGGCACTACAGCAACCCACTGGGGCCAATTAGGATGCCGGCAGAGCCAGAAAGTGCGTAACAGATGCTTTTGCCACTATTTATTAAAATCCAATCTGCGAGGCCCCTCCAACAGCTCGTTAAACCAGCGTTAATCTAATTAGCTCTCACTTGCCACTGTTTTCGCCACATTACCAAATACAAGGGCTTCAGCGTGGCAATTTAGGCTGATTAAGTAGACCCTATGCTGCAAGGCAAGGCTCATACAGGGGAGCCTCTCAGAGCTGTCAATCTTTTCTTTTTTTTTTCCTGGGTGTAATAACCCATGCAGAATATTTCAGCTCAGGTTTTTGGCTAGGGGATGGATTTGGAATATCTGCTGTGGGAATATTGGCTGAAATGGAGCCCACTGTGCCAGCTCAGTAGTGCAAGTCTATGTGTCTCTGAGCCAAACACTAACAAAACATTCCACATCATAAAGACTTTGTGTATTTGCTATGGCACGGCACCAGAACTGGATGCAGATTCCATAATGGTTGCCTCCTTTCTTTCTCTCTTCTGGGTTCATAATATATACCATTCTCACTCTCACATGTGCTGTCGTGTCTTTTAGATCATGACCATGTATCCACACTTCCGGTCCATAATTGTTAGGGCCGAACTGTATTTTTATTTGATGAGTAGTGCTCTCTGGACGTGCGCCTGGTTCTACTCAGGGATTTGGGCGGTGTTTTTTTTTTTTTGACATGCAGTTCTGTTCATTGCTTGCAGATGGACAGTATGACATGGAGCGGTAATGTCTTCCAGATGAGAGACGTATATATTTGAAGCTCTGAGCTAACGTCAGCCCACAGTGGTATAGGTGAAGTGAATTAAGACTGTACTCAAAGACACCACTAACACTAGGGAGAGAGCATGATGAGAAAATTGCTACTTTTCAGGGCTAAAGGGAATCAATCACTTACACGACATGGGCTATGAAGAATTTGTAGTGACTAGTGAGAAATGAATCTGTATCTCCAAAAAAACCCAATTCTTAAGGGATTCTTTATCTTTATCTTATGACTCATAACCAGACACTGTGACCCACTGAGTCCATATAATGTATAGCATCCAATATGCAGTAGAGATTAATTCAGTTTTCTTAGCTCATATAAGAATTATGTGATGACTGCTTAAAATATTACCAACTGCCCAAAGGTAATTATTTATTTTTTTCATACAAAGATGACGGTATTAGATTTGACAAGACTACGTCTTTCATTTTTCATACAGCTTTGTTACATTGTCACCACACCTACCAACACTAGCCAGTTCTTAAATGCTACACGATGAATATGAATATACCGTAATTTCCGGACTATAAGCCGCTACTTTTTTTCCCATGCTTTGAACCCTGTGGCCTATTCAACGCTGCGGCTAATCTATGGATCTTTACAGCTAACTGCCACTAGGGGACCTTCTAAATCTATCTCTATGGCCGGTCCACGTCCGTCTGCGGCTTATAGTCCAGTTGTTTTTTTCCCTAAATTTAGCTGGTGCGACTTATATTCAAGTGCGATTTATAGTCCGGAAATTACGGTATATAGATACCGGTATTTGATTTTAGCTATGGTTAGGATGAAGAACTGTTAGTATGGTTAAAGACGTAGTGAAATGAAAAAAATTCACACTTTCATCATATTATCATCATATGGGCATACCTAACAATAGATGCCAAAACTTTGTGTATTTTTATATCAATAGCCTGAAGGGATGCAACGCTCTGAATGGTTCAGAATCACAGAGGCTTCCGTTTCAGACTGAAACTTCAAAATAAAATGACCATTGGCCATTGCAGCCCATCTTTAATGCTGCCGAGGAGCACATCCACATACATTTCCCCCGATGTGACCTCCAGGCAGGTCAGGGTACATGGCAATGCCAAAATGAGGTGATCATAGCGGATAAAAGACATGCATGCAGATACTCTGTGTGTGCGCGGAGGTTGGAGGTCTCTGGTGTGGTTCAGTCTGAGACACACACACACACACACACACACACACAGCTCCTGTTCCACTTGGAAATACGCCACGATACGGAAATTAAATACTCATCAAAAATACCATTTCATGTCGTCTAAGTTTAGGTATGGGTTCGGTGTGGTTAAGATTATGGGGGTGGGGAGAGGGCTTTCAGTGCAACCGGCGGGTTAATAGTGTACTGGCCTTTATAAAATGAATATGTTTTATTACACTGAACAATGGGGAGATGGAAAAGAGGGTTCACAGTGAAGTGCCACAACGTATGTGCATGCGGAGTGTCCGGATCTGAAAGGTGGATGCATACAGCAGGCCAGGGTCATTTTTTGGCCACTACGTTTTATTTTATTTCATTTTTAAATGTAGTTTTCAGGGAACCCATGATTCTGTTTGGTGGTGAAAATGCACTGTAGTGGTTAAATGTCAAGTATCTGTCGGAATAGAAACTAGTATTCTCTCATGATAGTTTTCCTCATGATACTGACTGTATCTTAGGGGAAGAGATTTACATATTTACGTAACGTAATATGACATAAATGTAAGGTTCTATGAAGTAACAATGTAATTCAGGGGTGCCTTGGATGAAGGACAGTGGTTCTCAAAAAAGTTTGAGAACCACTGTATTAGATCATTAGTTCTCAAAGTGGGGTCCGGGGACCTCCAGGGGTCCTTCCCAAGCAGTTTATATAGCATCACAATCATTACAGCCGCCCTGGGCAGACATCGCTGAGGTGTCGCATTAACCCATTTTGAACTGAGATCAGATTCTAAAAATGTCTTCTACATCCTGACAGTTTTCAGAAAAAGCTATGTTTCTATGTCAGTCGTTCTTCGATTTTTCAAAAATAGCAGACCTACAAGCTCGTAGCGCGCCACTCGGTGGCGCGCTATGAGCTTGTAGATCTGCTATTTTTCAATAGCTAAAGCATAACATAATGCCAACACCAAAAGGGGTTCAGCACAGCTGGACACCTCATCATTGATTGCCTACTACATCTGGCCCACAGGGCACCACTCCACGGAGTCGTCTATATGTTGGATATTCAAAAATGGCAGATCTACAAGCTCACAGCAAGCTTGTGCATCTGCTATTTTGTATGTTTGGGAAAAAATGTGGGGAGAAAAGAAATCACACAAATCTTCTCTTCTGGGTTCCCTGGCACAAAGCCCTCAGATGGGAGTCCGCGGCCAAAGACATTTTAGGGATCCTTGACATGAACAAGTTTGAGAAGCATTGATCTACTAGATGGCATTATTGTCTCCACCAGGCCGAAGGCATGGGGAGAGAGTATGTTTTGCACTCCGTCCGTGTGTGTGTGTGTGTCCTTCCGTCCTTCCGTCTGTCAGCTAATCTCCGGCACCGTTGGCCCGATCCATGCCAAACTGTGCACACACACTCCCTGGATGCCAACGATGAACCTCTGCCCCAAATATTCCAGGCCAATTCCTGTTTTTACCTATAACTGCATCGACAGCTTATGTATGCGCACTCCCTAGAGGCCATGGAAAAACATTTTCCCTGCATCCCTCCACATCTGCCGGTTATATGAGGCCGTTTTCTGCAAAACACATTGTTTATGTTAGTCGCAGAGATTTCATCCAAATCTCACGCAAATCGGTACACATGATCTCTGTAGTCATGTGATCAAGACGAGCCTGTTGGATTTCTCAGATTCTACACTGATTAGCTAAGATTGCCTTCCAAAGTTTTCAGGAGTAGCCCGTTTTGTACAAAATGCTGCACATCCAGAATTCTATCCTCAGAGATGCTATGAGTGATCTGGCTCTGCATTTCCTCAACAAAATGAAGACAATTGTTGCAAGAAACAAACAAACAAAAAAACATGTTTATATTACTCCTAAACATTTTGCCAAACATCACACACACTCCTATCCTCCTGGTGGAGACCTGTGCCCAGAAGGGCACTTTTTCTAGTTCTCACTATTGTGCATCCATGCCTGTATATCTTATTTATAAACCCACAAAGGCTTGGAGTCAGCAGCAGCTGCATAAAGTTGTCCTTTTCTCTTGTGTCGAGTGGACCAGGCTTGTGTTGAGTGGACCAGGCTTGTGTGCCAGATTGGTCATTGATGAAGAGTAAGATGAAGAATTAAAGGGGCATTCCACTCATTTTCAACATTTTACTATGTCATTAATATACCTTAGAGCTGTTGTGTGGAAATAATAAAAAAGTCCCCCCATTCTGTGTTTCCTAGAACTAGAGGTCTGAAAAAAATCATTAACATGGTGAAACACATCTTGATGACATCATCAAGATGTGTTTCACCATGTTAATGATTTTTTTTCATAATTACAGTTCTAGGAAACACAGAATGGGGGGACCTTTTTATTATTTCCACACAACAGCTCTAAGGTATATTAATGACATAGTAAAATGTTGAAAATGGGTGGTTTTCCCCTTTAACTAAACCAGAGAGGGAAGTTAATGACACTTCTCAACTGGTCTGTGAAGTCAATAACTTCTGGGTCCCAACCCAGCTGGTTTAGAAACACTGGTCTTTAATAAGGTCTTCATTTCTCCCCTCATGGGAGCAAAGCTTTCAGATGTGACAAAAACCCCCACTGTGGCTTAGATCTTGGTTCATTAAGTTATCCAAAGATGGGGTGACAATTGTAATTTTCACCCCTAATGTGTGTGTTATAAGCTTTCTTCACGCCTCAAAGGACGCCTCAAAAAAAGTTCTTGTTGTTGCTTGGATTCCCTCCAGACAACGTGCAGGGCTACTTTGGGAAGGAAAAGCTGTACATGTCTCATGTTAGCTCATCTTAGAAAAACCATCCAACTTGGGTTTATATTTTCATGGTTAAATCTGGCCCGGCACTTATTTTTTTTCTCTTCTTTTTTATTTTCTCATTTTCTTTCCTCCGGTCGGCCTCTCTGCCTGGAGATTATTCCACTACCAATCTTTGATTGATGTTCTTGTACTTCTTATTTGAAAGAGTTTTCCTCTGTAGTGAGATGAGCCTCACAGTATTGCTTGTACCTCAGACTAGCTGGCTTGACTTTAAACCATTTAGGCCTGACGTCGACATTTAAAAAAAATATTTTTAAAATTTCTTTTTTTTCTGAAAAACCTCATGTTTCTGTATCTGTAGTGCTCAATATTTCGTGTCAAGGACGCCCACAAATATCTGTAATTAGCCGCCGACCCCCATCTGAAAATATGTTGTCCCCCAGAAGCAAAGATTTGAGTTAAAAACTGAAACTCTGAAAATAATATATTCAAAGATTTGAGGCACATTTTCACGATTTTTCAAAAATAGCAGACCTACAAGTTCATAGCGCGCCACTCGGTGGCGCGCTATGAGCTTGTAGATCTGCTATTTTTCAATAGCTAAAGCATAGCATAATGCTAACACCAAAAGGGGTTCCCGCCCAACATGGGTTAAAGCTCTTAAGGCCACTGCGCATTCAGCCTTTCTTTTCTTTTCTTTCTTTTTTTTTCCACCGCAGAAATATGGTGAAGAAAGTGAATAAATAATGATTATCATGTGTTCTCATTCTGCAGTAACAAGGTGAGTCTCTCTGAAAGTTTAAACTATCATTTAACTCTTCTTCTATTTCTTGGGGTTTTCCACCCCCTAGTATGAAGTAAGAGCAAAATGAGACGCCAATTGATTATGATAAATTGCTTTTTTGTTGTTGTTGATACACACTTTTTGTAGCATCCTATTATGGACCTTTGTTTGTGAACATTCACATAAAAATTGCTTTACAACATTCTATATGTGAGCAATATAACATATCCGCGAAGAAACGGATGGCTGGATCTTATAGCATGACCTCTGTGAGATCTCATTTGTTTTGGGGACTTGGGGGTCTCATTTTAACATCTGATTTATACTGTGTCACGGACGTGTCACATTGCGTGCTTATTATAGATCTGCAATTTTGGGTGTGTGGCACCGCCATACGATGGAGCTTAAATTAGATCTAAGACTATAACTGTGCTGCTACGCTCGTCCATCTCTTCTTAACCACCCATCCATCCTCTCTCCTCCCTGCATCACTCTGTTTCCTTTATCTGCTCTCTCCCTACATCAACTCAAGCTCTATCCCTTCCTCTCCCACTCTCTTCTTTCTGTGGCTCTTTCTCTCTCCAGCTACACTTACCCCCCCCCCACCCCCCCACCCCCCCCTCTCTCTCTCTCTGCTGTTTTGATAGTGACGCAGTTATCAGGCTGTCAATTCTAATCTTGTCTTGCCAGTGCAGTGCTGTCCATTCAGAATTACAGCTACCCCCCCCACCCCCCCTACCCCCAATGCCTTTATCCCTATCATTCTCTCTCTCTCCTTCCCTCCCCCCTTTTCTCTCTGTGACAACAGCAGCGTTGATGGGATGAGCTCTGGCTGACACTGTGGTTCAATGTTTTGCTGGCGCACTGGAAAGCTGTGTACCTATACTGTATATATAGACTGTTTTGGTATTTTTCTGTAGACAGATGAGTGTCTTGCTGCATTGTATATATGCTGGATAGTGTTTTTGGGTTGAGAGCAGAATGCTGTTCTGTGTAGGCCCTACACAGGTGTTCATTGATACTACTGCTGGCTGTGGCAATTATGAGTTCAGCGCATCGCCAGGGCAGGTTTATTATTGCCGAAGCTCGTATATAGGCTGACGTCCATCTATTCCTCCTCTCGTTTCTTTTCAGTGTCAAGTTTCAGTTGAATCGATATTCTGTCCTCTGCTATCAATACTCTCGCTGCTCCAACGCACGCACGCACGCACGCACGCACGCACGCACGCACGCACGCACGCACGCACGCACGCACGCACGCACGGGAATATGGTCAGCAGCACTGTATTGTATTTATTTTTTTCCTGGTTGGTTGTCATTTTGCTTCATGTCACCATGCCTACCAGTTTGTAAATAATTACGTGTGACATTTCCTGGAGATTATTTAGCTTTTTTTCCTTTTTTTCTCCCTTTTTTTCCTTTTCATTCCATTAGCGCTCTCTTCAATTTATTCTACTCTCACTTCAAAGGCAGGGTGGAACAGATGTCATTTCAAACGCCTGTCTTTTGCCTCATTGCATAAAAGTGAGGGATGATTATTTTTTAATGAAACTGCATGTGCTCACACACACACAATTGTTTATTATTATTATTATTATTATTATTATTATTATGAACTAATAATAATAATACTAAGGCTATCACCCAAAGCTGTGAAGTAGACAACACATAGTTTAATTTCATTCAGAAATGGAATGTCCATTCATTTCATTTAACCAAAAAAAGCTTCTTTATTTTTGTTTCTCTTAAGCTTCCGAACGTGAGCCGAGACCTCGAATTCTGATTAGTTAATGTCATGCCGTGTGGAAATATCTTCGAGACTTTTATTTCTTCCTGAAACGATGCCATTTTCAAAAGCAATCATTTCCTGTTTTCAAATTACCAGTCAAACAAAGTCAAATATACGGTGTCTTCTAATCCCAACATAAGTATGCATTAGAGAGATGGATGCGAGTCCCTTTAAATGTCCTCGTGTTGCAATTTGATACTCTTTCTTTGCACAGCAATGGTTCCTTGTTCACATATGGCCTGTATTCCCCCCCTGCTGTGTTAACACCAAAGTACCAGATCATCAGAGGATCTGAAAAGGAGCATTCAAATCTTAAATAAATCGCATGGAAAGGGACATTTTTGGTAAATGCAACAAAAAAGCCATTTTGTTTCTACGTGGCCACATCACCAGCATATCTCTTTGTGCAGTCTCACGCAGTAACATTTGGTTACATTACCAGCATATCTCTTTATTCAGACTCTTTGTCACTCTGGCGCAGTAACGTTTGAGTGACTCTGGGGAGCCGTCAACCATAAATTGCGTGCGTACACATCCTTCTATTCGACACAATATACCTCAGTATATCGTTATATTATATTCAGTGTGTCATTATATCTTTTATCATTACAGTCTTACAAATGGAAATTGGATTGTTGTTTTTCTCGCTCCTTTATGGGAACCAAGAAATCAGGTTAACTGATGTTCCATTGATGCTAATGGCAACATCAAGCTAGGGCCCCTCCCCCTTGCCATCCTCCATTAGATACACCTCTTCTCTCTTCCATCTCTCTCTCTCTCTCTCTCTCTCTCTCTCTTTCTCTCTCTCTCTCTCTCTCTCTGCCTCTCCCTCACACTCTTTCTCCTTCTCGTTCTCTCCCTCTACCCCTCCCTTGCCCCCCCCCCCCCCCCTGATGGCTGATGTTCTCTTCTCAGCAAGGAAAGCAATTTCCATATAGAATCACAGGCACGATCAGGTGACCTGGATTTGACTCCCCGTCAAAGCCTCACGTGGAAAATGGAAACCTATTCATGTGTATTGGATCCAGTACATCACGTAGTTGTCACTAGGGTTTCTCCCCTTGAAAATGCAGCAAGATTGCAACGTGTTTTTTGTGGACTAACCAATTCAGCTAGTCCTTCAGAATACAGTACAGAGAAGAAAATACTTCCTTGGCCTGCGACGTTACTAAAATGAAGTAAAAAAGAATGAAAAAAAAAAAAAAGCTCTCTGTGAGCAAACTTACTTACAGTAGAGTTAAGACACAAAAAAAAGATGTAATGTTGCGGTGAAAAGAGCAAATAGACCCAGAGAGTGTAGCAATTTAAAACAATATCCCAGTAGCACTGTGAAACCACCTGAAATCTATGAGGTACTAATTAGGACAGGTCTCTCTCCCCATCCCACCTCTGACTAGCCTGCCCCCCCCCCCCCCCCCCCGTACCCCCCCTCCCCAGAGGCCAACCTAGCTGACTGACATCCTGTTAGTCTTCGTTCACCCATGTCCGCAAATTGATCTGTTTTCTCTTCTCAGAACAAGATTCAGCTGCCTCTTCTGAGAACACTGAGAACTCTGCTCTGCTCTCTCTGTCCGTCCGTCCGTTTCTCTGTTTCTCCTCTCTTCTCTTTCAAGTCGTTTTATCATAACTGTATGGATGGACCATTATGCCCAACGTCATCTATAACATCCAAACGTATTGGACGTAAACTATCACATGGCGGACGCCTGAGTCGGTCTGCATTAGTAATGTGTCAGTGCGTGACCACCCTCTCCCTGTATACAATCTTTAGCGTTCGATAGTTTGCGTGCGTGCGTGCGTGCGTGTGTGCACAGTTTGTAATTGAACACTTGACGATGCCATGTTCAGTGGCAAAGCAGGACAAAAATCTGAATGGCATTTTTCCCACATTGGCACATTGGCTACTTTTTTAATTTCAACAAGTGACTACAGACTACAGTAGCCTATATGTCTCCTTTAGCCAAATTGAAATAGGAATGTTTGTTTGATTTAACATAATAATTATTTTGTTTGTTTGTTTGTTTTATTAAAAAAAGAAAAGAATATATATATATATATATATATATATATATATATATGAAATGGGATTTCTTTTGAATGTTTTTTGTGTGGCTTTCGCCTTTATTTGGAGGGACAGACAGTAGGCTGACAGGAAATGGGGAGAGAGATGGGGGGTGACATGCAGTAAAGGCCGACGGGATCGGGATTGAACCCGCGGCACACTGCCAGACTGGATTACCAGCCAGGGTGAAATGATCCCATTTCATGGCCTGGGCCGTAGCTCAGCGGTCCAGGCTGGGCCGTGGCTCAGCGGTCCAGGCTGAGCCGTGACCCACTGTTTGGGAAACAGTGGTGTACATAATGTACTTCCCACTGTCTGTCGTGGCCTTCGGTCCTGCCTTGAAAAACATGAGTCATTTGCATCGCTTAGTTAGCTCCTTACTAACTAATTTGTTTTTCTCTACTCTGCTCTCTCTCTCTCTCTCTCTTGCTGTCGTTCTCTGTCGTTCTCCCTCCCGCTCGCTCCAGATGAGTGGTGAGAAGCGGCCCTCGTCAGAGATGATGAAGCCCAAGCCCAAGCCGCAGAAGAAGAAGAAGAAGAAGGACCCCAACGAGCCTCAGAAGCCCGTCTCGGCCTACGCGCTGTTCTTTAGAGACACGCAGGCGGCCATCAAGGGCTCCAACCCCAACGCCACCTTCGGAGACGTCTCCAAGATCGTGGCCTCCATGTGGGACAGCCTCGGGGAGGAACAGAAGCAGGTATATAGACACATTATACATTTTAGCCTGGCCCAGCCAGTGTGCTTTCTGGTATAAACACATTAAACATTTTAGCCTGGCCCAGCCAGTGTGCTTTCTGTTATAGACACATTATACATTTTAGCCTGGCCCAGCCAGTGTGCTTTCTGTTATAGACACATTATACATTTTAGACTGGCCCAGCCAGTGTGCTTTCTGTTATAGACACATTATACATTTTAGCCTGGCCCAGCCAGTGTGCTTTCTGTTATAGACACATTATACATTTTAGACTGGCCCAGCCAGTGTGCTTTCTGTTATAGACACATTATACATTTTAGCCTGGCCCAGCCAGTGTGCTTTCTGGTATAGACACATGGACAATGCACTGGATAATATTTGTTTAATATTTTTTTAATGTTTTACTTAAGTAAAAGTATCAATACTGCGATGTAGAAATGCTCCGTTACAAGTAAAAGTCCGGAATTCCAAATGAGCTTGAGTAAAAATACAAAAATAGCCTGGCTAATAAGCCAGACGCGAATCTGCCGTTGGCAAAGAAATTCCACACGCCAGTGGGATATTAGTCTGGCTTACTAGCCAGGCTACAAAGGTAATGGCATAAAAATGTACTTAAAGTGCGAAAAGTAAACATACTCATTATGCAGAAAGTCCCGTTTAAAGTTTTCAAATATATAATAATCTTTTGAAAATAGCCGATCTACAATCTCACAATGTGTCGCATCGCGACGCACTGTGAGCTTGTAGATCGGCTATTTTCAAATGCCCCGAAATGTGTATAGGGCTGAAGTTGTTAATGTGTGTTCTGTAATAATAATCAAAATCTACAAAGTAACTAGTAACTACATTTTTTGAATAAATGTAGTGGAGTAAAATTACAATATTTGCCTCTGAGATGTAGTGGAGTAGAAGTAAAAGTATTGGAAATTGGATTTACTCAAGTAAGGTACAAATTACTGAAAATTATACTTAAGTACAGTACTTAAGTAAATGTACTTAGTTACTTTCCACCACTGATTAGTGATTATATACAGTACAGGAAAGTATATGCATTGACCATATACACACGGTGGCCATTTTGCTCTTATATGTTCTCCACGGGGGTTGGGATTCCCATTTGTTGGAGCCATGTGTGTCGAAGGAGGGGCGGAGCAATTTACACTGGGAAGTGCGCCGGAAGTGTGGAAGGCACAGTATGTCACTCAAGTGACTACTGGCCAATCACAGCGCATCTTTTCCGGGACCCGAACATGCGCTCTGTGACGGAATCTCAGGATATTTTTGCCCCCTCTCGAGAACATACGCCCCAGAGGCGGAAGAGGCCTTCAGTGATGTAAATATAGGTTTTCAATGTAACGAGTCCCGGGATGCAGGGATGGTCTTTTAGATGAGTCCCAGGGACATTTTATGAGTCCCACTTCAATGACGTTAGGAGTCATATTTTGCCATTTTTACAAATTGCAGCATTTAACTCCCATTTCATTTTATATGGTTATAATGTGGTTATATTCATGTAGAAAATAGAAGAAATGATTATTATAACTAAAGCTAGCAAAATAAACTAGACAAAAAAACAGTACAGTAGTACAGTAGTGCATCCCGTGGATGCAGAGGTAGTTGTTTTTTTGCGTCCCTTAACTATAAACTGTGTTTTGGGATGCAAAATGCACCCTATTTTTATCTCTGGGCCTTTATATGTCTATGGGGTTTCCTGTTCCCCGATTAGGATGTATGAGCAAAAATGGCCGCTGGCTGAATGTGGTCAATGCAAGCCTGATAACTAAGTGTACCCCTCATTCTTGATCCATGCTATTTTATTTGTCTATAAGTCGCTCTGGCGTCTGAAAATAGCAGAATTACAAATTGCATCGTGACACATTGTGAGCTTTGTAGATCGGCCAGTTTTGCTGCACCTGTGTGACACGCTTGTACAATGAAGTTGGGCTTTCTTTGATTTTATTAAAAACTAAGAAAATATTAAAAGTTGGAAAATGTAGATTATGCCACATGTACGTTTTGCCAACACACAGGAGTTCATATGGCCATAGTACTGTACATACTGTATGCCAAACACATATAGGGGCTGTCAAGCAGCAGAATCTACAAATCTAGTCAGGCAGTGAACAGAACACCAGCAATTTTCAAATGCGGGAACACTAATACAATAGACACGGCATCTATACTGTAGGTCAAGAGTTCGCTTTACTACATCTATTGCATTACGGCTACTCAGGGTCTTATAGAGAGAGAGAGAGAGAGAGAGAGAGAGAGAGAGAGAGAGACGCTCACTACATGCACACACAGACATGCATAGATGGAGACAGTGTGAAAAGTACACAGACCTACACACAGTACATTCATTTTTCCATACTAGCACATAGGTGCATATTCCCACAAAATGTTGCGAATAACTCCATAGCAGGATTGATACAAAAAAATCAAGTGCACCATACAAACACGCACGCAGACACGCGCACGCCGCCACGCACACACACCTTCTCGTCCCGTTCCACCAGTAGATGGAGCATGTGCTCCACCAGCGAGGGAGCGAGGCAGCGTTCCTGTGCTTTACGTGGTGTGTAATTACCAGAACATTGCTATGAGATAGAGCTCACCTTAATGAGCTAGTTCTTCTCTTTCTAAAGATAATCCATCCGTTTATCCTCACTCCCCTGGCTCTCATTAAAATGATTTTCTTTCTAAATTTAATTCATGCCACGGAGAGGGATGGCGAGAGCGAGGGGGGAAGAGAGAGAGAGAGAGAGAGAGAGAGAGAGAGAGAGAGAGAGAGAGAGAGAGTGTGTGTGTGTGTGTGTGTGTGTGTGTGTGTGTGTGTGTGTGTGTGTGTGTGTGTGTGTGTGTGTGTGTGTGTGTGTGTGTGTGTGTGTGTGTGTGTGTGTGTGTGTGTGTGTGTGTGTGTGTGTGTGTGTGTGTATAGGGGGGTAGGGCGGTCCTGTGCAACAGCAGCCATAAAACAGTCTGAATCTAATGAGGTTGGACATTTTACAGGCAAGGTCTGGCCAATGTGGGAACAATACACATACACATGAGGACATGTAGGTAGTCAAATGCAGATGCTACACGGTGTGTACGCGCGTGCACACACACACACACACACACACACACACACACACACACACACACACACACACACACACACACACACACACACACACACACACACATTACCCAGAAGTGCAGGGCACAAAAAGTAATGCAGACGCACGCACGCACACACACAGACACACACACACGCGCTCGCATGCGCGCACACACACACACACACATTACCCAGAAGTGCAGGGCACAAAAAGTAATGCAGACGGACACACGCACACACAGACACAGACACACGCACACGTGCTCGCATGCGTGCACACACACACAAACACACACACACACACACACACACACACACACACACACACACACACACACACACACACACACACACACACACACGCGTGCGCACACAAATATATCCTCATTAGCGCCTCACCTGTTTCTAACTGTTACAATGCAAGCTGGAAAAACACCAGGCATTTCGCCTTGCTTCTCACTCTCCGGCTCTGTGTTTGTCAAAACGGCTGAGATTCTGCCAAATAATGCACAGAAACAATGAAGATCTTCCACATTTTCCTCACAATGCAGAACTTCTCTACAGAGGTGCATTCCGGGGCCCTCAGTAACTAGGGTATAGGCTGCTCTCACCGTGTTCCTTTAGCACATTAAGACCTGAGACCAGATTCTACAAAATGTCTTCTAAATCCTAAAACAGTTTTCTGTGAAACTCAAATCAGTGGTGCTCAAACTTTTTCATGTCAAGGATCCCCATAATTATCTGTATTTGGCCGCGGACCCCCATCTGAAAATAGCAAGCAAGTATTTGAGTAAAAAAAACGTTTTCTGTGAAAGAATACATATTATTCAAAGATTTTCTCACATTTTCACGATAAAATAAAATGCAGATCGTGCCGTGCTTTAAGCTTGTAGATCTGTTTGTATTCAACAGCTAAAGTATAAAATATCGCTTAATGTGGTTAAACGCTAAAAGTGACACACACCACACAGGTGCGTTCCAGGTCTTCACGGGTTAGCCTGCATAGTTGAAGCCTCTCTCCTCCGCCATGTATCTTCATGGGTTAGCCTGCATAGTTGAAGCCTCTCTCCTCCGCCATGTATCTTCATTGGCCCGCTGACAAGCAGGGCTGTGTGAAGTTCTCATTTCCCCTTCCCCTTTATTTATATCGCTATATAGCCTGCCATTTTGATCCTGCCCAGAATACGGAATTAGTGATTCCCTCCACTATGCCGCCGCCGCCTCGTCCTTGAGTTTACCTCAAGGGCATCTCAACTACTATCCTGCAGGCTTTCTATATTGGACTATATTGTTTGTTTGTTTTGTGCGTGATGTCGTCGCCTCTAACTCAGCAGGTGTGGTTACGAAGGGCAAATGATGATGGCGCTTTAAATGGATGCCTATGATTATAGTGTTTGCCTTACAGTACGTTTT
Organism: Electrona antarctica; assembly: GCF_951216825.1. Lineage (NCBI taxonomy): Eukaryota > Metazoa > Chordata > Actinopteri > Myctophiformes > Myctophidae > Electrona > Electrona antarctica. The sequence continues at coordinate 44,780,677 of NC_136807.1, forward strand.
TGGGGATATTCTGTATTGGTCACATTGGTACGATAAGAAAGGATGAGGATGTTTTATTTTTTATAAAGGGTACTTTGTGAGGTCAAATATGGGTTTTCTTTAACACGGTATGCCACGATGGAACCCATTTTGGGCGGGAACCCCTTTTGGTGTTTTAAACATTATGTTATAATTTAGCTATTGAAAAATAGCAGATCTACAAGCTCATAGCGCGCCACCGAGTGGCGCGCTACGAGCTTGTAGGTCTGCTATTTTTGAAAAATCGTGAAAATATTTATTTCAGAAAACTGGAGGATTTAGAAGATTTTTTTTTTAATTTTGAGGTCAGGCCTAAATGGATTAAGTCCTTTCAAAAGTCTGTGCACTTTGTATCTATGCATCCATTAGTGTGGCATCTTTTTTAAACCTTTTCTTTTTCGGGTGAAACAGCACAGCAATTGGTGCGCCGAACTTAGAAACTGGAAACTGGTTCAAGCTTGTAGAAACTGGGACTTGTAAGATGACTGCATGTGTATAAAAACTAAACTTTCCAGGCAGAGCACACAACTAGAGTATATCGTTGCTGCCGGGCAGTGAGTAACCTCTTACCTCCACTATTTTAACTTTTTTTGTGTTTGTGTTTTTTCGTAAATGAATGACCCACTTGATCACCCCACAGCGTCACACAAAAGCATCAAAAGTAGCAGTTCCACCACAAGCTCGAAACGGCCGTGAAGCGACGTGTTTTGAGCTTGCAGATTGTTAAGGCAGTCTGTAGGACACATGCTCAGGAAGACATAATAATGAGGCAACACAATAATTCAGAGTTTGGAAGTATTAGGATTTACTCGAGTAAGGAGCCAAGAACTTACATGACCAGTTCACATAATGGAAACCCCAGTCTGACTCCAAGAGCTACATAGGGTCACAGCCTTTATAGTTTCACTCCCACAAGAGTCAACCCCCAACATAGCCTCCAGACTTGACAAGAAATGGGACAGTAACAGAGTAACCAAACAGCACCACAGGGGTGTGACAGATGAGATAACCTCAGAGTGCAATAAAGGGGTATTATTATATGTTTGTATCTACATTTCTACGACAAGATCTGCTCCTTTTGAATTTGAATCCTGAAATGTGACAGTTTTTGGACACACGAGTTCTCCACCCGACTGCGACGTTACGATCGCGTATAAGACCCAAATGGGAATTCTTTCCTCCTAATTAACACTCGGCTAAAACACGCTTCACACTACATTAACACTCTCGGTCATATTCCCCACAGCAACCACCAGTTATCCCGTCTGTGCCTCAAACAAATGTGCTACACATGCACAGTACGCCTTTACTAGCGAGCTTTGGTTATACAGGGGGATACGAACTTTATCAAGCCACAGGTGCTCTTGCTGCTGCGTGTGGAGAGAGGAGACGCACCTGCCTGTAAACTAAGTTGTCGTCGTGGATAAAGCTCAGCTGTCCATCTGGAATATGAGCGGTATGATGATTCAGTGGGGCTGTCGGTGTTACATCTGGCCCCATAAGTGCTGCCTCTACCACTAGCCTGCTCCCCTGGGCTTACTGGCCTTGTTAGTTTCAACACAGAGCATTGCATTCACACACATGCACGCACGCACGCACACACACACATATATGGATGCATGCACGCACACGCGCAAACGGGGACAAACATGCATGCATGCACACACAAAGACACACGAGTAATACGTACACAGTATGCATCCACATGCACACACCGATACGCTACACATTGTAGATATGTGCACATATTCACATGCCTTCATACATGTTAAAATGTATGCATAAAAAATACACACATGCACATTATGCACTCCACTCAAAATGCACATTCATAATGCATTCACACACACACACACACACACACACACACACACACACACACACACACACACACACACACACGCACACACGCACATGCACACGTGCATTCGCATACAGATACAGATACAGTACATGTACTAGTGCCATCAACACACATTGCACATCACTATAACAATACAGGAGGCAGTTTCACACAGGACTCATACACAGGCACAGATCACATCGTAATGTAGCGAAACACACTAGCCATTCACTAATGTCACTGTGCTCTCGATAGGAGCGCTGTGGTGAAGCTGCAAGGTGTGTGTGTGTGTGTGTGTGTGTGTGTGTGTGTGTGTGTGTGTGTGTGTGTGTGTGTGTGTGTGTGTGTGTGTGTGTGTGTGTGTGTGTGAGAGAGAGAGAGAATGAGAGAGAGAGAGAGAGAGAGAGAGAGAAAGAGAGAGAGAGAGAGAGAGAGAGAAAGAGAGATTGAGTGTGGAAGAGAGAACAGAGCGAGTTCCAGTTCATTTCTCTAGGTGGATTGGAATGGAAATGATGTGTTGCTACAATAAGAGGCAGACACATTGAGATGAGTGAGTATTAGTGCTGCGATGAGGAAATGGACGTGTTCTGTACCATTGGTTCTGATGGAAAGGAAACATTGTAAATGTGTGTGTGTGTGTGCGTGTGCACGTGCGAGTGCGCGTGTGCGAGTGCGTGTGCACGTGTGTGTGTGTGTGTGTGTGCATGCTCACGCATATACGCGTGTCACGGCGTGTCAATGATGAAAGTGTGAGTGGCAAGATGTGTGTGAGAGTGTTAAATAGAGAGAATGAGAAAGCATGTGTGTGTGTGTGTGTGTGTGTGTGTGTGTGTGTGTGTGTGTGTGTGTGTGTGTGTGTGTGTGTGTGTGTGTGTGTGTGTGTGTGTGTGTGTGTGTGTGTGTGTGTGTGTGTGTGTGTGTGTGTGTGTGTGTGTGTGCGCGCTCGTGTGTGTGTGTGTGTGTGTGTGTCACACTTCTGAACGTGCAACCCTCTCTTCTCACCCTGTCCTCTTGTTTTGATGTTTCTCCTCACAGGCGTACAAGAGGAAAACTGAGGCGGCCAAGAAAGAGTACCTGAAAGCGCTGGCTGCTTACCGAGCCAGTCTGGTTTCCAAGGTAACGCTTATGACATGCCGGCCCCGGCTAATAACTGATGATGGATTGGACGGAAAATCCCTGCTAATGGCCTGGGCGGGGCTTCCTTCGGCGGAGGCAGGGGAGGGAGGGCCAAACAAGAGCAGACCATATTAGGAACAATACCTGATTTCCATAGGTTAGGGGGGGTGGGGTGGGGAGGGGGGGTATTGGGGGATTGAGGTCGCAGTGGTGATATGGGGTTGGGAGGGAGGGGGGGAGGGGTCAGGCGGTTCTAGATGTTAAACATATGCTCATGATTCTACAAAGCAAACGGTGAGTGGAAGAAAGAAGGTCTACGCTACACACAGTCAAATGAATCCAATGTGTTAATGTATCCAATTGTAACTGGTAAAGCGTACAGTACATAACTACATACAGTATATGTGCCATACAAGCCATTGGTTTTGAGCCTCCTTTGCCTTTGGGAAATAAAAACGTTTCAGTGTTGAGAGCTCACACGAACAAGAATTTTATATACTCTTTTAACTGTGATGTGACAATATATAGTTAGATTTTTTTTTCGGTTGATTAATTGATGGATATTTCATTTTTAATAAATGTTTAACCCCACGAGCCCTGGTGAGCTCGCGGTGTTTGTTCTCCCATACAGTTGGGTGCCACCGATATTGTCCCTTATCATTTGACCCATTCAGGCCTGACCTCAACATTTAAAAAAATCCTTCTAAATCCTCCAGTTTTCTGAAATAAATATTTTCACGATTTTTCAAAAATAGCAGACCTACAAGCTCAAAATGGGTTAACTGTCCTTTTGCGCAGATCACGCAAACCTCAGCAAAAAGAAAAGGGCAATATCGATGGCCTCCAACTGTATATGTCATTAAACCATTTAGGCAAGACGTCGAAATAAAAGAAAACATTCGCTCTGAAAGAATATATACCTATTCAAAGATTTGTGCCACATTTTTACGATTTTTCAAAAATAGCAGACCTACAAGTTATGAGCTTGTAGATCTTGTAGATCTTGTAGATCTGCTATTTTTCAATAGCTAAAGCATAACATAATGCTAACACCAAAAGGGGTTCCCGCCCCAAAATGGGTTAAACACTTCAGAGTGCAGTCACACCCACCTTAGACTCGGACTTCTGAGATTCTGGAAATGCTTTCAATGGGAACGGACCTATGCGCTATATTTTATTGTGAAAATGTCTGAAAATGATTGAACGTTTTGAGTTGTACCGGTCCGTACCTCTCAGTGTATGGCGAAATGACATTTTCAGCGATAATGAATGACGCATCTAAAATATGGACACCAGGGGTTAATGTGGTTAACCACTCAAATCCTCCAGTCTCCATTTTCTCCGTCTCCTACCAAATCTCTTTGCCAACAATAGCAGATCGACAAGCTCACAACGAGTCACAACATGATGTGTTGTGAGCTTGTATATCTGCTATATTTTACGGCGAATGCTACCCGCCCCGCCCCCAGAATAGCAACGCTGGGGGCCCCGGGGGGTTTCATTCAAGCTGTCAAATCAGGAAATCGTTGAAATTACTTCAACAACATGCGCCAGCACTGCTTTCACACTCCAACACTTCACTCAAACTAATTCTGATCCATGATATAGACATGGTTCCTATGAACGATGGGTCCATGCATCTCCTCAAAGGGTCGCGTCATGGAGGGGAAGGAGGGACTATAGATAGCATTGTTTAGTGCCGTCTTGTATTAACCCATTTTGGGCGGGAACCCCTTTTGGTGTTAGCATCATGTTATGCTATTGAAAAATAGCAGATCTACAAGCTCAGAGCGCGCCACCGCGCTACGAGCTTGTAGGTCTGCTATTTTTGAAAAATCGAAGAACGACTGACATAGAAACATAGATTTTTCAGAAAACTGTCAGGATGTAGAAGACATTTTTAGAATCTGATCTCAGGTCAGAATGGGTTAACAACACACGATGCAGCGCAGCAAAGATTCCTTTTGTCATTCCATTTGTTCTGCGGGAAAACAGTCTCATTTCCCTTCCCTTCCCTTGTCTATGTGTGTGTGTGTGTGTGTGTGTGTGAATGTGTGTGTGAATATGTGTGTGTGTGTGTACACACAGTGTACACACACACACACACACACACACACACACACACACACACACACACACACACGCGCGCGTGCGCGCGTGCACGAGTAAGTGTGCGTGGCCCCTCTCTTTCCTCCTATTCCCATCCATCTGTCAAGGTGTCTATTGATCATTACCTCGGCCCCAGCTCTATTCATACAAATGGGCTCCATTACTTCCTAATCAACACTGATGGCTGGAGATGAGCAATCTGACAGCTCATCATAAGGGCCTGGAGAAAGGGTGGAGCAGGGTGAGGGTGGGAGGAGGAGGAAGGAGGAGGAGGGTCTTTTTTAGGTGCTCTTGCGCCTCCGAGTGCAGATTTACAGAGTGAAAGGGTTCGAGTTTGGGTGTCAACTGGGAAAACTTGTTCGCTTGTGTTGTGTGTGTGTTTGTACATTTGAGTTGTACAGTACCTCTAAGTGTATCATATATTGTCATCATCATTAGCAAGGAGTGGGGGTGGAAAGTATGCAATCAGTGCTTGAAGAGCGAGTGATTGATTGACGGATGATTAATTAGAGGTTGAGCATTGATTCTAAATAATACGCCACTAATTGGGAAGCAGTGCGTGGATTTCTACCTTACTTTCATCACTGGTTCTCAAAGTGGGGTTCTGGGACCCCCAGGGGTCCTTGGGGTGGTTCCAGGTGGTCCCAAGCAAAACAAGGAACAGTTTAAACAAATAAACACATTACATTTTTTGACTATTCAAAAATAAGCCAATCTACAATCTATATTATAACAACGTGTTGTGTTGTGAGCTCTATATCTTGTGCCACCCCTTACCCCTTATTCTTAAACATATTTGCCATTTTTAAAAACATTTTCAAATTTGTTTTTAAAAAAAAAATTCAAATAGCCGATCTACAAGCTCACAACGTGTCGATGTAGATCTGCTAGTTGAACTATTTCTTTCAAAATAGTAAAAAATGGCAAATACATTTAGGGATAAGGGGTAAAGCGGCGCACAAGATAGGGCCCTAAGAATAATGACAAATGGTAACAAATATCTTATTGGGGGTCCCTGGCACAGAATAACTTCAAATGCGGGTCTTCGTCCAAAAAAACCCATATCAATGCTTCCTTGACATGATGCCCGCCACACTGGCTTACATTCATATTATCTCCATCTGTTCTATCTTGTCTCTCCACAGACGTATAACGACCCCGAACCAAAAAGTGCCCAGCAGAGCAGCCAGCCCTCTCACCTGCTGCCACCCAAGCAGCCGTTGTACAGCGTGCCCCCGCAGTCCTCCTCTCCGTACCTGGGCCCGCCCGGCTCCTTCCCCCTGTCGGACCTCCAGAGCTTCGCTGGACCTCCCCGCCACGCTCTGGCCCGGACCCTCAGCCAATCCCAGATGCTGCCGCCCAGCATGAGTGCCTCTCCCCCGTCCCCCTTCCAGATCAGCCCGCCGCTGCACCCCCACGCGCAACTCTCCCTGCACCAGGCCTCCCTGCTCAACCAGCCAATCCGCATGCAGCAGGTGCAGTCCCAGCCAATCATCTCGCACCAAATGGGACTCCATTCCCCTCCTCTCAGCCAACAGGTGGGGAGGAACAACTCAAACTGTAACACAAGCTGCTTGTCCAATACCAAAATTAATAGAATTACTGACGTGCACACCGCTGTACACTTCAAAATCATTAGAAGATCATGAGAATTTACCCTGGCGGGCCGTTTAGTTACACTCAGTTCAATGAACACTCAGGATGTTGCATTAGTTTTAAACACAATATCCATTACAATATGAAATATGCATTGTTATTTGTTATAGGTGGCCTTGCCATGATCTGGATAATTGTTTTTTTTTTTTCACAAAGAAATCTAAATGGCATTCCTTGCTGCTTCTAGACAATGATGACACTCATTCATATGCTGATCCTAATCCTATATCGCCACAAATATTCTGAACATATTCTGACCATAACCTTGAATTATTTTAACCCCTCATTTCATGACAATTTGAATCATATTTAAAGGCTGTAACAGATTTAAGTACCCTCTCGCCTGCTGTCCTCCCTCAGGGCTTCTCCCATATTCAAGCTGAATACCAGAACAGTGTGGGGGGTTCTCAGTCGCCGGGGGCCCCAAACCCAGTGCATGGACAGAACCCTGACTGGGATGGCGAATACTGCAACAGGGACTGTGGACCCAACCACTGCAGGTGAGCGAGCACGTTACATCTGCTAGCCAGCATTGCTGTTCCAAATGTGGAAAAGATTTTTTTTTTGCTGTCAGCACACAGGCCTGGGGATTTCCTAATGTGTGTCACAAAAAAAATCTGATTTTCTGCTCCAGTGCAACAGCTTAGGACATTTGATTGGGTGGGACTAGAAAAGAGTTGTGTGACAAAGTTATTCGTTTTCCAAATGGATTCCTCTAAACTACCTCACTTATACACACAATTAATCACAAACTGTGATTTCCACCAGCAAGCATCTGCCTTGAAATTGAAACGGGTAATGCAGGAGTAGAACAACGCTTTTCCCACGCTCTGAGAAAGTGTGACATCCAATTAAGTTTCCCTTTGTTTTGTTCAGTACACATTGCCTTATTGAATCAAGCTATTCAAGCAGGCACAGGATTGAGGCTGCTTCGCCTCACACCTGAAACTCTGTGTTACTATTCTGAGAGGCTGGAGAAGTGTTTATGCCGTTGTCTGTGCAAGTGAATTATCTGGATGTCAAGTGGGATCATACCAGGGGTCAAATCATCTTTAAAGTAGTTTGAAACATATTGAGTGTTTTTTGGCTTATGTCTGCCTCTGTGGCAGTTGGGTGCAGTTTTCATTTATAAGTGTCAGCGAAGATAAATTGAGAGCAGATTGCATTCGGCATAACACTGACTTTGTACTATCTCTTGCGTGATTTTCATCCATTCGTCCTTACACGTTTTTTGCCTGCTTGTTTGTTATGTTTAAAGGGATATTTCACTTTCAAACATGTTTGTCATTTTAAGGTCTACTCAGGCTTTTGTGTGTAATAGCTTGATTCAGTATTTAGATATTTGATATTATTTTTTTCTCCCTATAATATGAACAAATTGTAACTTCAAACTTCATTTTAACCCTGATAGATGAATCGAAAACACCCGTCCTTGATTCTGGTGACTGATATTAGCTTTCTAATGCATGAGGGGGCGTGTTTTATTTATTTATTTATTTTTATTGTATTTCTTTTTATTTTCTTTTTATTTATGTATTATTATTTTTATTTTTATTTTTAAATAGAGAAGGACAATATCATTCGATCTATCATGATTTAAATGGAGTTTGAAGTTACAATGGTTTTATATCTAAATCTAAATACTGAATCAAGCAACTTAAAAACTGTCTGGGGTGCTCACAAAAGACGGATTATTATGTTAAAATAACCCCAAGCATGTTTGAAAGCGAAATATCCCTATAACTGCGCATGATGCTATCTTGGCCAGGTCCAATAAACTATTTGACCCATATCTCACTGCACTGGAATTTAACATATACATCTCTAAGTCTGTCTATTTTCACCTAATCTTTGTTTCTATGTTGCTCCTCAGCAGTGGCATGGGAGCTCGAGACAAGCCTCTCTACCTCACTTGAAGTTGAAGGACCTCCAGACGTCAGACTCCAGGGGCAGGGAGCTTTCCAACATCATCATTGTGTCATCTTCTCCTTCTCACCATCTTTCTTTTTATTCTGCAGGATTTCTAAAATCCCAAAGACTTGCTACAGTTACTTCACCTATTTGCCAAGCACTTAGACCGGACAGGAGCCCGAGGCAATTCTCTTACTTTTTACCCCCCGTTTTCTGTGAACGTTCCATTTTCGCTGGGACCAGGAGCTTTGAGCTCGTGCCATCCTACTGGATATGAAGACCAAAAAATTAAAAAAGTCTTCTTGTTTTGTTTTGAGAATTTTAAGGGTGATTTTTCCCATCTCCACTCCATTACTCAGTTTTTGCCATGGACTGCCCACATTGGGGAGATCAAATGCTCTAAGCGTACTCAGTGTATAGAGGTTTTTGGTTAGGAAGTGCTAACACAGGACTCTAGAATATATAGTCACCTCACAGGGGTGGATATATTATCAGCAAAGACTGAAACACCCAAACTGTAAAGGTCAAAGCAAAGCTAAACTTAAACCAAGATAGTCAAAAACACATTTGTACATCATCCTATACCCTTAGTAAAGGACTCCCTCATTATGTACTTTTTCTTTCCCTCACAGAGTGATTGTAAATATCACCAAAATGGATTCCTCTCTTTATTATGTGTGTATTTAGCTGCGGTCCCTTGCTTTTTTTATTTTTTATTTTTTGGATTATGTGATTTTTGTGCAGGCCGATTCAGTGATGGAATACACACACTAAAACTTGTGTTGAAACTGTGTTCACTGATCTTGCCTCTCTCTCTTGAGAAAGAGGAAAATAACAAAGACTGTAAAAAGTTTCAGTTCCTCCGGTGGTTCCTTCCTGTATACTGGGGGGGAGTTCCTGTACACGACAGAGAGCATCACTCTTCAAACACGGCCTCAGGATGCCACTGAACTGTAAAGGTCAAAGGTTGCGACCTCTCCTTTAGGTCTATTCATACTCCAGTTTTAGGTGATGAGGTGACGCACCTCATCCCCTAAAGCTGGAGTATGAATAGACCTTTTAGCTTCTCCTCCTCCTCCTGCTGGTCTGAGGGACCACGCCCCCCCCCCTGCTTCCCACAGCCCCGCCCATTATTCCCATAATTCCCAACACCACTTGTACAGGTGAATTTAAACAAACAAAAAAAAGTTGCTAAATGTGAAATGTTACTAAAGGAAAAAAATAAAATAAAAAAATAAAAATAAAAAAAACTTAACAGTGGGTTTTAAAAGTTTTGACTAGTTTTATTAGGTGTTTTAGAATTGTGTTGAACTCATCTTTATCATTTTTTGTGAAGAAAAAAATAAAAACACGACGTAAGGCATTTTAATTATTAAGGCATTTCTTTCTTTCTCTTTTTTTCCTCTACTTTTTTTTTCTTTTTCTCTTTCTCATTGTAGCAGGATTTGAGTTTCTGAAGCCCAGTCAAATGGGGTAGATATTTTTCATTTTGTGTATAAAACCTGCCAAATGTTTCTTTTAATTGTAAAGCCAGTGGTGAGAGAGCCCATTTATGTTTTGTTGAATATCATACGTTTTGCAATATGGTCATTCTATTTAATTTGGTTGCAGGTTTCACATATATTTATGAATGATATGAAGTAACTTTTTGGCTTATTTTCATCAGGGTGCATTATTATTATTATTATTATTATTATTATTATTATTATTATTATTGCTCAAATAACATGATTATTTGAATAATTATTTTTACATTAACTTGTTGGTGGCACATTGCCAGTGTACCAGCATTAAATTCATTTTGTGTCACAGATTGCTTCTTTTGTTTTCTTTTGTCTGTAATAAAATGTTTTAAGTGGAGAATTGAGGGAGTCTGTCTCAACTCATTTGCACTCATGCATTCGCTGCAGTTGCTTTTGTATTGATGTGTCATAAGACACGCATAAAACATTACATAAGGACTATATTGACACTGTAGCTACCTACTCTGCATCACCGTGTAGGCTGGTATTCAGCATTCCATAAGTTTTGCTGAAAAAAGAAACTTGACACCTTTGATGGAACAGTGCTGAGTTGTTTAGAGAATGAGACCCTGTATTTACAGCTTATATGAAAATACCGGTAACTGTTTTTCCTGCATATGTCTAAGGCAAGTCAAGAGTACTTAGACTTTCATACAGTCACAATGTAAATGTGACGGGTGGGTGTTCCAAAGCAGGTGCTACTATGGGGTGATGCGTCAAAGTTTCACAGTGTACAGTACATTTATGTCACAAAATGTCATTGTGTTGTGTGTGTGTGTGCATTGGATTTTGTTTTGTTTTTGAAACACATATCATCCAGATAATATATCAAGATGTATTTCTCTAGTCCGGAGTGAGTCTGTGCGTTTTCCGATGATTGAATGATGGGTTGATGCAGCAGAACACATGGTCTCTGGGCCAGGTCCACCTGAAAATGAAAAAACGTTGCCTCTCACTTATGAATTTCACAGTTGGATTAAAGATAGAATAGAAATGGAATCTATCACCCCCCCTCTCTCCCCCCCTACTCTCTCTCTCTCTCTCTCTCTCTCTCTCTCTCTCTCTCTCTCTCCTCTCTCTCTCTCTTTCTCTCTCGATGACACAGTGCCCCCTAGAGTCAAATTGTGAAACGCACCCCAAAACAATGTCTTCCTATTATTACACAATGCACGGGAGGTAAAATATTAATAAAATAAAAAATCACACCCGTGTGAAGTGAGGGGCGCTAATATATTAAAGTCTAACTCATGTTGATTAGGTGATGTAATGATGATGTAAAACAAACGGTGTCAAAACAAAAATGTAATTCTCTTTACTGTTAATGGGTGTTAGGGACAAAACAAACATTAATTTCCCTTGTCAATGGCGTTTTTAAAACAAACATTTAACAAAAAACAAACATTAAACCTGTCTATAGGAGGGGCTAGTGCCTCAAAAAAAAGTTGATTAAAGTCTGGCACGTTTTTGAGAGCAGGTGAACTGAAATTACACTTTTTTAGGAAAAATTGGAAGAACTTCTCTCTGTGACCACAACCTGCCTGTTACTCTTCATTCATTCATTAGGCCTATGTCTTGAATTAAGTTTCTGTTGATTCAATGAACGTAATATCAGTCAAGTGAATAGACTAATTGGTTTTATTCTGTTCTGCTGCCACGCAAAAGATATTGGCGTTCCTCTATCTCCATCTGCTGGTGGATAATATAAATACAATGGCAACTTTAAAAATGGTCTTCTTTGCCTCATCAGCTTTTTTGTTTTGTTTCCAATCTAGATAAAATAATTATTAAATGGAAAAGTAAATGTAAATTCAGGAATAAAAGGCACGATGTAACATGTTTGAACTTGTCTTCTATTTCCAAGCTATTTCAAGCTCAACTAAATAAAATATTTTGAAACTGTTCAAATGTATCTATAGCTAAAAAGTACAACTATTAACTTGAACTAATTTTTAGGTAGGCTTATTGGTTAAGTTGGCCGCTTTTTCCATGCTCAAATTTACATTGGTAATGGGAATTACATCATAACAACACATCATTTGGGCAATATTGGCATGTTGCCATGCAGTCCAATCTCCCATCACTAATATTGTCTCCAGTGACCAGTTGAAAACAGAACACATCCAATGATCCAACCCTTTCATTTCCTCCCCAGGCGGATATGAACTCTCCTGTCAGAAAATACATCAGCACTATCATTGTCTGACAACCAATGGGCTAAGAGAGAAACTATTCCTGAGATTGATCTCGGACGAAGCACAAAGAATTTCATATGAACCAAAACCCAAACACTCGATGGCTCCGGCGATAGGGATAATCACGTTACACGTTTAATACATAAGATATATAATTTAGAAGTGCTGTTTTGCATTGGAAATGTTTGTTATAACTGGAGTGGGAATCTGGACTAGACTATGTTTGGGAGTATTATAGCTCTGTGGCAAAGATGTTCCCTTGACTGATAAGTGATAACACAGGAATCCATGTGCATGTGATGTATCAATCCTTGTCTTTATGTTATGTTCTAACAATCTGAATATTATAGAATCAAGACTGAATATTATAGAATCAAGACTGAATATTATAGAATCAAGACTGAATATTATAGAATCAAGCCATTATAGAATATTATAGAATCAAGACATATCTAAAATATAAATAAATGAATGCAAAGGTGAATAAATGAATTAGCAAAGAAACCATGTCGAAAGTAGTGTAGGGCCTAGTATGTCTATGTCATAGAAAATCATGATTTTCATGTATTTGTTTATCATCTAAAACCATGAAAAACGACATAACCTACTAGTCCTACATACTTACACCTAGAAACCCCATTCAAACCTATTTAGGTTCATCTGACGGTGGACATGTTTGTCTGAAAAGGAATCTTTGAAATGTTTCATAGTTTTAGAAATATAGCGCTTTCAAATTTGAGAAATTTACAATGGGGCTCAATGGCAGCTATTGGCACGTCAAAAAAGCACTTTCACCTAGAAACTCCATTCACACTTTTTATAATTCAGCTTACTGTGGAGACACATGCTGGAACTTTTTACTTTGAAATGTTTTGTAGTTTCTGAGTTATTTAACTTAAACGCCCAATGCATTCTCAATGGCAATAGCACAAACTTTGGCATGCTACTAGTCCTACATACTTACACCTAGAAACCCCATTCAAACCTATTTAGGTTCATCTTACGGTGGACATGTTTGCCTGAAATGGAATCTTTGAAATGTTTCATAGTTTTAGAAATATAGTGCTTTCAAATTTGAGAAATTTATAATGGGGCTCAATGGCAGCGTCAAAAAATCACTTTCACCTAGAAACTCCATTCACACTTTTTATAATTCAGCTTACTGTGGAGTCACATGCTGGAACTTTTTACTTTGAAATGTTTTGTAGTTTCTGAGTTATTTAACTTAAACGCCCAATGCATTCTCAATGGCTATAGCACTAAAGTTGTTTTAAAGATGTAGCCTACTGGGCATGTTAAAATCATAGGCCTACTTTACATTTATTCCAATTTACGTTTTGGGGATGGTAATATAACATTGCGGTGCCCACTGGACCTGTATCCGTCGTTGAGTGTGGCTGATGATGATGGGTTCCTTCCATCACCTCCAGACTCAGAGAGTAGATTGTCACAGCTGAGGCTGCTGCCTCCTCCTTTTCACCTTTCTCTGCTTCTGACCTCCCCAGCCATCCTAGGAAAAAAAGTTCCAGTTCATCGTCAGATCGTTTTGATTGATTGATTGAAAAATGTATTAACAGTTTGCAGAATTACAGTACATTTCAAGCACAAACTCAATACAAAGGCTGTTAACTGTGAGTGGACGACCCAATTAAGCATTACACTTGTTTCCAATAGGGGCCACCATGTTCAAATCATCAAAAACATTTATGGTACAGAGCGCCCCCTTGTGACTGTAATAATGTCTATGATGACACTAGCTCTGGTCCATATATCTAAACGCATTAGAGCAACGGACCAGAGCTATGATGACACGTTGGATTTAATCACAGGGATCAAATAGCCCTAAGGAATGTATGCATTTATTATGTACAGCTCACTCGCTGTGTAAAGTGGCTAGTGTTCAGAGGGCAGCTAGATGTTTCTGTCGTTGGCGTTGTTAGGCATTTTAGATAACAACATTTAACTTTAAACCAGCTGAACTCACAAATCATTAAAGTTCTAATTGAGTTCATTAATAACAGAAGTCTCCTCTCTTCAAGTCTTTAAGTGTGAGATATCCTCCTTGGTTTGATTCCACTCAGTGATGAAAAAACGAATGTAGCTACGGTAGAAAGAAACACTGTGGTTCAAAGTGTATCCTTGGCTGGGAGGCGAACCCAGGACCTCATATCAACAAGGCACATACCTTACCAGTGGACTAAAGAGCCAGACCAGATGAACAACCAACCCCAAATTAACCAAGGACAAACAGAGCAATTTGTCAGGTTTACAAATTAGTTATTTATATAAATGTATATTTACATTTGACTTTTCTTTACTAAAGACATTTAGCTGTAATTATTCATTCCATCACTTAATTGTATCAAATAAATCCACTAAAGACTAGGCCTAGTTGTAATAATTCATTCCATCTGTTAAATCCATTAAAGATAACTTATTCATTCTATCACTGAGGAAATCTCTTACATTTCCACAAAAGCACCGGCGGCGTGAGCGGACGTCCATACGTCGTTACTACGCTGTCCAAGAGAGAGACGGCGTATCAACGTCGTGTGCACGGCGTGTCGGCGTAGTTCATTTTCAGTTCACTTTCAACTGTCTGAAAACACAAAAATAGTCCAAAAAAGTCTGACGGCGTGAGCGGACGTTGATACGCCGTTGATACGCCGTCCAGAGAGAGACGGCGTATCAACGTCGTATGGGTGGCGTGTCGGCGTAGTTCATTTTCAACTGGACAACGTTGTCGGCGCTGTTCACTTTCAACCGTTTGATTGATTCTTTTATTTTCGTGTCCTGCACACAAAGTGCCCAACCCCCATATGGTTTATAAGACACATTTGTATTTCATTATATTCATAATACATTTAATTAGAGTGAGCTGACTGCTGAGTGTTGGACGTTGTGTGGCTATAATTATGCAGAGAGAAAAGATCATATTAATTCTTTCTTTGTGCAATGTTGAATTTATACTTTGCTCATGCACTTTACTAGAAATATATAGCCTATATTTCAAAGTTCTCCAGAATTGAACTAGATGACATGGGAATCTGGGACTCGAACATGGAACCTCTGTGTTGAGAGCCTGATCATCAGACCAGTACACCATCTCTCAGAATTGTTGAAGTGTTCTTTTGTATTTTAGCCTTCAGTTAGGTAAAGTTACTTGAAAAGCATAAGTGGACTGGGATTTGAACATGAAATATCTGTGATGAGAGTCCTATCATTAGACACTATACACCATATCATTCATTCATGCATGCAATGCATTCTCAATAGCAATAGCACAAACTTTGGCATGCTACTAGTCCTGCATACTTACACCTAGAAACCCCATTCAAACCTATATATCGTACGGTGGACATGTTTGCCTGAAAAGGAATCTTTGAAATGTTTCATAGTTTAGAAATATAGTGCTTTCAAATATGAGGAATGTATAATGGGGCTCAATGGCAGACATTGGCACGTCAAAAAATCACTTTCACCTAGAATCTCCATTCACACTTTTTATAATTCCGCTTACTGTGGAGAGTTGGAGACACATGCTGGAACTTTTTACTTTGAAATGTTTTGTAGTTTCTGAGTTATTTAACTTAAACGCCCAATGCATTCTTAATGGCAATAGCACAAACTTTGGCATGCTACTAGTCCTACATACTTACACCTAGAAACCCCATTCAAACCTATTTAGGTTAATCTTACGGTGGACATGTTTGCCTGAAAAGGAATCTTTTAAATGTTTCATAGTTTTAGAAATATAGTGCTTTCAAATTTGAGAAATGTATAATGGGGCTCAATGGCAGCTCTATGGCACCAAAAAAATCACTTTCACCTAGAAACTCCATTCACACTTTTTATAATTCAGCTTACTGTGGGCACACATGCTGGAACTTTTTACTTTGAAATGTTTTGTAGTCTCTGAGTTATTTAACTTAAACGCCCAATGCATTCTCAATGGCAATAGCACAAACTTTGGCATGCTACTAGTCCTACATACTTACACCTAGAAACCCCATTCAAACCTATTTAGGTTCATCTTACGGCGGACATGTTTGCCTGAAAAGGAATCTTTGAAATGTTTCATAGTTTTAGAAATATAGTGCTTTCAAATTTGAGAAATTTATAATGGGGCTCAATGGCCGCTCTATGGCACGTCAAAAAATCACTTTCACGAGGCATGACCATACATGGAGGCGTGACGTGGCACACGGAAATAGTAAATGCCTACGGTCGCAATCAATACATGGCAGTTTTTTATTGTTGAAACTAGGAGGACTGTATATGCTGATTAGGTAGGATGTTGGTGCCGCCTCAGCGTGTCAGTAAGAACACGACGCAAAGCGTCGCATTGTGCGTTTTACTCTGTACCTGTGAAACCCACTATGTGTTTTCTTTTCTTTTATCACATAATACAGTATATATCACATTTGTTTTTATGACATATTCAGTTCATACACATTTGACTCCAAAATAAAGAAGCAGAGTGAAACTCTAAACAAAATAGTTTAATCGTACAGTACATGTACCTGTCAGGGTCACTAACAGAATAGTTACAATTGTTGACAGAGGTACATACAATTCTCCAATAAAAAATAAAAATGTACGTTTTTTTTATTATCATTTTTTTTATCACATTCCAGTAACAGATAATTACAATTAAAGGCATCACTGATTCTTACATACAGCAATAGGCTACTTTGTACACTCCTGAAATAAATTGTTCATCACATCAATGTAAACGAGCAAACCTCGTGCACCTACAGAATGACAGGTGCATTGGAGAAGAGCCGAGAGCCCATCAACAGGCATACACACACTGCCTTCAAATGCAAATGCAAAGTTTAACTCCAATCACAGCGTTTTGATCCAAAGACCTTCATCAGGTTATCTTCAGGTGACCCTGACGAGGTCTCCGGACCGAAACATCCAGGGTCTGTACTTGGTCCCTTCCTTTTTTCCTTCTACGCCAAATCTCTTATAGCTGAAAATAGCTGATTTTCACCAAATGTTCGCATATTTTGCCAGATGTTCATGTGGTTAAACTTTGTATTTGCATTTGAAGACACTGGAGACCTACTTGTGCCACAAAATATGCTCCTCATGTTTTTTATTTTATTTATTGTTGCTTTTTAATGACAGTAAGCAGTAAAATATTTTATTCTACAAACTTTCTGAAAGGCTAATGTATTGTGCTTTCAATTGGCTCTGTATTTTACCCTATTTAAAATATTTCATGAAAAAGGTTGAATGCATTTTCCTTCCAGATTTGCTAATATACGTAATAAACTATGTATTTAATGATGCTATGCATTATAAATGAAAAGATCTATAAATCTATCTAATCATTGGATAGATGTCACTGTTATGTGTGTCCATTTATGCTCTAAGGAGAGGTTGCTGTCGGGTACAGCTGGAAGGAAAATGTATTCCGGATAATTCATGATAAGATTACCCTATACTAGAGTACTGGAGTCCAGGGTCACAGAAGTATTTTTTCTATTGAAAATCCCATAGGGAAATCTTAGATTGCGTCATATAAGAACTGTGTTCCAAAAATAAACAAATCAGCCCTGTGATTCTGTCAGGTATGTATTGTTTATTTATAATATTGAGTTACGGTACATTTGATAATGGAGATGGTTTTAAAATCGTCTCACGCTTAATAAATTTGTACCTTTTCACCGTCAGTTGATGCTTCATATCTAGGACTAAAATCGCTGGACTGATTTGTTTATTTTTGGGACACAGTTCTTATTTGATGTGATCTAAGATTTCCCCATGGGATCATCTTCAATACAAAGGATTACGTCAGACTTATATTATGTCAGACTAGACCAGAGGTTTTCAACCTTTTTCATATCATGGGCCATTATTTATTTGGCATTTGATCCACAGACCACCATTTGATGAGATTTAGCCTCTCTTTCCAAAACTAAAGAATATTTTGTTATTGTTGACAACTTGACACACAATTCCATGCTGTTGGCAAACGATCAAAATAACAATTCTTCTCTAATTATGTAGACTAGATAATGTAACTCTTGAGAGTGTAAACCAAATGGACCTGTACGGGTTCATTTGGTTTCATTTTACTCTCTCAAGAGTTAAAGATCTATAAGGGTCAATTTGTTTACCAACTCTCCATTATTTAACTGGGGACCACCTGGAGCCCCCTCAAGGACCACTGGTGGTCCCTGGACCACTGGTTGAAAACCACTGGACTATAGACGGTTCTCTATTTTGTGCTCAATGCAAATGTCCTCCCACCCTTCTTCATTTCACCATGATCTGTCTAATAGCTTAACTTCACTGTCACTGAAGTTATGAAGAATCTTTAGATATTCATTTTCAAAGTAAAGATGTCTTAAAGGGGCATGGTAAGGACACCACTAAAATTACAACACTCATTGTGCATGAAATACGATACAAAGCTAACAGCATGGCATATGTTTGGGAACAAAATATGAACTGAACATTTGCTGGTATTTATCTGTGGTATGATATCTAACATACATTTTAAAACAACATGTATGAGTGGTTTGGTTTCAAAGTGATTGCATACAAATGATCAATTGAAAGCTGCAAGCAAAAAGTCTGACTTCACAGTATAAATCATAAGGCAGCACACCAGAACACAGACATCTTATATCAAATTGGCACACATTTGGGACACCGCTGGCAAAGTTTCATGACAACAAATACAAAGAATGTTTTTGTTCTTTTTACATATTCTCATTTTGACATTCATGAATAACACCTATGGAACCAAATGGGGAAAACACCGCGAAGCAGTCGTTTCTACAATAGGCCGGGCAGCGCACCCCCCCCCCCCCCCCCCCCCCGCGCTCCTCCGCCTCCCCATCTCTAATTCCATTAAAATTGTAAAAATCTATCTCTATTTTTTAGATAGACAAGATAGATATACATAATACATATACTGTGTAGCTAATATTAGTGTCTATACGGCCCCCCCATAGGCTACATGCACCTAATTCCATTAAAATAGCAATATCTATTTCTCGGTTGTTGTTTTTTTTCTTTCTTCAAAGATAGATGGAAATGTACTGTGTAAAGTACTAATATTAGAGGCTATATCCCCCCAATGTTACAGCACAGCATGCACAAATGCGCTCTGTGCATTAATAACAAAATGGTGATATCTGATTTTTCTAAACGTGAGCGTCGTGTTATTTTCATTCCATTAATTCATATTCTTCTCTGTTGCCCGTGCATGTTCATTGACGTGTGTGGAGTCTGCGGTGTGTGTGTGTGTGTGTGTGTGTGTGTGTGTGTGTGTGTGTGTGTGTGTTGACTGGGCAGAAGAGCAGGGAGGCGGAGGGGCGGGGGGTGCGCTGCCCTGTCTAGTGAAGATAGATAGTGATTCTCAACCTGTAGGCCGGGGACCACTGGTGGGCCGTGATGGTTTTCAAAGCGGGCCCTCAAATCATAATGTTAAATTATAATCATAATTTAACATTAATATAAAACAACTTATGCAAAACAAAAAAGCAAAGTTTGAAAATGAGTTTTCTTTTGTGATACTGTGGGTGGAACGCTTTTGAAAATTAAGAGCTGGGGTTGTCAGCTAATCTATGTGCTAGAGAAACCCTAATAATAAAATTAGTGTACAGTAAAAGGTATTCTTTCTTTTGTTGCTACACTGAATTTTCTCTACTTGTGATAAAGAGGAAATGGAAAATGTCAATGTTTCAATAATTTGTATCAAGTAATATCCACACTTCCTTCACTGTAGGAAAAAGGCAATTCCTTTTTTAAATACACCCATCATCCCTCAGCTATTGTTGTTTTTAAAATGTTAACAATACTAAACTACAGCTAGTTTGGTAGCTTCGTAGTTTTTATTATAAAATGTTAACAATACTAATCTACAGCTACTTTGGTAGCTTTGTAGCTTTTATTATAAAAATAAGATGCCTCTTGTGTCTCTAGCAGCTTCTTGTAAACAGCTGACACTTAGGCCACTAACCAATCAGGCTGCTACAGTACCATTTCTATATGATTCTCTTACAGTACCTTGTTTGCAGCCCTCATACCTTGACATTTCTATATGATTCTCTTACAATAACTAACATAAAAAAGATATGTTTAGATATAAAACAAGATGTGACAAAAGCAGTTAATTGTATTAAAATCAAATGTCAGAAAGATGACCAGTAGTATCATTAGTAAATTAGTAATTCGCCATTACTGGCAATTAGTAATTGCCAGTGTGAGACCTAAACACTGTGTACACGGGAGTACATTCATAAATGCTGTTTTACCAAGAGTGGTGAAGACATACTGGAACGCAACAGTGAATGAATGTACACATGTAACCTACAGTATGTTCCACTGAAAACATTAAGTTACACCTTAATTTACAATGGCCTAATTCCAGTGCATCATATAATTTATGTATACTAATCCGAGGAAATGCAATTTAAGTATATAATTATGTTTTTTAATGATGTTATAAGTACCACCTGTTGCATACTGCCCAAACTATTATAACAATTATATTACCGAGTACTTACACAGTGCCTCTCTCCCTCAAAACTCGACCCTTGACCAAAGGTAAATACACAGGCTAACTGAGAAACTGAAATAAGACCGTTGTAATGTAAAGTGCTACTTAGGAATCTGTCTGCAGTTTAGTCTGCGGCCTCATGTTGCTCCTTCTCCTCTGGCACGGACATGAAGATCTTCTGACAGAACATGGTGAAGATGTCTGAAGGAGAGACAAGCCATCGTGTGAGCCACTCCTGTTGTTTTCCAGCCAGCTCACCCCAGGCTAAAAATCTAATAAGGTCTGAGCTATGAAAACATCGGGTGGAACACCTTGATTCAATTCCATCGCCACCAGTACAAACATTCCAATTGCATCAATACTCAAACGTTTTGTTACTGCACTAATACCTTTCCATGGATTCCACAAGAACCCATCCCCAGCCTGGACTGTGCCAAATAAATAGACAAAAGGCTCTATGAAAACAAGCTCTGCTACTCACCCAGCATCTTCTGGACAACGTGGGGTTTCTTCCACTTGTATCCCAGCAGGTAGGCCGGGATGCCTGTGAGAATGATGCCGCTGCCCACCAGGCATTCAAAGGGAGCTGCCCAGAAGGACACCACGATCATGAACACACAGCCCAACACGAAAGTCACGGGGATGAACAGATAGATCTGGAGGAATTGGAGAAACAGGTTATGTCAAATAATAAGTCTTAAACAATAAGTTTTGTTTTTAAGATTTCTTTCAGTCTTTGTTTTTTTGTTTGGGAGGGGTCCTTCATTTAGACAGGAATGAAGGGTGATGTGATACTACGTAATAGTAATACCGGTACTCTACACTCTACAGTACACCGTATGTCATCGTGGTTAATTGTCTCCACCAGGCCGAAGGCATGGGGAGAGAGAGTTTTGCACTCCGTCCGTGTGTGTGTCCTTCCTTCCTTCCTTCCGTCCGTCCGTCCGTCCGTTATCAGCTAATCTCCGGCACCGTTGGCCCGATCCATGCCAAACTTTGCACACACACTCCCTGGATGCCAACGACGAACCTCTGCCCCAAATATTCCTCAACGGCCTGTTATAGCGCCACCATGAGGCCGATTTAGGCAAAACACATTTCTGTAGATAACTCGTACACATTTTATCCATACATCACACAATCCGGTATACACTATGTCCATAGTCATGTGATCAACACAGATCTGCACAATTTCCCATCTTCCATCCTGATTGGCTAAGATTGGCTTCCAAAGCTGATTCCAAAGCTTCCAAATGATTGGTCCGTTTCGAACAAAATGCCACAAATCACAAACACAGTGTCCAATTTCCATGAAATTATACACGCACATTTCCACTAGGCTGAGGACGACATGCCACTATTTCTTTCCCAAATCAGCCTCACGGTGGCGCTATAACAGGCCAATTCCTATTTTTACCTATAACTGCATCAACAACTTATGTATGTGCACTCCCTAGAGGCCATGGAAAAACATTTTCCCTGCATCCCTCCACATCTGCCGGTTATAGCGCCACCATGAGGCCGATTTCTGCAAAACACATTGTTTATGTTAGTCGCACAGATTTCATCCAAATCTCATGCAAATCGGTACACATGATCTCTGTTGTCATGTGATCAAGACGAGCCTGTTGGATTTCTCAGATTCTACACTGATTAGCTAAGATTGCCTTCCCATTTTGTACAAAATGCTGCACATGTCCTGCTCATCCAGAATTCTATTTTCAGAGATGCTATGAGTGATCTGGCTCTGCATTTCCTCAACAAAATGAAGAAAATTGTTGCAAGAAACAAACAAACAAAAAAACATGTTTATATTACTCCTAAACATTTTGCCAAACATCACACACACTCCTATCCTCCTGGTGGAGGGCACTTTTTCTAGTTACATTATGTTGTGTTATTTGTTTTTCAATTTCAGTATATCGTCGCTAATGGGCAAATCATCTCAGGCTGTAGCGGCCAAACTTTGGAATGCTCTTCCACTAGCTCTGAGATTTGCACCCTCTGTGGACATTTTTAAGAAAAGCCTTAAAACGTTTCTCTTTGAACAAGCATTTGTAGATTGTTCAACTTGAATTTGCTGATTTATCTCACCACCATTTTTCACTTTTTTTTAATAATAAACCAGTGCTATTGAATTGAACACCCTAACCCTGTCTGTGTGTGTGTGTGTGTGTGTGTGTGTGTGTGTGTGTGTGTGTGTGTGTGTGTGTGTGTGTGTGTGTGTGTGTGTGTGTGTGTGTGTGTGTGTGTGTGTGTGTGTGTTTGTGTGTGTTTTACAAATATTGAACCAATGAAAATGATTTAAAAAGCGCTAACTCCACTAAACCTCCCAACTCCATTGGATCCTCAAATTGGTGCCACGGGCATAGGCGGATCTAAAGATAAAGGGCCACTGGGCCACCAACATGCAAAGCCTCCCCCCCCGCCTTGTTTTTGGAGACCTCCCTCTGGAAGCCTTATGGATAAACTGAGGGTTTAAACACTTGCAGTAACATGTATAAATGGTAAATGGTGCATTTATATAGCGCCTTTATCCAAGGCGCTTTACAGAGATTGTGCATTACATTCACCCATTCATACACCGATGGCAGCGGAAACCATGCAAGGCACCAACTAGCACATCGGGAGCAATTAGGGGTTCAGTGTCTTGCTCAAGGACACTTCGACAGTAACTCTGGGGGAGCCCGGGTTAGAACTGGCAACCATCCAGACACTCTACCCCTGAGCCACCGCCGCCCCTGTATCATATGATGGTTTAGGACAGAGGTTTTCAACAGGTCGTCCGTGGAGGTATTGCATGTGGTCCCTGACATTTTCTTTCTACTAGTTGAGAAACAGTGAACTGAATTACCTGGTGACATTGATGACCATCCATGCAGTCATTTACTGACAAGAAATTCAAGTTAAAATCTCAAGAGGGGGAAGTTCACCATAATGTCTGGATGAGTCATTATTATTAGGAAATTCTTAGTCAATGGACCATTGGTTGAGAGTTGAGACACAGTGGGATGTTGTATACACACATGGGATGCATAGCAAGTGAAACAAAAGCACTAATCTATCCCCACCCAACACAACAGTGGTCCCCAGGTTGATTCTAAGTCAGGGTGGCAGTCCCTCATTCACAATCAGTTGAAAACCACTGGTTTAGGACATTTGGGCTTATTTTATTGGCATGATAAGCTTACTGGCAAAAAGTTCAAAGTTAATAACTGTTATTAACTTTGCACTTTTTGGGGGCCCCTAAGCTTGAGCCTCCGTGTGACAGCAACGCGGCCACGCGGAGGCTGAAGCTCAGGGCCCCCCCCATAGCTCAGAGGCCCCTGGGCCTGGGCCCAACAGGCCCGTTGGATAATCCTCCCCTGGCCACGGGTGGTTTGTCTAGAATGACGAAGTCAGATGGAGCTGACTGGAACCCTATCTCCACATTGTCAGTGAAAGAAAAAATAATAATAAAAGGGGGGGGGGGGCATAATAAAAAAAATATGGTCATGACTCATAAGGAAAAGGGGTGAAATGTGTGTTTTCCTCCAGAATCAGAAGTAAGAGTAACAGAAGTAAGAATTCACCAGTGCACATACTGACGTATGTGTATCATTGATTTGATCAAAGTTCTCTGAGCCGAATTGTTCTACCTTAATGGGCCTGTGGCGGTCGGGCTCTGTCCAGCGGAGCCAGAGCATGCCAGCGATGGCCATGCCCACACACATCCAGGTGAAGAAGCTGAACAGATTGATGACTGAGAAGATGTCCTTAGAGATGGCGTACAGCATGGACAGGCAACACTGACAGAAAGGAAAGCTAACGTTAGGCCTGCACAATGTATTATTAGCACACGAGACATAGTTTTGAATAAACTCTGCCAAATCAGTCTTCATTAGGAACTATATTTTCAAAAAAAACGTTTATATAATGGGACCTTTAAAAAGGACCTTATCGGCGTGTGGCATGTTCAGCCCATTGTCATTGACTAACTCACAGTATACTTGACATTACTCTCTCAACCACACTCATAGCAGTACATAGCACATATTATATACTTTTGTACTTTTACTCAAATACAGTATTTCTACATTGCAGTATTGATACTTAAGTAAAACGTGAGTACTTTTTCCACCACTGGCTACTCACGGTGAAGATCAGAGAGGGAACAGGAGTAAACATGTCAGTATGGACCAATCCCAGAGCAGCAGGAAGCTGACCCTCTCGAGCACCAGCATAGAACAGGCTGTTGAAGGAGAAAGAGGACGACAGCTCATTATGAATGTCGATCAGTCAGCAGGAAAAAGGTGAAGATAAAATATACTATTGACAATCTTAATTGAAGTGGCTCAACAGGTGAGCAATGCCATGATGACATTGTTCAACAAAAACTAATTTTGTTCACACACACTCAAAGGAAGTATGGTACAGTGCGTGAATACATGGATGTGCAGACGCACGCAAGCACGCACGCACGCACGCACGCGACACACGCACACACACACACACACACACACACACACACACACACACACACACACACACACACACACACACACACACACACACACACACACACACACACACACACACACACACACACACCGTGCTGAAGTGAAGAGTGACCCGTTGACAGCTCCAAAGCAGGACAGGCCAACGAACACAGGAATCAACCAGGACATGACACCAAGGTGGTACTCTCCAAAGCTCTGTCACAACACACACAATGTCAGCTCATATTCAGTGAAGCTTGTTGAAATTGAAAATCTGTGTGTGTGTGTGTGTGTGTGTGTGTGTGTGTGTGTGTGTGTGTGTGTGTGTGTGTGTGTGTGTGTGTGTGTGTGTGTGTGTGTGTGTGTGTGTGTGTGTGTGTGTGTGTGTGTGTGTGTGTATGCGTGCGTGTGTTCGTGCATGTTGCTGTTGGATTTATTCAAATTTTGTGTTTATCAATGGATTTAATTCTACGTGTTATGGATTTTACCGCATTTGTACATTAAAAAATGTCCGCAATTCAGTTTTGTTTTTGTGAGTGAGTGAGTGTCTGTGTGTGCGTGCGTGCGTGCGTGCGTGTGTGCGTGCGTGCGTGCGTGCGCCGACTGCTTGTTTCTCTGGCTCCACTGTTTATTACTCACCACAGCGACAGCCTCGGACTCCATCATCTCTTCTGGAGAGATGGTGGTGAAGTAGGCCAAGTTGGTCAGAACATACACCACAGTCACTATCGGCATGGAGATGATGATGGACAGGGGCAGGTTCCTGGTGAAGGAAAAGGTTGCAGGTCATTTTCAAGGAAACCCCTCAACTTTGGACGAATCATTTTACATCCATTCAAATATGAGTCGCTAAAATTCTCAGCGATTTCTTTTCACAAAAGACATCAGCATCGGGTTTTAGGTGAATGCATCTTTCATGCAATGCCATAGCCTTGTTCCATCACCTTCCATATGTCACCAAGAGTTTGATAGGTTGATGATATGTGGGTTCTAGACAAAGCAGTCTGAACACTGGAGGGCGTATGCGTTGCATGCTTGTCTTTAATATGCAGCTCTGTTATTGTTCCATACCACCATGCATTCAGCAGATAAGCAAGCTTAGATAAAGATGTGAACGTAAGTCATTATAAGCATTATATTTACAGGAGAATCTGTCAAATCCTCAACACAACCTTCATCACATTTAAAAGTCACCTCTCTGGATTGATCATTTCCTCGGTCACGTAATTCAGGTAATTCCTGGAGAAACAAACAAACAAACCAAAATATATATTGTGTGCATTCTTTAGCAATTGTTGAAAAACATGTTTACTGATTCACAAGGACACAAATGGATTTTGAATTTGTTTTACTGACTTACCAGCCTCCAAAAGCAAACAGACCACTGTAGAGAGCTAAGACAATGTTGCTAACTCCCATTTTAGTGCCTTCAAAAGCCAGCTCTGGTGTAAGGTATGGAGTATTACCTGCGCGCGCACACACACACACACACACACACACACACACACACACACACACACACACACACACACACACACACACACACACACACACACACACACACACACACACACACACACACACACACACACACACACACACACACACACACACACACACACACAGAGAATGAGTCCAGTAAGAATAGATAGAACAATAGAATAAATTAATAAGAACTATTATTCCTTTTATGATTATTTCCTGCAAGTCTGTTGCACTCTGCATGTTGACAGACGTGGCATTTTCAAAAATCCCACTATACTGTATCTACACAGCTCACCTCCAGGATAGAGGATCTGCTTGTGATGTACTGGCAACTTAATCAAGTCCGTTTGGGATGACATTTAATACATTTAAAACAGGTTTCATTGAGGTGAACTCTACAGTACACCACTGTTTCCCAAACAGTGGGTCGCGGACAAATTTGTATGGGTTCGCTTATTTTTTTTATTATTTCAAAACATAAAAAAAAAAAAACATCCCCAAAAAAGCAAAATTTCAAATGATTTTTTCCCCCCAGTAATTTCATGAAGAAATAAAATAAAACTTAAAGAAATTCCATAAATTAGCTCATTTGTGAGCATCTGCTGTATTCACTAGTTTGGGTCTAATTTCTCTTTTGGGTCTTGAGCTAAAAGGTTTGGGAACCACTGCTCTACACAGTAAAATCCTCACTGTTCATTTATCTCACTAATAAGGTTGTTGGCCCGGGCTGGCCTAGCGGTCTGATCACCTAGTAGGCTCCTAATGCAGCCTGACAAGTTCGAGTCCCGCTCCTGACCA
The DNA here is from genome assembly GCF_951216825.1 of Electrona antarctica. Classification (NCBI taxonomy): domain Eukaryota; kingdom Metazoa; phylum Chordata; class Actinopteri; order Myctophiformes; family Myctophidae; genus Electrona; species Electrona antarctica. The sequence goes on from NC_136807.1 coordinate 44,808,330, forward strand.
ACTTTGCTGTATTTTATTTATTTAGTTGCTGCTCCCCGTCTCTCTCCCCTCGTTTCCTGTCTTTCCACTATCAATAAAGACAAAAAGCCCCCAAAATATCTTCAAAAACTAATAATAATGTGGTTGCGACTTATAATTGTAATACAAATGTGAGACTAAAGTGAGAGTTGTTCACTACATGTGTTGCGAACCTTTTTTGAGTGGTGTAAACCACTCCTACAACTGGCTTTGTTAGTCTGTCTGTCTGTCTGTCTGTTATGTGCTCAAAAAATGAGCACGGTTGCTATGGTCACCCAGTTCACACGGGTGTGATTTCATTACGTCAGACATTACGTCAGCTGGTCTATATAAGACCTTACACCACTCAGTTCACACGGGTGTGATTTTTTAATTGCATGCGATATTGAGCAAAAAAAAAGGTCATACAGGGAGGACTTCAGTTCAACCTTTGAGACCGAAGGGGTCCAGTGCTCAGAGAGGTTGAGGTTACCCCCCTGGCCATATAAAGCCTTCGTTCCACTCCTGTCTCTTTCAGATGGAAATGACTCCTTTTTATGGCTGAGCCATATTTACATTACGTTATAATCCCCCCCTGCATCATTCCTGAAGGAGCCCAGCACCACGGCAGCCGGCAAGCCCCCCATGCCCAGTTTCCATGGCAACGCAGCGTGGAGGACAATGGCTGGTGGGTGTGGTCTGACGAGGGAAGCGTGAAAGATGTACTGTATGTAGCACGCTGTCTTCTTATAGCACGCTGGTTTCTCAACTTCTGGTGCTGGGACCATCAGGCCATGGTCTTTAAAGGAACACTTCACCACTTTTCAACCTACCTTCATGTAATTGGTCGTCACTAATGTTCATGATAAAATGCCACAAAAAAGTTCTACTCTGTCTGTGTCTCATGGGAGGGCTGTGGGCAGTTCAGAAACCCGTCTACCAGTGACAGCATCGATGGGGAATCCAAGCTAATAGAGACTGCAGGCCTGGGCCATGGCTCAGTGGTCCAGGCACCTTGGCTGGTAATCCAGTCTGGCAGTGTGCCGCGGGTTCGACTCCCGATCCCGACGGCCTTTACTGCATGTCTTCACCCCATCTCTCTCCCCATTTCTTGTCAGCCTACTGTCTGTCCCTCCATATAAAAATAAAGGCGAAAGCCACACAAAAAAAAATAGAGACTGCAGACTTTCTATTCCTGAAAAGTTGCAATGCGACAATAGAAGCAATGGATAATTTTTTTTTTTTTAATAAATTGTGTTTTAAAAAAGAAATCTTCCTAACGATGATGTCACTGGTGGACGGGTTTCTGAACTGCCCACAGCCCTCCTATGAGACACAGACTGAGTAGAAAAGAATTGTGGTATTTTATCATGAACATTAGTGAGGGATCATACAGTATATGAAGATAAGTCGAAAAGTGACAAATTCAAGAATAAAAAGAGTCTGCACACCAATTTCTGCTCCCAAACGTATCTTTTACTTGTGTGGTAAAACGGACTCTTTTCATTATTCAATTATCACTGTTTTTGATCCGGCCTAATTTTTAGATGTGCGTGTCTTGTGGCTGTTTTTCAGCCTCCTTTGCCACAGTGTACAAATGCAACCCAATGGATTTCACAGAGTAGATTGGGGTCCCAGAGATTAACAATTGTATTATCAAATGGGGGGTCCACTCCGTGCCCTAATCTAATGCATTATGAAACTGGGGGTGGTCCTTGCAATTCAAAAGGTTGAGGACCACATGTGTCTGTGTTTTGTTCATCACATCACTCTTATATGGTGGTCCCTGGCACAACACATTTTCAGATGGGGGTCCTTGGCCAAATTAGTACCCATTTAGGCCTGACCTCAAAATTTAAAAAACATATTCTAAATCCTCCAGTTTTCTGAAATAAATATTTTCACGATTTTTCAAAAATAGCAGACCTACAAGCTCGTAGCGCGCCACTCGGTGGCGCGCTATGAGCTTGTAGATCTGCTATTTTTCAATAGCTAAATTATAACATAATGTTTAAAACACCAAAAGGGGTTCCCGCCCAAAATGGGTTAATACAAATATAACTAATACGACTGTGTGTGTACACTGTGTGTGTATTTGGTCTACCTGCTCTTCATTTGAGAAATGTCTGAGAAAAGGTCTAACCTGTAGTGGGATTTTCAAGATGAGAATACTACACTTCCTTAAGAAGCATAGGAAGCAAGGTTTCCACCTGTTGGTTGCCTGTCAAGATGACCTATTCTTACCCAAGACCCATGTTTGACCATGTTGACTGACCACTGACCACACCTCCAATGTATTCTTGTTCCTTCATTGTGTATAAGAGAGCCGCATGTGTACCAGCCCAGGGAAACTTTGGAGGTGTGGTCAGTGGTCAGTCAACATGGTCAAACATGGGTCTTATAATAATAATATCTGGGACTTCTATAGCGCTTTTCTAATAACCAAAGACGCTTTACATGTGTGGGGGCCGGGGGGGGAACAAGAGAAAAGGACAACTTTATTAGAAGAAAGAAAATAAGAATAAAACCAGTAAAACATTACAAGTAACAAGTTAAAAACACATCAGCTGGGGAATGCTAGTCTGAACAGGTGGGTTTTTAGTGCGGTTTTGAAGGTGGGGAGTGAGGGGGCATCTTGGGTAAGAATAGGTCATCTTGACAGGCAACCAACAGGTGGAAACCTTGCTTCCTATGCTTCTTAAGGAAGTGTAGTATTCTCATCTTGAAAATCCCACTACAAACCTCTACTGGTTTTCTTTATTTTATTTTATTCTGTTTATTGATACGCACACTTATTCTGACCGGGAGGAGAGTGATCAACAACAATCTACTGGTTTTCATGTGGTACTTCCTTAAGGTCAAAAACTGGTTTTCTTTATTTGATTTTATTCTGTTTATTGATACGCACACTTATTCAGACCGGGAGGAGAGTGATCAACAACAATCTACTGGTTTTCATGTGGTACTTCCTTAAGGTCAAAATTTCTCTCCAGCGCAGTGGTAAAACTTTCAGAAGAGGCCCCGGGTTTGAATGTCAGCCAGGTACTAGGAATTTACAAGAAAGTAAGGTGACCTGAATGCAGAATGGAACCAGTTCAACATTCAAAGCTGGTAGATTGGATTTACCTGTGCCGATCTGGATGAAGCCGAACATGATGATGATAGCGAGTGCTACCAGCTTTGAAGCCGTGAACAGGTCCTGGACCTTGGTGGCTGCTCTCACGCTGATACAGTTGACAAATGTCAGGGACGCTAGAAGAAGCAGGGAGACGGATTGCCGTCAGGCACACATACAGATGAATCATCATTGATTTAGTGAATATAAAACACATCTCAGCTATTGTTTGTTATGATGATGATACATCATTAGCAAGACTACAGATATGGAATTGACCATATATGCACATTATTATGGTGACCATTTTGCTCTCACAGTATGTCATACTGGAGGGGGAGAGGGGGTGGGAAACCCCATCTCGTGACTGACGAAATAGGGCTGTCACAATTATTACATACCGGTAATCGCCTAATCACAATTATTTGAGATAATCGCAATTATCTTCGCATAGCACAGGGGTCATATGTGTCCGTGGCAACTGGCAAAGACTTGGTCTTGTCCGTGGCACTGGCACATTTTTACACACCATTACAATGTTCTATTTTTTCTCATAACACCCACTTACTGAATGTAGAGTCTCCAGGTTTTCTCCAGAATAAGTATGGCAATTATTTATTATGCCACTATGGCACATTAGGAGTCCACTAGTACTAGTGGTTCTCAAATGTTTTATTTGCAAAGACCCCCTTTAACGCTGAGAGTGTTCAAATGGAACCAAATGGACCCGTAAGGTTCCATTTGAACACTCTCAGAGTTACAGATCTGTTATGGTCATTCAGGGCTATCTATATATGTGTTTCTGGTAATATATTGTCCACTCATTTTGTATGTCCATGGCAAATGTTGACAAAACATATCCACCACAAGCCAACATGGCGATGACCTCTGCTGGTGTGCAGTATACTCACTGAGACACAGGCAGGCGATGAGCTTGGCGGCGCTGTCGGGCACGGCGCAGCTCGGGTAGAGCGGCTTCAGGAGGTACGTGGCGAACACCAGCGACACCACGTACTGGGAGGACGGGCGGATGATGAGCATCTCCACCCACAGCTTCAGGAAGGCTGCCAGCTCGCCGTACACCTCCAGGATGTAGGTGTAGTCTCCGCCCGACTTGGTGATGGTGGTGCCCAGCTCGGCGTAGCACAGGGCGCCCATGGTGGACACCACCCCACAGACGGACCACACGATCAGGGAGAGCCCCGCCGAGCCGGTCTCCTTGATAATAATAATAATAAAACTTTATTAGTATACAGTAGTAGCTTTCATGACATGAAATGCAGCTCAAAGTGTTTTACAGAGCAATAGGGAATACATGAATAATTTGAAAAGCTCAACCAAAAGCAAGAGTATAGAAGTATGTCTTGAAGTTGAGCTGTGCTTTAAAAATATCTACAGAGGCTGTCTGTCGAAGGTATAGTGGGAGTTTGTTCCACACAGGCCCGTCGGCCCGTAGAAGCAGAGAGCTGCTTCACCGTGTTTTTTAGGCCAGCAGTGGAGGACCTGATGGGGCGGTTTGGGACATGGCAGTCATGTAGGTAGGAAGGTGCGACTTGCGAGACCATTGAGAGCTGAAAACTACTGGGAGCCAATGCAGTGGAGCTAAAACTGGAGTAATATGTTCTCTCATCTTAGTTTTAGTTAAAACTGTGGCTGTTGTAATCTGTAACCTTGATGACGCCGGTCGGCGTGATGAAGATGCCGGAGCCGATGATGGTTCCGATGATCATCCCTACGCCGTTGAACAGGGTGATGCTGCGCCGGAGCTCCACCTTGCCCTCCTTGACCACTGCCGCTGCGCCCTCCTCATCGACGGGCGGACTGGTGACGTCGTCCGCGGGCGACGGGACCATAGGGGTGGTGGCGGACGGGGGCTTCTCCGTGATGGACTCATTCTCATCGGGTACTGGAGAGGAGGACACAAATTACACAAGGATGAACTTATCTGTGACTTATCAGTCTGCTGCCTGTCTGTTGAACAAGGGGGGGATTGTCTTTTCAATGCCACCGACACTGTGTTAAACTAGCAGATGTATCATACCCTGAAGAAAGCATTTTGTGCCGAAACGTTGGTCATCTTAAAATAAATGTTTCTTGCATCATGACTACGAGTTGT
>NC_136807.1:44816057-45063880 GCF_951216825.1 Electrona antarctica
TACGTTTGTTTTTTTCTCCAAACGGTGGGTTTTTAAATCTGCATTTTGTTTAGATTATAGATCAGATATTAGAGATTATTCAGATTAGAGATCAGAGATTGTTCAGATTAGAGAATCAACTGTCTGTTTGCCCAAGGCGTCCACTAGATGGAGACCTTTACACGTGTTTAGAGCCAAATGGTTTCAAAGGAGCTCATTCGAAGAACAAGGCTCATTATATTCATGAATGCATACCACGCTATGATACCACGTCCAGTTTTACGATAAAAAACACGCGAAATTAATATATATCAGAGGGGTCAATTGAGATTTAGCAACACAATATTATTGTGTTGCTTATTGATAGCACTGCCCCACCGGGGGGCTCCGGGGGGGCTTGCACCCCTGGGCTCCAGATTTTTTTTTTAAATTTGCGATGAAAATGCTTCAATCTGGTGCACTTTGAGATAAAAATGAAGAGGCTAGATCTATAAAGAACTCATATTAGATTATTATCATCTTTTGAATTGCACCTGCACTGTGCAGGGCAAGCACACATGCATTTTTTAAATTAAAATATATATGAATTAAAAAGTAAAATGTAAATTAATGGTACACGTACAAATTTCAATTTCAATGCAAAGATTTTTATTTTCTTATTGGCATGAGAAACATACGTTTGCATTGTCAAAGCATACAATAATAAAAATGGTTAAGAAAATGGATGAAATGAAATCTATATTTACCCAGGGTATCTGGGCTAAGCTCAAGAACTTGTTTCCAGCCAGGCCCTGCTCATAGAACACATTTCATCGTAGTGGTTGATGCCTTGTTCAAGGGCATTTCAGCGGTGGTAATTTTAACGTGTCGGACGGCTGGTTCGAACTGGGAACCTTCCGGTATCTAGACCGCGCCGCTATCCGTTCGGCCACCGCTGCCACAATATATATATACAGTGGCTTAGGCTATATACAAAAAGGCCTCAGTAAGACAGCTTAATTAGGCTATCAAAAAAAGAGATGCAGGCAACAATAATTCGTGGTAAAAAATATAATAAGAAATAAGAATAAGAAAATGGATATACAAAGTTCAGATATACAACAAAATTGTCTCGGAATTACAGCTTGCTGCTTAAAAAAAGCCGTTCGATAATCCTTGTCAGTATAGCTGCATTCCTATTTTGGATGAGTGGAACCTCTTGAGCAGCATATCTTTCCATTTGGGAAACGGCTTCAGTTGGACCTGGACTGGTTTGTCTTTGCCTAAATCATCTGGCATGCAGCTGCTGGCTGGGGCGCCTGGCAAATGGCACTGATGCGGCGGCATGGCGGCTGCCAGCTCAGCCTCGTCCACACTGCAGGGCCACACTGCCTCGTCCACACTGCACGCTCGACACTGCAGGGCCCAGCCACGGCTGCCTCTGGCTCTGGTGGCATCTCGGCGTCGTCAGGGCTTGGTGATGGTGAGGATATCCCGCTGCTGGTGATGCGGGTGTCCTGTGCCAGGGCAGGCAGGATCGGCAACTCGGCGGCAGCTGGTGGAGTCTTCGTGGAGCCGGCAGCGGCTGTTGGCATCTTGAAGAATTGTAGCATTCTCTGGCCCTCGATGAGTCTCTTTTTAGTTGGTGGAGGCATGTTGTCTCTCTGTCGATAAGCTATAGTCTCTGGTTCCCAGCTGTGTGCTCCTTTATACAGTGTACCTGGCAGCTATTGGACATGAAGACAATGCCCCACATTTGCATATCTACAGTAGCTGCCCATTTAATCACCCTGACCACTGCGACAATGACATTAGCACTATAGCACCCCTCCCCACCTATAGGCTTAGGTGAGGAATGTCGTTTTTCCAGTTCTTTCTAGACATGGGAGATCATGCCATGAAATGAATGATGCATCCTTACTTCTTTGAAATAAAATGTAATTGAATGCCTGGAAAAATACATTTGTTTGGTCTGTAGGGTCTGTAGCTTAAGAGTTGTTAATGTAAAAACCAATCCAGCACACAATGTTGTTTTATGTTACTATTGACATTATTACAAACAAAACAAAAAAAGGAAAATGAGGAAGAAAAATAAAAAAATCGAAAGAAATATGCAGCAGCTCACTGGCCACTCTCATCCACTGAGCAAATGCTGCAAATTATATCAATCACTGGCACTGCCAAATATAAAACCAATCCAGAACACAAGGTAATTGAATATGTTATTATTGACATTATTACAAACTAAAAAAGGGAAAATGAGGAGGGAAAGGTAACATAACATTAGATCCATCTCAACATTCCCAGTTTTCAAAAGTGCATTGTCTTCTTACTTCAACGTTTTATGTTCTTGCTTTCAGTAAATATGCCATTATATCACCATGTTTATTCCTTTATTTAATTTGCCATTTCCTTCAGAGTTTTTCCATCACTATCATTGTTCACCAACTTTGCCGGTGGAGGTTCCTGCCATTGTGGAACCACGTCATCAACTTCTTTTAATATTTCCTTGAGTTTTTCCATAATCATCTTTGATCACCAACTTCACAATCCGCCGAGGTGCCTTTAGCTTCATTGGTGATGCCTTCCATTCTGGTGGAACCAAGTTATCAATATCTTGTAATATTTCCTTCAGTTCTGGATGATTCGTGGGCAGATCCTTTGAGGCACTCATAGTGATGAGTAAAACAGACAATGGCTAGATGAGACAAACTAAAGTAGAGAAACACACAAAGGGGGAGAGTGCGAGGGAGAGGACAGTAAACGTGGCTCTTAAAAGTGCCTTTGGTTGTTTGTTCACTCTACATTGACAAAAGTAAACAGCCATAAAGGTCCATAAAGGGCATACATGTTCAATATGATATATACAAATGGCCAAAAATAGACGCTGTTTTTAGCTTAATTAGCTTGTTAGCTAAACTTGGCTACATACATACATACATAAACAAACCCTTTGTTTACATCTAGCATGCATCAATGTTGTATGCTAGATCGAAAGGTGTGAGTGAAGCCTTATACAGACAAACCCGACATGTATGGTACAGAATACAGATTAAAGATGTATTTGTATTTTGTATATAAACGCAATGAAGTCGAAAAACACAATTTACCAAAAACATGTAGGACCAACTTCCTGTAGCGAGGGTTGCCAAGTCCTCTTTTTATAAGCGACTTTGAGCTTATTGGTAGTTGCGTTTTTGGGGGGCTTGTTTCTAAAGTTTCCAGTGATTTTCACACATTTCCATGTCAAGGACCCCCATAATTATGTATTGTCCAATAACCCTACATCAAAAATGTATTTTGTGCCAAGGACTGGGACCCCATATCAGATTTGGACAAGATTTGTGTTATTAAATGCTTGTAGATCGGCTATTTTCTCTTATTTTGCGCTTGTTTTCATTTAATTGCTTATTTCTCTCGCAGAAACTGGCAACGCCGCAACGATAGCCGTTAGCTACATTTAGCTAATATATTGATATCAATCCTCTGTAGCTAAAACAAGTACATTATCGCACTATATTACATATCGATGCGATCTGCGTTATTATGACCTTAATTTTCGTGGCAGGTACATTCCAAAGCAACTAATAATAACCACGTTATGGTGACATAATGTTACAATGTTTACATTAAATTCGTTTGAGTCTTCTTCTTCTGCTATTGGAAATAGGAAGCCATTTCCGCATTTTCCACCAGTGCCCCCAGCTGGAACATTAGCATGAATTAGCTTTAGGCGGACCAAAATAAACACACTTTTGTTAATACTTCTTTATCTGCTATTTCTGTTAGCCAGTTAGTAAAAGACTAGTATTATCTTCCAAAACGATTGTGTACAAAAAGGCGGATTTTAGCGGAATTTGCATACTTTAGCAGGGAAACTGTTAGCATTGGTTAACCCAATGGTTATAACATTAGACATAGTGACATGTTTAAGCATTTATTTCATATTTATATGTCGATATCAGCTCTGACATTTATTTCAGACCTGCTCTAACATGACATGAATAATAATATAGCTTCAGATTATTTTGATATCAGCTCTGACAACATGACATGAATAATAATATAGCTTCAGATTATTTTGATATCAGCTCTGACAACATGACATGAATAATAATATAGCTTCAGATTATTTTAGACAGAAAAATAAAAAACGTCAGAGCTTGACCTTTTTACACTTAAGTCACGCCATGACGTAATATTTTTTACGTCAAGAATTGAGGTAATTGAAGTATTTGCCAAACGTCAGAATGCGAGGTAAAATTATGACATGTGTGTGAATGTGTTGTCCTGGGCCCATAGCTGAAATATATATTTTTATTAAGACATCTTTATAACAGAAATATTGCCATAACTACACCAAAGCTCTGCGGCGAAAATAGCTTTGTGAGCTTGTAGATCTGCTATTTTCAAATTTGTATACTGTAGGCCTACCCTGAAATACATAATATGCTAGCCTTCAAGTGGCCCATTAAACAAATATTTGGTGCACTCCACTGAGAAAACCATTGCTTATATGCAAACTATGTTTCCTCATTTATTCATGTTAAAGGCTTTGAAATAATTATGGTCAGCTCTTTTTTCCCCACTCTACATGTTATGGAAATATATGGTCCATTCTGAAGGTGAATGCAAAGTTTATTTTAGAAGAGTATCAAGCAAACATGCCATTAAGGTTTGAGCAGTGGCCCGTGCATGTCCACAGATAGTCCATCTCCTCCAAAAGCCCCCCCCAGTCAGTCACCTCAATACGATTCAAAACTATACACCTTTCTGTCCAGACATCCTAATTTCTAGGAATCAACACAAAGGAGGTGTCATCCCCTAGCAGCAAGAGTCTTTGTCCACATAGGTGTCACCCATCTCCCCATGAAAGGAGTTACCGATACTCCCCTGGCCCACTGATGTAGGTACAGCAAATGGAATTGCATGGTATGCATACAATCAAGAAATGGTAGATCAATGTTTAGCAGTACAATATTGCCATAACTACACCAAACTTCTGTGACAAACAGCTGATCTACAAGCTCAGAGATTGTAGATCAGCCATTTCATCATTCCATGCCCAAGCTGATCTTTGTGATATAGTGTGTCCACACACACACACACATAGTATATTTCTATCTATACATCTTTGAAAAATTATTCAAACATAGTTTGGAATAGGCTAATTGTGTGCAGATAATAAACAAAACATTTACAATCAAGAATCTTTATCACACACACACACACACACACACACACACACACACACACACACACACACACACACACACACACACACACACACACACACACACACACACACACACACACACACACAACAAAATAAAAAAGATTTAAAAAAAGAAAAGCATTTTAGCAGCAGTATGGATCTTTAGAAGCAGCATTGTCAAATGTGAGCAGAAGGCAGAATTTGTGAAATTTCACTTCACATGTCACGTCACATTACTTGGGATGTGAACCAGCACAGTGCTCAAACAGTGTAGGCCTACGTCTGTGAAAATGGTGATGTTTTTTTCCTGTGGGGTGTCATAAGGCAATGCTTCTGTATGTGCAGAGTGGTGCATTTCGTCTGTGTGAGTGAAGACCGGTGGTGTAGTAGGGTGGGCTGGAATGCTTGCGAGTGGTCCTGGGATGTAGTGGGGTGGTGTGGGTTATGCATGAATGTGGGTGAATACTCCTGGAATTGTCCATATCCATGGAGGGGGGTGCTGCTACTGTGGGGGGGTGCAACTTGAGGTTGGACAAGTAGTTCCCTCATCAGGGAAAGGCCATCCTGAACAGTACTTGTAATGCTGGCAATGTTTGTATTCATCTGCAGCATGTTGTCTGCCCTGCGTCTGCTTGACTCCTCCATTAGCGCAAACATCCTCTTTTCTATTTGAAGCTCTTCCTGCATGGCATGTTCAGCTAGAAGTCTTTTCTTCAATCTGTCAGTTTTATGGCCGATCTGCTTTGCCTTGAATAAACCAGAGCAGAATCATGTTATTACAACAAACAAGGTAAACCAAAGGTAGGTTTAGCCGCAATTTGCAACTCCAGATCGGAATTGTATTAAACAAAAGCTTTGCAGATTGGGTGATAGCACAAATCACATCACAGTATTTGTCAAAATGTCCCTCTTTTTCAAATGAATAATAATAATAATATATAGGATTTATATAGCGCTTTTCAAGATACCCACAGTCGCTTTACAGAAAGAAGTAAAAACTATTTTAATAGAGAACTGACTGAGAATGACTGTTATTACAACAATTAAAAGGTCACCAGATTATATCGCAAACCTGTTACGCTTGAAATCATGAACCTACCTGGAGTAAATCTCTGCGATGCTTTGCCCGTCTGGTTCTTCTCAGCAGTTTGCTTTTGAAAGGAAAATGCATGTGGTCTCCGATGCTACTCCACAGTTGATATAAAAGCATGTTGTGTATGCGGTTCTCCACCGCCACTAGTTGCAGTACATTTAGCTGTAAAACCCCTAATAACGTAACCATTTGCTGCAGCAGGAATGCAACGCACGTATTAACACTGGGTCTTTAACCAAGAATTGGAGAGTCTGGATTGGTCCGATGAGCTTAACAGCACACTTGTCGAAGAAGCTTGGCTTGGCTTCAAAACCAAATTTACATCAGCACTGAACTACATGGCTCCTCTGAGAACCATCAGGGTCAAAACCCGCTCGGAGCCATGGATGAATTCGGACATAATGACTGCAACGAATGCCAGAGACAAAAAATGCTCTGAATTTCTAAAATGCAAGTCAAAGCTTGCCAAGCGCTTCAACAGGGGTCTCCAAGCTCAGCTGGACAACCTAAAAACCCAACGAAACAGGCTAAGAAATAATGTTACTGCCATGATCAAATCCGCCAAAAGTAACTTTATTAATAATAAAGCTGAGGAAAACAAAAACAATCCTCGAGAGCTCTGGAAGCTACTCAACAACCAACTAGGCTATAGTCAGAAACTGAAAATCAGGTTTTCAAACATAAACATTAAAGCGAACAACACTCTCATCACTGACAAGCTTGATGTGGCCAACTACTTGAACATCTTCTTTACAAACATAGCAACAACGCTGGTTAACAATCTGCCCTCCCACTCTGGGCTCTTTGGTGTAGAGCACATTAAAACCTTCTACAGAAACCTAGGTGTTTGTAAAGACGATTTTAAATTAGTTATGGTAACAACTGATGAGGTACTTAAGAAACTGAGTGCCCTCCAACCCCACAAGGCCACTGGCCATGACAATATTCCCTCCAAATTTCTCAGAGACTCAGCCATCTCTATAGCTCCAATCATCACCCACATAGTAAACCTCTCCATCAAACAGGGACAGGTCCCCCTAGATTTCAAAACTGGCCAAAGTAACCCCCCTGCACAAGAAAGGGAGTAAATTAGACCCCGGCAACTACCGCCCTATTTCTATTCTAAGCTCCATCTCGAAAGTGATGGAAAAAATAGTCTATGAACAGGTTGAAAAGTATCTTGCCACTAATAAATTATTGTACGAGTTCCAATCTGGCTTCAGAACATCCCACTCCACTGACACATGCCTTCTCTATTTGAGCGACCACATCAAACAAGAGGTGGACGCTGGCAAATACTGCGGCATGGTCATGCTGAACCTCCAAAAGGCTTTTGACACCGTGAACCACTCCATACTGGTTAACAAGCTAAAAGCAATTGGTTTCGATAGCACATCAGTGAGCTGGATGCAATCCTACCTGGAGGGGAGAGAACAGATGGTGGAAGTGAACGGAACACTGTCCCCCCCCCTCCCAGTGAGCTGTGGCGTTCCACAAGGAAGCATACTAGGGCCTCTACTGTTCCTAATATATGTTAACGACATGACTTCAGCTTGTGACTGCAACTTGTTCCTGTTCGCAGATGACTCGGCACTGCTGGTCTCGGACAGGGACAAACTGCAGGTTGAAAATGCCCTCAGCTCTGAACTCGGTAGAATCTGCACCTGGCTCGCTGATAACAAACTATCTTTACACCTGGGAAAAACTGAATCCATTCTCTTTGGATCTAATAGTAATCTCAGCAAGGCAAATGGCTTCTTGGTTAGAGTGGGTGACAATGTTATCACACGTAAAGATGAAATTACCTACCTAGGTTCCATCCTGGAGGCTAATCTTTCCGGTGATAAAATGGCCACCAACGTAATCAAAAAAGTCAACCAAAGAACAAGATTCCTTTACAGGATCTCCTCACTGGTCGACAAAAACACCTTGAAGACCTTAACAGGAGCCCTTGTACAAGGCTTCTTTGACTATGCATGCACCTCCTGGTACCACAGCACCTCAAAGGCCCTTAAAACTAGGCTCCAGACCTCCCAAAACAAACTGGTCAGGCTCCTACTTGGCCTCACCCCCCGAACCCACCTCACCCCTGCCCACTTTGACAGACTGGCATGGCTTAGGGTCGGCGACAGAGTACAGCATCTTGCAATGGGTCTGGTCCACAAGATTCGATACTCCACCAAGATACCCATGTACCTGTGTAAATACTTCCTTAATGTTAACGAAGTCCACACCCACAACACCAGAGGGAGTGCAACGAACCATGTTCAACCCAGATTCGGCACAAACAAGGGACTAAATTATTTTCGCTCCTATGCCACCAAAATGTGGAACGCCCTACCAACAGTCATTAAGACATGTGAATCCCTTGACTCCTTCAAAACCGCTCTCAAAGGGCACCTACGGATGGCTGCAATTCGAAACTGGCCCCCGTAAAATCTGAATCCCCCCCCCACTGCCCCCCCCCCCTTTTCCCCTCACTGTATATGTTTCTTTTCCCTTTTTACCTCCATTATGATGAATTCCTGTACTGTTCTTTGTCTATATAGAAGTGTCTATTTGTACGTCTCTAAATGTTTTGATGAATTGAACATGGTGGACCCTGTTGTAAACAAGTGTAATGCTTAATTGGGTCGTCCACTCACAGTTAACAGCCTTTGTATTGAGTTTGTGCTTGAAATGTACTGTAATTCTGCAAACTGTTAATACAATTTTCAATCAATCAAAAAGGTTCCGCCATCTTTGTTTATTGTTCGGGGACTCGGGGTCCGGAGCTTATATAGGTCCGGAGAGATGCTTGGAGAAGGAGAAAGTAGAAACTTTGTTTTGACTGGAGGGGGCTAGTTATAAAGGATAGGGCGGAGTCGGACTCAGACTGCCCCGCCCCCTACTATCGTTTCAGGACACGGGGGCGACTTTAAAAAATAAGCGTTTTTGTCATCTTGATTGATTGATTGATTGATTGATTGAAATATGTATTAACAGTTTGCAGAATTACAGTACATTTCAAGCACAAACTCAATACAAAGACTGTTAACTGTGAGTGGACAACCCAATTAAGCATTACATTACACTACTCTCAACCAGTGGTCCGGGGACCACCAGTGGTCCCTGAGGGGGTTCCAGGTGGTCCCCAGCTAAATGATGGAGAGTTGGTAACCAAATTTGGTTGTATATGCTTTCAAGAGTTGCATTATTGTTAAACATTCTGCATTACTTAATTTACTGGTCAGGCTCCTACTTGACCTAGCCCCCCGAACCCACCTCACCCCTGCCCACTTCGACAGGCTGGAATGGCTTAGGGTCGACGACAGAGTACAGCATCTTGCAATGGGTCTGGTCCACAAGATTCGATACACCACCAAGATACCCATGTACCTGTCTAGATACTTCCTTAATGTTAACGAAGTCCACACCCACAACACCAGAGGAAGTGCAACGAACCATGTACAACCCAGATTCGGCACAAACAAGGGACTAAATTCTTTTCGCTCCTATGCCACCAAAATGTGGAACGCCCTACCAACTGTCATTAAGACATGCGAATCCCTTGACTCCTTCAAAACCGCTCTCAAAGGGCACCTACGGATGGCTGCAATTCGAAACTGGCCCCCGTAAAATCTGAATCCCCCCCCCACCGCCCCCCCCTCTTTCCCCTCACTGTATATGTTTCTTTTCCCTTTTTACCTCCTTTATGATGAATTCCTGTTCTGTCTATAGAAGTGTCTATTTGTACGTCTCTAAATGTTTTGATGATTTGAACATGGTGGACCCTATTGGAAACAAGTGTAATGCTTAATTGGGTCGTCCACTCACAGTTAACAGCCTTTGTATTGAGTTTGTGCTTGAAATGTACTGTAATTCTGCAAACTGTTAATAAATTCTTCAATCAATCAATCAATACAAGAAGTCTACACAATTAGAGAATGTAGAAGAATTGATATTTTGATCATTTCCCTGTTATCTCTCCTAACGTCAATCAAGTTTTGGGTCCGACTCCGAGGGGTGCAGTACTTAGTAGACCGTTTTTGGTTTAGACTAGTCATTGGTTAGACCAGTCATTATATTCCTACTACTACAACCTATCTCAATCCCTCACCCTAAACCTAACCTCCCACGGGGCAGCACACCTAAACCTAACCTTAACCCATGTCTAACCAATGACTAGTCTAAACTAAGTATGCACCCCGGGTCCGAGAGGGTGGTCCGTGGCTCAAAAGCCGAATTAATTAAAATGGTTGAAAACCACTGCTCGAATACATTCCACAATCAACCATCAATGATCATGCATGCAAATAAAAACAGCATTCCGAGAATGAGCCCCGTTCAGTTAGGCGGTGATAGTCGCACGTACTTGCATTCCTATCAAGCTGACAAAGCCGACTTGCGATCACCCAGCTCAACTCTACGAGGAGTCTCTCAGCTGACAGCGGTAGAGCACAAGTCAGAATCCTGCATTTACGCAGTGCACTTTCTGCAACGTGTCCGGGGACTTTCCCCTGGGCGGGGATGGAGAAACCAGGTTCTCTGCGGGTAGCCCAGAGTGCAAGCCTTCCGAATGCCCGGATGTTAAAGCATCCGGCCGGGGTATTTATGGGTACGCGGAGGTTGAGTGTTTTGCGTCATGGTGTCAACTTAACACATTGTTTCGGTTATTATGTGTTTAATGAACAAAACACCGCGCGTTGTGAGCACAGCGTTGGAATATTATGATCTACTTGGTGGTATATTTTAAAGTACATTCTACCACGAACGCATACACGTTGCATCATGGGAAATGTAAAGACACAGTAGCCCCATTGATTGCACAGGAAAGTACAGTTCTGCTAATAGCATTTCAATCCCAAGAAGGCTTGTTTCCATTGGGGTCCTTATTCAATTAATTTGAAAAGACTTAAAAACAATAAATACAACATAGCTCAATGATCTCATTAAGACATGCAAATCCCATGGCTCCTTCAAAACCGCTCTCAAAGGGCACCTACGGACGGCTGCAATTCGAACAATTTGAATCCCGCACCCACCCCTTTTTCCCCTCACTGTATATGTGTTTTTTCCCTTTTTACCTCCTCTATGATGATTTCCTATTTTTTGGCTATAGTAGTGTATATTTGTACATCTCTAAATGTTATGATGAATTGAACATGGTGGACTCTATTGTAAACAAGTGTAATGCTTTATGAGTTTATGGTGTCGTCACAGTCTTGTATTGAGTTGTGCTTGAAATGTACTGTAATTCTTCAAAACTGATAATAAATTCTTCAATCAATCAATCAATCAATCAATCAATCTATATTGTACACAACCTGAGATTGTGTAGTACAGTACAATACACATTACATTAGATGAGGAGATGAAATGAGAATGCATAAGATGAGGTAAAGACAGCGTTATGATTATACCATTTTTATGTATATTGTCCTAGTCTAATACAGTAAATACAAAACACCTATCCTTATATTCAATTGAAATGACACTGCATCTAAAGGGAAATTGACCATTTACTTTTCCAAATTTAAACTTGAGCATAGTAATAGTTAAACAAAATAATACTAAACAATGGATGGAATATATAGTGTCGGACTCCGACACCATAGGTTTGGCCTGCCGCCTGTCAGACAGTACAAGTACACAGTGTTGTTTCAAGGTAGAAAAGGCGGCCACAAGAGGGAGGAAGATAAATAAAGAAAAATATGGAGATGGAGAGAGTGTGTGAAGGTTAACGTGCACGCATCCGCCTGGGTGACGGCAGACTGCTGGGCGAGCGCTTTGGCATGGGGTCAGATTAACATATGGAATGAATTCTGTACTGGCAAATATTTTGGTTTATTTGTCCCTTTGTCAATTTAGAAGCATAAACAAGTTCAATCAAGATGTCTACCTGTCCCTGACCCCCACCGTCTTTTCTCTCTTCCTTTATTTGTTTGCTTTTCTTTTTATCTAAGAACTATTTGACCTCTTGACCTCAACCACCATTGGTCAAGTCGTGACTCATGAGGATATTGCAAGTAGGCCCCAAATATTAGAAAAACACTAAGATAATATAACATTAATAATAATAGAAAACAATTTAAAACAAATTGTCGTGGTATTTCTTCTTTAAAACCATGAAAACATGAGCTTTCATTGTGACACAGATAAATAGGATAGGATACTATGTTAGTTATATTGCATTGATCCAAGACAGAAGACATTAGATTGATTAATAATTAAAATAAACATTCTCTGAAAATGCACACGGCCCACCCACCTGACCACTTAACACACCAGCCATTCGGCTGCCGTGCTAAGTGGTCAGACGGGTGGGCCACGACCACTTTTGAGATTTTCAAGTGGGCTCTGGTCCAGAAACTGGGCTGGGAACAGCTGCTATAGAATATTCACTGGCTGCTGGTCATCTTCAGAAAACTGCATGCAAAGCATCAACGCCCCCATATCTCTCTCTCTCTCTCTCTCTCTCTCTCTCTCTCTCTCTCTCTCGCTCTATTAAATTCAAAGGAGATTTATTGGCATGAGAAAACATATGTTTACACTGCCAAAGCAAGTGTAAACAGTTGAAAATGGGGAAATGTAATACAGTTGGAGGGGGTACGGCATTGTGTAAAGTAAACAGAGCTATTGTGAATGTTATACAGGGGCTTTGAAACAAATAGCAGCAATCTTTTACAGTCACTTTGGGACAAATAGCAGCATTTTTTCTAAAAAGCCTGAGATTTTAAATGTGTCTAAAGGTAGCAGCTCTGTTTACATGTGCAGTTGTCTAGCGGTCTACTCTATACAGGTGTCCTCCTCACTCAGCTGACTTCATCTCTTGTTCATCCATCTCTCTTTAGTGTTCATGAGGATGGAAGTTGTTCCTTCTCTCTTAATAAATCATGCTGTTATCCTTACTGTGTAACCGTTGTCACCTCCCCCTCTCTTGATCTCTCTAAATGGTAAATGGTGCATTTATATAGCGCCTTTATCCAAGGCACTTTACATAGTTTGTGCATTACATTCACCCATTCACACACACTTTTCATACACCGATTGCGGCGGAAGCCATGCAAGGTATACCAACCAGCACATCCATTCATGCACCGATTGCGGCGGAAGCCATGCAGGGTACCAGCCAGCACATCGGGAGCAAGGCCCAAGGACGCTTCGGCATGTGGGCGGGGGGAGCCGGGATTCGAGCCGCCTACTCTACCTCCTGAGCCACAGCCGCCCCCTCCTCTCCTCTGTCTCTCTCTTACTTCCTCCATCCTATGCCTTTTCTCTCCTACAAATCCGTCTCACTATACCTTCTTCCTCTTCTACCTTTCCCACTGTTCTTTGTTATTCCCACACCAGCATTTGTATATTTGTCTCCCTGCATTCTCCCTCCTCATTTTATCACACACACACACACACACACACACACACACACACACACACACACACACACACACACACACACACACACACACACACACACACACACACACACACACACACACACACACACACACACACACACACACACAATGTAAGCACACAAAGTGTTAATTGCTTAACAATGAACAGCTGAGTACCAGGAATATGTGTGTGTGTGTGTGTGTGTGTGTGTGTGTGTGTGTGTGTGTGTGTGTGTGTGTGTGTGTGTGTGTGTGTGTGTTTTCTAAGCATAAATCTGAGCCGTTTTTATTAATCCCCTCTCTCTGTTCCTTTCTTTTCAAGCCCTTCTCAATGCTTTCTCTCTCTATCTGACATTTGTTTGTAAGAGTCTCTCTCTCTCTCTACGTTTGCTGTTATCTAACACATTCTCCATCTCTCCTTTCCTCTCCCTTTCTTTCACCCTCAGGCTAATCCATCTGCCTCTGCTCTATCATTGTTATTGTTATTTTATCAACACTAACTTCCATTATACTGCAGACAACTCCTTCATTCGTTTTTTTCATTCCATTTGTCCCTTTTCTCACTGCTGTCATCGGTTTGTGATGAAGAGGAATGAGAGTAACAATGTAAGATCAGATGAATGTTTCATTACAGAGCATTGCTGGTCTTATAAGACTTTGAGAGAATTTTTTCAGATGTTGTTTCCTTGCATGAGGCAGTTTTAAGTTAACATTTGCAACATATCTGCCACTGGCATGTTGCACATTTTAATCACTGACATTTTTCTTTCATCCTTAAAATGTCTCTCGCTTCTCCTCTTTTACAATTTTCTAAGTCCCATAACATTCTGTTGTTTAGTGGTGATTGGTGAACATGCTGACGACAAATCACAATGTGCAACAGAAGCTGTTCGAAGACTTACCAAAAAGACATACACAAAGAGACTTCAGTATGATTCAAGTGGGGCCGGTCAACACGATGGGCTGTGAGCTTGTAGAATAGATTGTCTATTTCTGTTGTGGGACACGGTCATATGACAGAGTAAAAACAAGTTAAGAAAGAAAAGCAGGTGCACTTCCTCTGGATACTGCCCTTGGTTAAGGCAGTGGGTGCTCTGCTCAGCTATAAATACAACTTAACTCATAAACCACCAAAGGGGAAAAAGCGGCACTCCAAAATAACAGATGCATGCAAGACTGGCTCAGATGCAGTTTCTCATTTTGTATTGAGAACGCTTACGTGTTTCGGCAACAGCCTTCCTCAGAGCAGATTCAAAAAGTATAAACGAGGCTTTAAAGGTTTTTATGGCCCGGTTGCCAGGCCCCCAGGTGGTCAGGAGGGGTGAATTCAGTCTGGAGATGAGATGCAGCTGAGCAGACAGCCCCAGTTGGAGGAGCTGTCAGATATAGTTAAATGCCAATATTAAGGGTCATTTTATTTTATTTCCTCTACTGTTATCTACTGAAATGTCAAAACTTTGTGTATTACCTTTACCTCATACTCCCCCTCCAATACCCCCCCACCCACCCACATATATAGTACTGAAGTGCATTATAGGGCTACGGGTATTATTCGTTTATTATTGCAAGACTTGTTAATTTATTCCAAAACAGCTCCTCGTCGTCAGACACTGATGATTTCACAAGCCCATTTGTACAACAATTATTAGCATCTCTGAACACATTTCTTGCTTCACAACAATGAAACTCGTAATGTTTGCCTTGATCATAGATGTACGTATCCAAAAATATCTCTTCTTAGCTCAGTGATCATTGTTTGGGAGAAGATGCCTCCCTCCACACACACACACACACACACACACACACACACACACACACACACACACACACACACACACACACACACACACACACACACACACACACACACACACACACACACACACACACACACACACACACACACACACACACACACACACACACACACACACACACACACACACACACACACACACACACACACACACACAAACAGCTCAGGCTATGGAAAACGCACCCACTGGATCTTGGCGAGCGAGCAGTATCTGATAAAATGGTTCGAAATGCTTCTGATTCCAGAAATACATTTAGTGCCCTGGGCCATCTCTAATCCCTCCTTGATCAACTGTCATGGCGCAGGCCTTGTAAGCTGGGGGAGCATGCAGTCACATCACTGCTCCTGTCCTTAATAAGCGTATAGCCTACATTCTTCTCTGTGATAACTCTTCTAGTTCTCCCAACCACCTTGCTCCTTCCTCTTCCATCTATCATTCTAGTCTTTGTAGCTTGTTACATATGGCTGGTGTGTGTGTGTGCGTGCGTGCGTGCGTGCGTGCGTCAGCCATCAACCTACACACTTCTCTCTCTCCCCTAATCCCTATTAACAGTATCCATATCCATCCATCAAGCCACCCCCCCCCATCTCTCTCTCTCTCCTTTACCTGTCAGTAATGAAGTAGCGGCATAATGGTACACAGCTATTAAAAAACTCAGGATCAAAGAAGCATCTGTGAACCAGAGCGCCAGGGGGACATATGGCACAATTATTCCAACGCATATTGATTGGTCTACTCATATGGCTGCCTTACACTTAATCAGTGTCCATCAGATCTGGTGTGGAATTGCACTGACTCACCAAGCAATTTTCCACTTGTAGATTGCATGAAATAGCAGTTCCATGACAGCCATATGGGTGACATTGAAAACATTCATGCAGGGGTGGAGAAACAGCAAAGGATGCTTGACATTTATAATATAATGGAACATGAGTGGGCATGATACTGTACATTATATAGAACATACATAGCTTGCAATGTTGTTGTTTTTTAATCTCTGAAAACGCTTCAGGAACACCCCAGGAGAAAATAGACATATGAGTGTTGAGATCCAGTGGGAGACAATCATTTCTCCCTGTGAAAGACTGAAACTGAAGCAGTTACAGTTGGAGGCCATCGATATTGTCCTTTTCTTTTTGCTGAGTTTTGCGTGATCTGCGCAAAAGGACAGTTAACCCATTTTGGGCGGGAACCCCTTTTGGTGTTTTAAACATTATGTTATAATTTAGCTATTGAAAAATAGCAGATCTACAAGCTCATAGCGCGCCACCGAGTGGCGCGCTACGAGCTTGTAGGTCTGCTATTTTTGAAAAATCGTGAAAATATTTATTTCAGAAAACTGGAGGATTTAGAAGGATTTTTTTTAAATGTTGAGGTCAGGCCTAAATGGGTCAAATGATAAGGGACAATATCGGTGGCACCCAACTGTATGCCACATCCAATAACCATTTAAACCCTATACTGTATATGCCTACTTTACTGACCCCAGGTCAGTCCCACAGGGCCCCTGCCATACTAGGACAACTCATTTTCCCCTCTATGTCCAAATCTCTTTGCCGCAAAATAGCAGATTTACAGGCACACAAATGCGAATGCGTTGTGAGCTTATGGATGTGCCATTTGTTTACTTCAGAATAGAGATAGCTACAGTTTAAAGATCAGTGAAATAGATCCAATTGTCCAATTCATACTTTGTAGTGTCACTCGCATGTATGAAAAACATTCAAAGCACTATATCATTTGAGCACGCACGCACGCACGCACACACACACACACACACACACACACAGGCTAATGTCCTGGAATAAGGCCAGTAATGCCTTACCTCCAAAATTAGTTTATGGTATTAATACTGCACTGTTTGATGTGGTGGCCATAAGCTGTCAGCTGCAACAGCAACAGTCATGTTCGAAGAGGAGAAAACCAGTTAATTGCCCCAGATTCAGCTCTTATGTTCTGTGATGAGATTAATATTATATTCACAGAGATCATCAAAGTGTCAAGCTAATTCAGCCGAAGGGAAGGAAATTTTATTCTTGGGAGATTTTATTTTTTCCATCCGTTAGCTTTTCATGTGAAAGCCGTGATTCTGACACAACCTAAAGGAAGAACTACAAGTCCTTCAAACTAAAATAATACGCAAATGACGCAAGCTGATTATGAACAGCACAGACATGTTATACCCAGGCCAAGACCTATGTACTGTATGAAGGTACCGGACATAAAATGTTATCGAACATATAAAACTGATATAGATGGTAAATGCAACACTACAACAGAACATTGTCATGCGTTTCATACAATTTGATACACTTGCAATGCACTCATCCTAAAGCTGAAATAAATGGATGAATGAAAGCCAAATCCATGAACTTTATTTCATGCCAGAAAATAAACATCCACATGACAACTTTAATATCGACTACAAAATATCCAATGAACACCCACAGGAGCTAGTGGATACATTCATTCATCCCATATCACGATGATCATGGTACAGCATCATAACATATACATTTAGATTTAACAATGCTCAATAACTTCTTTATACATTATCGTTAATAATATCTATACCTGCTGTGCAGATTATTACCGGGGCATGAGACCCTGGGCCGATTGTGTTGTTTGTTTTTCCAGTTCAGGGTAAACATCACATTCTAAAGCATATTAAAAACCGGGCAGGCTACTTATAGCAACACAGCTGCAGCAAATCAAATCAATAATGGGTCTGTCAGGATCATGGTTTACTTACTATACTGTCAGCCTTATATAGGCTTATATACAGTATAGACATACTGTAAAGGCCTGCCATGGTTTTACTTTGCAGACAAAATCAGCCTAGGATTTCATCCCCCTTTAACAGAATGTAATAATGTGACTCAAGGTTTGCTTTAGTTTTTCCTTAATTTCTGTACACAAAATGTATATAAACTTGCATTTGACTTGTACCAAAAAAAAAAAAAAATACTTTCATAGACATTGAATGTAAAATAATGGCTTTTGGGTTTCTTTTCATTGTGGTCACAACTACAAACTGCACGGTTAAAAGCTATCATGCTCTGTTTTGTCTGTGGTTGCTCCACTACTTCCACTCATCTAACAACTGGGTGTATGTAATTCATATCTCACAAGTATGGTATAATCTACAATAAACATGAGTTTCAAACTACAGGGTGTCCAAAAAGTGTAGATAAGTCACTCACACTTTCATCACCAACTCTCATATTTGTCCGTAAGCAAGAAACCAGGTTTCTTGGTATCTGAATGGGCATTTTTAGATTAAAATGGGTGTGTAGTAAGTAATATGTTTTTTGTAAGTTAAAGCTCTCTATTCGGATAGTAATGTGTTTATTCAGTGACGGGTCCCGCTCCCCCCCCACAAATCGATCTGTCCCGACGTCTCTGCTTAACAACCCATGATGGAAGGGCAGCAATGCACATTTCTGTTCAACAGTGCTGCTGCAGCAATTAAAGGGCCATTATATAGCAAAAGATGGCTGGGCAAACGGTATTATGTTTTATGTTGTAATCATTATTTTATCGTCCACCTTGTGTGAGTATTACCATATGCAAACTCTTTATTATACAGACAATACATTTTCAGGTCAAAATAACAATGTTATCCTATCAGGATTGAGAATATCGTTTATCAGCTTTCATTTCATAGTGTTCCGGTTCCAATATTATCTGCAGTTTTTTTGTTTTGTTTCATCATCAACTCCAATTTGACTTATTTATCCTGTCTCCAGTTCTATCTAAAAGTTGGACCTGTTACTGAACAAATAACAGAGCTAGATAACACTTATTTTCACACTTTAACAGCTGCACAAGGCAAGCCTCAGTAATTTGCAGTTGCAGATTGCTCTCCTATTTTCACATTCATAGTATAATCATGTCCCTATCTAGCAGTCCAAGAAAGCAAAAGTGAGATGACTCGGGGGGCCCTCTCTCCAACCTATGAATTCATTAGGCCAGAGGTTCTCAAACTTGTTTTATTTTAAGTACCACCAGTTTGATATGCAGATAATTACACTGCAACTCGAGTGTACAAATGGAACCAAATTAACCCGTAGTTTCCATTTGAACTCCCTTGGATTTAGCAATCTGTAAGGTCCATTAAGGTCCTGTAAGGTTCCTATTACTATCAATAATTTAGCTGGGGACCCCCAGACCTCACTTTGAGAACCACTGCATTAGGTGTCCAGCGAGCCTCACTGCTATAATTCCAGAATGTTTGGACAAGCTGTTAAATTAATGTCCATTGTTTATGCACATTCATTCTAAACAGATAAAACTGTATGGCAGCCATCATGGACGGCATCTTGAAAATGATGCCTTTCCAGATGTTATTTTGTCCTACATTGTTTTAGTATTTTATTTGGCACACCCAATAGTAACAGAATCCATTGAAAAATATCTTTTATCAATTTTTTGGGTTTTCAACCATACTTCTAATACCATCTAATATTGGAGTCACTGCAAACAGACCACTAGGGGGCATGCCCAACTCGTTTGCACAGGTTTTTAAAAACCTTATACCTAACACCATATACCAAAAACCACAAACTTGTCTACGTTCGGTATGGACCATAACCATTCTTCCACTACATTCTACCTAACATCTACAACACGACTTCCCTAAAATGCTTGTAAGCACAGCTTTGGAGGAGACAACATTGTACAATAAAACAAACTTGGGGGAAATGCAGATCAGCCCTACCTCCACTGTATGCATTTTGCAATGAGGGATTGGTGGATTGATGTGTTGTTGCTTGTTTTATGGCTAAGTTTAATGGGTTAACTGTGACACTTGACTACCTACCTACAAATAAACTGCACAGTAAAGTCCTCTGGGAGTTACACATGGATGCATTAACACTGAGGATTATTGGAAAAGAATAAGAAAACATGCAGAAATATCTTCTTTTTCATTCTTGCATTTCATATTTACACATTTCAAAGCATAATTTGTAAGAAACATGGTCACACCGTGAAAGTGACACGATTTCCAATAGCACAAATATTATTGCATCATTGGCTTCTTTTGTTTGTTGACCGTTTCAGCTAGTCATAGTTAAAACGATTTTTTAAATTTTTTAACAGCAAAGCAGAGTGTTTGGGAAATCATTCCGGCTATAATGCTAAAGTAAAATCAAAGAAACCATTCAAAAAAGAAGGAAAAAAACAGATAAAACAATAATGCAATCTCCTCTTCTTACTGAAGTAATTGGTTTGGCCATGTCAGTTGTTGTTCATAATCCACCATGAAGCTGAAAGAAAGATCACCACAGTTCAGGATCATTGGTTTAAGTTCTGTGCTCAAGGCAAACTAATCAATATGGACAGAACAACAACAAAACATAATTCCTCCTAAAAGATTAGCCACTAGTTGCCAAAAGGCATTATAAATAGACATTGCATTGTACCGGTATATACACATTCGTTTTTTTGTAATTTGTTTATCCCACGACCCATTTTGTCACCCAGTGACAATTATCTAATGTAATCCTTGGCGCTACACTTCCTCTGACAACCTGGCAACCTATGCTATGCATGAGGAGTACAAGCCACTTCTTTTCACCAGACGGGGGAGATAACACGGTTGGAAGGAACACGTTATTCCAACCAGTTCCTTTCCCCTCCATCAGGCGCCCCGGCTGGCCAGGGGGAGGCAGTTTAGAGACCAGGATTACTGCATCAAACCCAGGACCTTCTAGCTGTGAGGCGACAGCGCTACCGACTGCGCCACCGTGCCCCCCTATATACATTAGATTAAATATTTCACTCAGCAAAGATCTGAATTCTATTTCTGCCCAAGGGTTTGGTGCCATTGATTGGAAGATTTCATGCATCGTTTTAATTTTGATATAAAAAGTTTTATATACAAATCCTATTCATTGTAGGCTATTAAAGCTGCAATCTGGAACATATTTGAATGAATAAAATGTTATTTTTAACCAATCTGTAGTGCGTTGTCGTTCAAAAATCTAGTGCGTTGCGCCCCGGGTGTGCTGAGTGCCCGCACTGACTGACCCTACTCAGAAGTTGGGGTTGTCCAGTGTAAGTGCAGTGAAGGCAAGCATTTAGTACATCCTCATACAAGTCCATCATTTACCTTGGCCCATGTTTTAACTGGTTAAAAGATCAATTTTAACTGGGCATTCGTAAATAAGTCACTCTGTGCGTTCTGTGACGTGACCGCCCAGCGCACAAAAAAAACAGAGCACATTCCCAGTGCGCATATCCGAACGCACCCAAAGTGTCACTGCCTGAATCTGATCTGTGCAATGCCTCCTGTGGCCACTGCTATTAGGCGACGATAACCCAATAGCATTTGAAAAACAACCAGGAAAACCAGAACATATAGCACTGATTAAGACATAATTATGCTAGTTTTTATTTTATTTATGGCCACATTAGATTAATGTAAGTAGCCAGAGGAGTTGGATGAGAACATCTTAGAAATAAATAGAAGTGGTTCTCAACCTTTTTCTGGATCATGGCCCACCCATCTGACCACTTAACAGCGGCTGCTGATGTTAAGTGGTCAGGTGGGAGGGCCGGCATGCATTTTCAGTCAATAAGTTCTGACTGGGAACAAGGGAACTTACATAGTATACTTTACTTTAAGTTCATTGGTATCACTATGAAACATTATACCTTTTTTAATATATATAATATTAACGTTATATTAGGATTTAAATCTTTTGTTTTGCCAATTATTTGGGGGCCCACTTGCAATACCCTCACGGCCCACAGGCCAGAAGGAGCGAGTTGGCGGCGACGCCGCTGCCGGAAAATGCACTCGCTCCTCTCTCCCACAGGTTGAGAAGAAGTGCTGACCAACAGCCCTGCTTGCACCTTACCTGGGAGCAGCATGGTGGAGACGGCCTCAGCCTCTTCCAGGGAGTCGATAATGCAGCGCTGGAAGGTCTTGCTGATGGACGACTGCAGGTAACTGATAGTAGAAGAGAGAGCGGGAGAGAGAAAAGCAATGGAGCAAACGAGCCTGTCCGAGCTCAACGACGGCAACGAAAACCAATACCAAACAACACCTCAAGAGAAAAAGACTAAGGAGCAGCTGCTGTGTGCGAGCCAAGTCAATTTGTGGTTGGGAGATTAAAGGATACCGATGGTGTTTGTGACTCATTTGGAAAAAATGTCTGGCAAGAGGATCTATGTCTACTTTAATGCAGCACAATATTCAATGTTTTAGCCATTATAAAGTGTGTGTGTGTGTGTGTGTGTGTGTGTGTGTGTGTGTGTGTGTGTTCTTTTTTAAATCTTTTATTTTTTTAATGTTAACCACATAATATTTTATACTGAGAATTACAGTACTGTACCTCATCCAGGACAGACGGTCTTGCCAAAACTCGTACATAATGAAGCACGATCTGTCTGGCAGGTTTTGCACTGAGACACTGTGTACAGTGGGAGGGAGTGAGAGAGAGAGAGACAGAGAGAGCGAGAGCGAGAGCGAGAGAGAGAGAGAGAGAGAGAGAGAGAGAGAGAGAGAGAGAGAGAGGTAGAGAGAGAGAGAGAGAGAGAGGTAGAGAGCGAGAGCGAGAGAGAGAGAGAGAGAGAGAGAGAGAGAGAGAGAGAGAGAGAGCGAGAGAGAGAGAGAGAGAGAGAAAGGGAGAAAGAGAGAGATGGAGCAAAATGAGAGTCAGGCAGACAGATACAGAAACAATGTGTGTGAGAGAGTCAGAACAAGCAAAGGAGGAGGGAGTAACAAAGACAAAGACAAAGCAGTAGAGATAATGGAAATTAGTGAGAGGGAAAGAATGACAATCCCTCGAAATTTGGCTGGACTGGAGTCATTTAAAATGGCCAACATCAGTGGTGTCAAATTAGAGTGCCAGCACCCAGATGTAAACGGAGAGGTTTACATACTGTAGATTGTTGGGCTGGCTGCTTGTGGCGTCTTCATAGATCTTGAGTGCCTGTTGGACCTCGTCCATATCGCTCTCCTTCACAGACAGTTGTCTCTGGACCAGAAGGATGTTCTGGACAGGGTGGACATCAAATTAACCAAACCCATGATGAATGACATTGTATTGAAATGATCTTAAGTGATAGTTTGAATGTTCTAAGGCAAGCCAATGTGGGGAAATGTGTACATCATATCAAAAACTACACACAAACGTGTAATAATATACAAATGAAACCTGACCAATCAGCAAATAGCTGTATTGGTAAAATGATACCATCTGAGCTGTCACAGCAATACACTGTAAGGTTCCAAGAATTATAAAAAGATGATGTGACATATTTGAGTTGACAAGTGTTCATTTGTAATTATTTCACTCATGGAGCGGATACAGTTATACTGACTTAAATTAACACCGGAGACATCACTGAGTAGGACATTATCTGACTCACCGATTTATATGTGCCCGCTAACGTGTCTTCTTTGAGAGGTTCAAGATGAGGACTCTGCAAATGGAAGCATAAATATTTCAGTCATGTCATGATGGGAGGAACGAGCCCCTTCCACGTCGCTGCCTGGCGGAGCCATGAATCTCTGCCGAGCCATGAATCTACTGTATGCAAGCATATGGCCTCTAGTTACTGCCTACAAAGCTTTGGGTCTCGCAAGAAGGAGATCTCTAACTGTATATATGCATGAGCCCAGAAACAGCCTTAGTTGACACGGCTCTGAAATGTTGTGTTCTGGTCTCTGCATGGTGAAGATAAGGACAGTTGAGGGGGTTTGATACTTGTCACTCAATGCTAGTGTAGTGTATTCCCAATCTCTGGAAATGTCCAGCCACATAGATCCCATTTAAAAAGGGATCTATACTTGGTTTTCTCCTTTTTTTAAACTTGTACAGTAGATCTGCTAATTTCGATCAATCTTCTCCCCACAGTAGACGCTAGGGTTCAAGTGGTTAAACAGAGCACTGAGTCTCTGCTGCTACTAATACTGTAATCATGCCAATACGTGTTTAGTGCTGCCTGATTATGATAACGTAAGCAGGCAGGTTCCATTCACTGTGTAGCTCAGTAGGAAAACCACAATACAACCAGCTAATAAATAGAATCCTACTCATACAGTATGAAAAGTATGGAAAAATAGGTAGAACATAATTTATGTTCCGAGTGTCCAAATTTCAACATTGTACAAAATGATGGCGCGTTGCAGAAACAAGCACGGTATATGAAAGAGATTTTAACCTTTGAGCCATGCAAGACTTTGAAATAAAAGTGAGTGTTCGCAGGCAGCAGCATAGACAGTTAAGCGTCAAAAGCCGACCTACAGTGCAGTAGTCATCTTTATCATTTGTTAGCATTATGTTATGCTTTAGCTATTGAAAAATAGCAGATCTACAAGCTCATAGCGCGCCACCGAGTGGCGCGCTACGAGCTTGTAGGTCTGCTATTTTTTGAAAAATCAAAGAACGACTGACATAGAAACATAGCCTTTTCAGAAAACTGTCAGGATGTAGAAGACATTTTTAGAATCTGATCTCAGGTCAAAATGGGTTAAGCATGTGTGTTTCAGTAGCCTGGAAACCAGATGAATCTGCCATTGAAAAAACAAACAATGATTTTTTAGTCTGGCCATGATCTCCTGATTTGATTTAAGTAGTCTGTTTGGTGGTCATGAGAAAGGGCTATTGGTGCATAGAAATGCATGCCATGGCTGATTAGAAACACTTATTCAATCAACAGACTGACAGTTGGTTACAGCCGGGGGCATATTATGACTCCCGTGGCCTGCATGAACTCACACGATGCTTCATTTATACGTTATTGATCCCCAGTGGGAAATATGTCCTCTGCATTTGACCCACCCTCACTATCTGGAGCAGCGAGCCACTGGGCAGTGCCTGGGGACCAGCCCTAAGGCTACCATCTTGGTCCCTCACTATCTGGAGCAGCGAGCCACTGGGCAGTGCCTGGGGACCAGCCCTAAGGCTACCATCTTGGTCCCTCACTATCTGGAGCAGCGAGCCACTGGGCAGTGCCTGGGGACCAGCCCTAAGGCTACCATCTTGGTCCCTCACTATCTGGAGCAGCGAGCCACTGGGCAGTGCCTGGGGACCAGCCCTAAGGCTACCATCTTGGTCCCTCACTATCTGGAGCAGCGAGCCACTGGGCAGTGCCTGGGGACCAGCCCTAAGGCTACCATCTTGGTCCCTCACTATCTGGAGCAGCGAGCCACTGGGCAGTGCCTGGGGACCAGCCCTAAGGCTACCATCTTGGTCCCTCACTATCTGGAGCAGCGAGCCACTGGGCAGTGCCTGGGGACCAGCCCTAAGGCTACCATCTTGGTCCCTCACTATCTGGAGCAGCGAGCCACTGGGCAGTGCCTGGGGACCAGCCCTAAGGCTACCATCTTGGTCCCTCACTATCTGGAGCAGCGAGCCACTGGGCAGTGCCTGGGGACCAGCCCTAAGGCTACCATCTTGGTCCCTCACTATCTGGAGCAGCGAGCCACTGGGCAGTGCCTGGGGACCAGCCCTAAGGCTACCATCTTGGTCCCTCACTATCTGGAGCAGCGAGCCACTGGGCAGTGCCTGGGGACCAGCCCTAAGGCTACCATCTTGGTCCCTCACTATCTGGAGCAGCGAGCCACTGGGCAGTGCCTTGGGACCAGCCCTAAGGCTACCATCTTGGTCCCTCACTATCTGGAGCAGCGAGCCACTGGGCAGTGCCTGGGGACCAGCCCTAAGGCTACCATCTTGGTCCCTCACTATCTGGAGCAGCGAGCCACTGGGCAGTGCCTGGGGACCAGCCCTAAGGCTACCATCTTGGTCCCTCACTATCTGGAGCAGCGAGCCACTGGGCAGTGCCTGGGGACCAGCCCTAAGGCTACCATCTTGGTCCCTCACTATCTGGAGCAGCGAGCCACTGGGCAGTGCCTGGAGACCAGCCCTAAGGCTACCATCTATCTGGAGCAGCGAGCCACTGGGCAGTGCCTGGGGACCAGCCCTAAGGCTACCATCTATCTGGAGCAGCAAGCCACTGGGCAGTGCCTGGGGACCAGCCCTAAGGCTACCATCTATCTGGAGCAGCGAGCCACTGGGCAGTGCCTGGGGACCAGCCCTAAGGCTACCATCTTGGTCCCTCACTATCTGGAGCAGCGAGCCACTGGGCAGTGCCTTGGGACCAGCCCTAAGGCTACCATCTTGGTCCCTCACTATCTGGAGCAGCGAGCCACTGGGCAGTGCCTGGGGACCAGCCCTAAGGCTACCATCTTGGTCCCTCACTATCTGGAGCAGCGAGCCACTGGGCAGTGCCTTGGGACCAGCCCTAAGGCTACCATCTGGAGCAGCGAGCCACTGGGCACTGGGCAGTGCCTGGGGACCAGCCCTAAGGCTACCATCTATCTGGAGCAGCGAGCCACTGGGCAGTGCCTGGGGACCAGCCCTAAGGCTACCATCTTGGTCCCTCACTATCTGGAGCAGCGAGCCACTGGGCAGTGCCTTGGGACCAGCCCTAAGGCTACCATCTGGAGCAGCGAGCCACTGGGCAGTGCCTGGGGACCAGCCCTAAGGCTACCATCTATCTGGAGCAGCGAGCCACTGGGCAGTGCCTGGGGACCAGCCCTAAGGCTACCATCTTGGTCCCTCACTATCTGGAGCAGCGAGCCACTGGGCAGTGCCTGGGGACCAGCCCTAAGGCTACCATCTTGGTCCCTCACTATCTGGAGCAGCGAGCCACTGGGCAGTGCCTTGGGACCAGCCCTAAGGCTACCATCTATCTGGAGCAGCGAGCCACGGGGCAGTGCCTGGGGACCAGCCCTAAGGCTACCATCTATCTGGAGCAGCGAGCCACTGGGCAGTGCCTGGGGACCAGCCCTAAGGCTACCATGGAGCAGCGAGCCACTGGGCAGTGCCTTGGGACCAGCCCTAAGGCTACCATCTATCTGGAGCAGCGAGCCACTGGGCAGTGCCTGGGGACCAGCCCTAAGGCTACCATGGAGCAGCGAGCCACTGGGCAGTGCCTGGGGACCAGCCCTAAGGCTACCATCTATCTGGAGCAGCGAGCCACTGGGCAGTGCCTGGGGACCAGCCCTAAGGCTACCATCTTGGTACGGTGGTGACTCATTAGATAAAAGCATCCATCAAATGGAAAATGCTATTATTTATTTCATTCGCTATTGCCCTTGCAAAAAGTATTGAGGAGGGAGACCACTGTTCAATGTAAAAGAATAGTTGTAATGCCTTCAAACAGCTATATTTTATATTACAACGTTTTTACAACAATTGGCTTAAAATCTTACAGACGACTCAGCAACGCGTTTTGAGTACAAGAACTCTTCCTCAGGCAGCAATTCCGCCCTAAACATAACTTTGTCATGCCATGAAATCACCTCATGGAGGAGTCACATCTCTTGTCATTGAGCTAAATGTAAAATCCTTTACACGTTTGTACACTCTTGAGTTACAAATGGATAAATAAAGGCTGAGGATTTTAAGGCATATACAGAACCAGTAAAGCCCTCTATAGCAATACTCACACTGTCTACCCAAGACCAGCTCAGTGGCCTTGTGGTTAGTGTCCACCCCGAGACTGGGAGGTCGGGGTTCAATCCCCGGCCGGGTCATACCAAAGACTCCCTGCTTGACACTCAGCATCAAAGGGTTGGAATGGGGTAAGTCCCTGCGTCATACTAGCGTCATGTCCAGGGGGTGTACTTGTACATCAAGCTGCCTCACGCTACAGAAACAGGAGATAGGCTCCTGCCCTATGGGCCTCATGGCTCGGCAAGGCTACTTATATATACTACCCAAGCCCCATACAAACCTCACACTGTCTACCCAAGCCCCATACAACCCTCACACTGTCTACCCAAGCCCCATACAAACCTCACACTGTCTACCCAAGCCCCATACAAACCTCACACTTTCTACCCAAGCCCCATACAAACCTCACACTGTCTACCCAAGCCCCATACAAACCTCACACTGTCTACCCAAGCCCCATACAAACCTCACACTGTCTACCCAAGCCCCATACAAACCTCACACTTTCTACCCAAGCCCCATACAAACCTCACACTGTCTACCCAAGCCCCATACAAACCTCACACTGTCTACCCAAGCCCCATACAAACCTCACACTCCAGTTTGTCTATGAGCTGCTGCAGCCGGTTCATCTGGGAGCTCCAGTGGTTGTCTGATTCCACACTGACCCCTGAACCAGGAAGCACAACATAAGAGTCAAACAAGGTCCGTTATAATCCCCAAGATGTTATGGCTGGAGTCAAATGGAATAAGGCTGCAACAAGCGATCATTTTATTTAAAAATAAACGTTTTGATTAAAAGAATCAATGCGAGATAAAAAATAAGATATATATATATATATATATATATATATATATATATATATATATATATTTTTTTTTTAATATATAATATATATATATATATATATATATGACAATGTTTTATAATCAATTTAATCGATTAGTCTGATTAACAACTTTATACTTCGTACAACTATGTTGCAGAATCGGTTGCATTAACAGTTGCACACTAAAAGTTGAATTGTGCACCTGTAGTGAGCATGCCAGAGTAGGGGTCCGTGGGAGACAGACACATATTCTTCTGGATGCGTCGGCCAGGGCGCTTGGCGGCCCTCTGGACGGGCAGGTCCTCTGGCTTCCTCAGCATTCTCTTCCCCGTGCAGCTCTGCTCGTCCACAGCCTCCATGGCGCAGTCCAGCGACGACTGGAGGGACTGGAGCTGGGTGGAGGTCTCCTTCAGCAGGAAGCGTGTCACAAACTGGCCCAGGACCGAGGAGCCCTGATACTCCTGGATGGCAGAGTTGGAGAAGGAATGATAATGTAAAGAACAGATAATAGAACCAAGTGTGTGACAAACAAGTGGTGTTTAAAAACAAAGTCATATTTTATGTTTTTTGTGAATTTATCCATTGCTCTATCCTTCATTTTGGTTGTATGAATTGATGAAGTAGTCACACATCTATTCATGTTCTTAGTTACAGCACTCATCTCTGCAATTTCCAATAGCTAATATGTGTGCATACTTTATTTTCCCAAACAATAATTAGTACTTTGTCTTGTAGCTTTTCCTTTTTTGCGTTTTCCAAATATTAGACAGAATCAAATGTTTTATGGTCATAATTCACAAGGAGCCCGGCTGCCTTGAGTCCAGTCTTAAAAAGTAGGGGGTAAAAATAGATCTTCGTCTATTTTGTGTATTTTCATCCATGGAGAAATTAATGGGATTTCTATCTGTGGGACCTGTGCCACTATTTCTCTATAGGGAAGCTAGGGTTCAAGTGGTTAATATAGGCACCAAAATGTCCAAGACGGATTCAGTATTGATCGAAATGGAAAGAGATTGATTGATTGATTGATTGAAGAATTTATTAACAGTTTGCAGAATTACAGTACATTTCAAGCACAAACTCAATACAAAGGCTGTTAACTGTGAGTGGACGACCCAATTAAGCATTACACTTGTTTCCAACAGGGTCCACCATGTTCAAATCATCAAAACATTTAGAGACGTACAAATAGACACTTCTATAGACAGAACAGGAATTCATCAAAAAGGAGGTAAAAAGGGAAAATAAATATATACAGTGAGGGGAAAGAAGGGGGGGGCGGGGGGGGGGATTCAGATTTTACGGGGGCCAGTTTCGAATTGCAGCCATCCGTAGGTGCCCTTTGAGAGCGGTTTTGAAGGAGTCAAGGGATTCGCATGTCTTAATGACAGTTGGTAGGGCGTTCCACATTTTGGTGGCATAGGAGCGAAAAGAATTTAGTCCCTTGTTTGTGCCGAATCTGGGTTGTACATGGTTCGTTGCACTCCCTCTGGTGTTGTGGGTGTGGACTTCGTTAACATTAAGGAAGTATCTAGACAGGTACATGGGTATCTTGGTGGTGTATCGAATCTTGTGGACCAGACCCATTGCAAGATGCTGTACTCTGTCGCTGTAGATGACGTTAATACATTCTGTATGTATATGGAATTGCTCTGATGAAATGTATCCTCCTGATTTAATGGATCAGTAACGCTGAGCGGTTTGGCTGCTGTGTTCTGATAGGGTCTCTCTCTCTACAACTTTGCCTGCTCCGCTCTTGTGTGAGCACTAAGCAGAGAAGATATGATGTTCATCCTTGTGAACCCCAGTTCTGCTCGTCTTTACTTCCCCCTGGAGTTCTATTTTATCTTTTTTAATCAAAGGACATATATTCTGGTCTGGTCCTGTCTAAGATAAACAATTATATTCTTCTGCCGATCCATCCCCACAACGGGTCAATGTCGACGTTCTCTGAGTTATATTAACATTCCAGATTTTAGTGTGCAATACTGTGCATGTGGTATGAAACAGAGTTCATGTACATGCCACATGGAGGACTGATCCTTCACCCTACAGCCATAAAGAGTAGTGCTGATGACCTCTGAACGCTGCTTAACATTGCCTTTTATAATCCGTTGCAGCGATTACAGGCGGCTGATCTGAGTTTGAGTTGACTCGCCTTTTCAGAAAGAGAGACTTTTGACTTTAGTGGCAAATGAAAAATGCATGAGACAACGGCAGGGAAGAGTGGGGAGAGGGCGTAATCAAAGAAGTGGAGAAAGGCGGCCAGACAGACAGACAGACACAATGACACCAAAGAGGGATGTTGAGACTGTGATGAAAGACACAGGACTACTGGGGGTGGCTTGAAAGGACCAAGAAAGAGAAATAAAGAGCAGAAAAGAGATGATAGGAGCTGATAAGCATCTGTGTGTGTCTGTGGTGCAGTGTGTGTGTCTGTGGTGCAGTGTGTGTGTCTGTGGTGCAGTGTATGTGTCTGTGGTGCAGTGTGTGTGTGTCTGTGGTGCAGTGTGTGTGTGTCTGTGGTGCAGTGTGTGTGTGTCTGTGGTGCAGTGTGTGTGTCTGTGGTGCAGTGTGTGTGTGTGTCTGTGGTGCAGTGTGTGTGTGTCTGTGGTGCAGTGTGTGTGTGTGTGTGTCTGTGGTGCAGTGTGTGTGTCTGTGGTGCAGTGTGTGTGTGTGTGTGTCTGTGGTGCAGTGTGTGTGTGTGTCTGTGGTGCAGTGTGTGTGTGTCTGTGGTGCAGTGTGTGTGTGTCTGTGGTGCAGTGTGTGTGTCTGTGGTGCAGTGTGTGTGTGTCTGTGGTGCAGTGTGTGTGTCTGTGGTGCAGTGTGTGTGTGTCTGTGGTGCAGTGTGTGTGTGTGTGTCTGTGGTGCAGTGTGTGTCTGTGGTGCAGTGTGTGTGTGTGTCTGTGGTGCAGTGTGTGTGTCTGTGGTGCAGTGTGTGTGTGTGTCTGTGGTGCAGTGTGTGTGTCTGTGGTGCAGTGTGTGTGTCTGTGGTGCAGTGTGTGTGTGTGTCTGTGGTGCAGTGTGTGTGTCTGTGGTGCAGTGTGTGTAGAGGACATGTGATGTCTGGCCATTCAGAGAGCTGGGGGGCTCTTGTCAGCATCGTTTATTGTCATATTACACAGTGTTCATCTAAGTCAGAGAAACAAATGTAAGCAGATGTACCTGTAAAGGTCCACATTTGGATTTGTTTTGGAAGATTTCTTTGGGGCCAGTGTTATGCTTTATTGCAGATGGGTTGGTGTAAAAAGACAGGAAACTGAGGATATACGGAGAGGGCACACAGAGAGAGGAGAGACGATACAGGAGAGTGTGGAACATTATTAGCCTGGTTAACCACTCCCCCTTGAAAACATTTAATTACTTTCTGTTTCAAGGGGGAGTAGTTAACCAAGCTAGAGCATTATGTTCTGTACCACCATACTGTTCCATATTAAACTTTCCATATCAAATTTTCTCTTTTTCTCTAATTCAAGATACCAGTAGTAATCACTTTTTATGTAAATTATTTTACACTGTACTTTTTATTTTTGTTGCATTCGAACATCATTTTATGTATTTCTTGTGCACTCTTAATAGTCTTGATGTCTTAATGCTCAATGTTTATGCAAAGGACTTTGAATTGCCTTGTTGAAATGTGCTAGCCAAATACATTGCCTATCATAATGCTCTACTGCACTCACCGAGGATGCATATATGTCATAGACATAAATAATGTGTAGGTAGGCTAGATTCAAGAAAACTATGCACAAGACACATTCTACTCTACCTTGGTACGCTTACAAACATCATACTGAGTTCCTGCCAGCAATGAACACAACTGGAATGGGAAAAAACATGTCAATATGCATCCACACTGAAGCATCCTTTTTTTTTAGTTAACACCCGAGTCTGTCCTCCTGAAACAGTGAAATAACTGTTTACCACTCGCCGTGCAACATGGCTCAGGTGAAATCGATGGAGAGCGAGCCTTGCTATTGATTAAATCTCAGTGGCCGTTCTTTCGACGTTGACTTCGATCCCTTGCTTATCGCGTCCTCATTATACGGCCCTCCTCACTGAGGATTCAGTCATGTCATGAGCAACCTAGTTAATCCACTCTACATGATCCCGTTGGCATCTGTGTCACTCCGCTCCATGGGGCTTAACCCATTCTGACCTGAGATCAGATTCTAAAAATGTCTTCTACATCCTGACAGTTTTCTGAAAAAGCTATGTTTCTATGTCAGTCATTCTTCGATTTTTCAAAAATATCAGACCTACAAGCTCGTAGCGCGCCACTCGGTGGCGCGCTATGAGCTTGTAGATCTGCTATTTTTCAATAGCTAAAGCATAACATAATGCTAACACCAAAAGGGGTTCCCGCCCAGAATAGGTTAAAGAACAGGACTTCCAACACTCTAATTGGCACGTTTCATCATTTCTCCGATAAGATAACCAGATATATGATTATCTGGATATAACTAGAACCATAGGCTACGGCTGCAACTATACGGTATTTGGAGCTCATAGCTGAAGTTCAGGAGCAGGACCACACCTCCAATCCAGCTACCTCCACCTCCTATCAAGCCACCTCCAATCGGGTCACCTCCACCCGTATATAAGAGCCATTCCACCCACGGTTCTCGCTTTCGTCATCACTCCCCCCCCACCCTAATTCTCATCCTACTCCCTCTCTAACCTCTCCTTTTTACAGGTCCCTAAGGGGGGTTTGTTGTGCCCGGGAGCACGGCGGATCCCCGAAGCCTCGGCTTAAATTACCTGATGACCAGATGGATGGCCAGATGACCCGTCGTGGGTCATCTTCGTTTCTGTTCATTATTCGTTTCGTAAATCATTTCATGCATTCTTCTATTAGTTAATAAACGTTGTTAAACTTCTTTATTTGGTGGTGCGGTCCTTGATCGTGAACTATTATTTTCTTAGTGGTCATTCTATGTCTCTCTAATGAGCACCAAACTTCGTAACCTTTATTATTTGCTTAATTTTGCTTATTCGCATTAGAGTTCATTTCTGTTATTTCTTAGAGCGTCGCAGTCCACGCCCCCTTTCATGACAACGCCAGGCCCAGGAAATGATTCCCAATGCATTTTTCCCATAGACATTTCAAAAAGTATTTATTTAAAGACGGTTACGCTTTGACAAAGCCAACGCGAGTTGTGACAACTAATGACAACAAACACAATATTTTGGACCAAACAAATAATAATTAATAATTAATATTGTTGTAACCTGCAGTTTATTTCTTCTTTGTAATTATTTGTTCGGCCCAAAAAATTATGTTTGTTGTCATAATTTGTCACAACTCGAGTTGGCTTTGTACGAGGCTTAAAAGGTCTTTAAATAAATACTTTTTGAAAAGTCTATGAGGAAAATGAACGGGGAATCATTTCCTGGGCCCTGGTAGGGGGCGGGACTGCGACGCTCTATTTAGTTTCCTTTAAGCTTCACTTATCATTGTTTGTATTGTGTTTGATTTAAGCTTGTAAATATTAATTAATTCATGTAGGGGTGTTTGTACTCATTGTTTGGTAACCCCATACTCTCCTATATTATGTTTATTAAGTAGGTATTTGTCTATTTGTCTTTTTGTTCTTTGTTTTGGTCAGGGGATTATGTTAGGGGTTATTTTCATTAGTTTAAGTCCCTGAAGTTACAAATGGGTGTGTAGCGTTAGTCCAACTTTCCAATAGTGCGATATTACTAACCCTACCCCAAACCCTAATATATATAACCATAACCATAACCGCACGTGGAAGCCACGGGTGAGTCTTATACCGGCCATGTATGTCGGACTAACGGGACACCGGACTTACACATGCCCCCCGGCCACGTCACAAATCACGATTACTTGTCACTCAAGAAAGAAATGAAAAAAAGGTATAAATGTCTGCTGAGTTTGAATTCATCTGTCGTCCTCCATTTTATGTTAACCTCCCTAGGGGGTTGTAACATATGGAATTATAAAGGTACAGCATTTTCGTTTTAAATAATGAACTTGATTTTTCATCATTGACTAAATGTGTAAGTTCCACTTAAGAACTATTTTATTATGTACAAGAGTGTTGTGCAAAAACATATATTGTTTATTTTCTCCATTTGATTGCACTCCTTGCCATGGACAGAAGATTGTCACTTGAATGCTATTTGTTTGTAGCCTACTGTGGAGTGTCAAGATGAAGTCACAAATTAGCCCTGAGGCAAGTTTCAATTTAGCTATTTCCCCACCATTGACTTCATTAGCTGGATTAACTCATCTAGTTCTCACTGCAACACTTTGCCTCTCAGCCACTGCATTATTCAGACTAGCATGTGAATATGGGAGAATGGGAGATGAAGGCTTACATTACAAGACACGTTGGTATGTCAGTCAGTATGACAGGTAATGAGAGCATTAAAGGCCACTGATTCCACTCTGAAGGCAATCAAATATACTGTACTGTGAACAGGAATGTAAACAGGGACATTATATATACAGTATTATCGTCATCGTTGGTCAGAAACCTTGTATCTGAATAATTTAACTTGTTTTGTTTGTAAATCAATGCCTCAGCTTGTTTTAAAGTGAAAGTGGTCAATTCTTTCAGGTGTGTTTCAGTGAACCAATGAAAAGTATTAATAAGAGCTTGTGACTAAATAATAACCACATGTTCTGTTTTCCATTTGCTGAGAAGTAACGCTTTAGGACAACAACTTCCATCCGACAGTGACAATATTTGTTAAAATCATACTGTGTAAATTTGCTTGATGGATTGTTTTTGGACAGCTCTGAGCTCTGATATGATGTGTGGCTATTACAGCCCTTGCCACCCTTGAATTGTGATGCATTGTGAGCTTCTAGGTCTGCTATTTCATGCATTTTCTTAAAAAAAGAAAACAGAACAATACAACTGCACTAGAAAGAAAGCCCAAAATGTAATGCCCTTACAACATATATATTTTTAAATCTTTCTCTCTTGGCATTTTATACATGACACTTTTATCTCTTGCATAATAAACATATGCTTTCATTCCGAGGTTTCTTTTCTCCCAAAAAGAGTGACCATGCATTTGATTTACCAAAAGAAAGGAAGCTTGACAACAGGTATGCAAGGTATGTAGAATATGCTGCACATTCTACAAGTCTGATAATATGGGCTCCATTTTGGTCACCGCTAAACATCTTATCCCTAAACGTCTTTGCCTTTTTTTTTTTACTATTTTGAAAAACATTTTTGAATAGTTCAACTAGCCGATCTACATTGACACGTTGTGAGCTTGTATGGCCATTTTAACTATTCAAAAATGTTTTGCAAAATAGTAAAGGCAAAGAAGTTTAGGGATAAGGGGTTTAGCGGTGACAAAAATGGAGCCCTATAACTCCCACCCCAGCACCTCATACTTTTTAACCTTATTTAAATGTCTTTCTTGTTCTTTTTCTTTCATTACAATCCAGTATTATGTTATGTACATTACATACAGTATATTGATTTGCTGCTGTTTGCTGTACGTGCCAAAGAAACATTTTGCTGCTTGTATCTGTATGAAGAGTGAAAAATAAAACCCTCATCTATCTTCATTCTTGAGCAGTAGCTCTAAAAGCTGTCTAGTGAAGACAGAATGGTTCTGAGAGTACAGTTCGGCGAGCCTTAGAATAGAAACATAGTGTCAGGGGGAGGGGATTTAAAACGGACAGCGTGGGCGCAAACAAAAGCACAGCACCCACGTCCTTGGTAATGCTGAGGGCGCTGTGAATATGCTTAATGTATACTTCATTGCGCACCGGTGCCGTCCGCTGAAATTATTAGACCTACAAACTTACAATGTGCTGGGAGGCAGCAAGCCCCATAGCTGTGGGAACTAGGGTTGCTGGATTGAGCTGGCCAGTAACTGTTCCACCTTGCCTTGTTTGTTATAATCTGATCGACAAGCCGGACGAATGTCATCATAAATAGCCTAACCACCAGCACAATATTGTGCACTCCGCACCCTCTGGTCAAAAATATTTCCAGCGGCTATGGCAAGGCCCAGTAAGTAAGTATTGTGTCGCTTGGCCCAGGCCTCAGGTCATGTCATTTTTGGAGGGGCATATGGCATGGCGGCCTAAATATAAATCACCTTAAAAGGTAATTTAAGTGGATAATGGCCTGCTGTTGTTATTCTACTAATATTCTCCTCATGTGCTGTATGTCAAATGTAGTGACACTGACTGATGATGACTCCATATGAAGAATGACTCAAGCCCTCACCAGTGAAAGCTGAAAGATGGCAGATAGTGCTAAATTCCAAAGACGAGGCGGGGTTGGTGAAAGGGCCCTTCTGTTTGGAGTTTGCATGTTCTCCCCATGTCCCCTAGGGTAGGTACCCTCACAAAAAACATGCAGTGATCCTGGTCTCTAAACTGCCTCCCCCTGGCCAGCCTGATGGAGGGGAAAGGAACTGGTTGAAATAATGTGTTCCTTCCACGCGCTACATCCAACCAGGGAAACTCCCCCTGTCAGGTGTAAAGGAGCAACTTGGACACTCATGCATGAAGGAAGCATGAGTTCAAGTCCGTTGCTCTCCCCAGGTTGGCGGAGGGTGTGTAGAGCCCAGGATCACATTAGATAATTGACACAGGGGTGAAAAATGGGTTACAAAATTGTGGGATAAAACATATTCTCCTCATGTGCTGTATGTGTAGTGAGTAGTGACAGTACTGACTGATGATGCCTGGATATGAAGAATGACTCAAGCACTCACAAGTGAAAGCTGAAAAGATGGCAGATAGTGCTAAATTCCAAAGACCACCTACCTCTTTAGTTTTGTCCA
The DNA here is from genome assembly GCF_951216825.1 of Electrona antarctica. Classification (NCBI taxonomy): domain Eukaryota; kingdom Metazoa; phylum Chordata; class Actinopteri; order Myctophiformes; family Myctophidae; genus Electrona; species Electrona antarctica. The sequence goes on from NC_136807.1 coordinate 44,853,613, forward strand.
TGGCCTTCAGAACAGCAACATTCAGCTTTTCCAGGGCAGACAAGACGTTGACATATTCTCCCAGGTGTGGAGTGAAGTACTCTGGATGTGAAGATGAGATTCAGTATCAACATACTAGATACTAGACAGGGCTACAATTCAATTTTTAAGTTAAATCCCAATATTGACTACTCGTATTTTGCAAAAGGCTGCAAGTTTGTTATCAGAGAAAAATCCCCTGAATAATATGTTCTGCTGAATATATAATATATGTGCTGAATCCTTGGACTGCAAACCACAAACAAGTTAACCAATTCATCCGATATGATATGGACAAATATTGAGATTTAGTATTCCACTTGTCAATCTTTGCTTATGCATTATTATTATTATTATTTTTAATTATCATTATGACATAGGATTGTACAGTGTGAGAACAGAGAAACAGATTAATGCAGACAGACAAAGAAATGCTAAGGTGCACTAGGCCTTTTAAGAGAAACCCATGTCAGATAAACATCAATAGAACTATGGCAATACTGCATTTGTCTCTCTTCACAACTGAGTATACAAATATATATATACACTCCCGGAGTTACAAAAAGGATTGTACTGGCTGGCTATCAATACCCAGTGCCTTTGTGATATTTTAAAGTCGCACAAAGGTCACCCTGGAATAAAGGCTATAATGAGAGTGATGTTGAAGACATAATAAAGCACATGCAACACTGGGACAGAATTACCTGTCAGTTTGTCCGTGTCTAGCTCGCTGAGAGGGAGTGAGAGGTTGAATGAAGGGGAAGAGCAAAAAACATTAAACAGAATCATGATGTTGATGTTGCATGTGACTGTAAGGTATATATACGCATGTTGAATCTGTTTATGGTTACATTTAATTAAGAATAAATATCCCTTATTAATATACCCACTGAGCAATTTTCGTCTTTTAGACGTCTAAATGACCGTCTAAAAACTGGGGTGAAAATAGTCTAAAATGTTTTTTAGCAGTCTAGGCTAAGATTAGACGTTGAAACAACGTTGTTTCCGTATCATAATGGTACCGTATCATGGTTTTACTATTGATGTTCCACAAATGCATTTTCCAGCATTGATGTAATTCAACTATAACTCCCATCACAGTGATATAATGACCATACACTTCTCTATACATTGGGGGTCTTCATCCCTCCCATGTAAAAATAAGCTAATGCTTCTAACTTTCCTGGTTAAGAACTATGCTCATGCTGCCGATGTCTAGGGTCTCTCCCCAGTGAAATATTGGCACATCCGCCTTTAAAGTATAGAGTTAACTCCCAGGGACAGATTAACTCACTCGCTGCGCTGTCTGTCGATGGAGTAATACAGCTCCTGCATCTGTTCGTCAGTGAGAACACCATCAGCAAAATATGACTGGAACTCTTCCAAGGACAGCTTTCCATCGTCTGGAAGGTGGGGTGGGGAGGGGAGGGGAGAGGAAGAGGAAGAGAGAGAGGATGAGAGGATATGCCTCACCCTTCTACTGGACTTTCGTAAGGACTGCTATAATAACTCACACTATCTCACTGATATTTTCTTATAGAGGAGTTGCTGTTTGTGTCATGACTGCCACACCTACTCTACCTTTTCCCCCTCTTTCTAATCTGTCATCTAATTATAGGAGTGGAGACAGGGGTGCAGGGGAGGCGGGGAAAAAAACGAGTTCGATGCTACATTCTCTGCCAGATCATCAGTCTCTGTTTGACCCAGTCAAACAGACAATTCTCATTGTGTTATATTGAATACTTACCTATCTCTCCTCTGTTTGCAGTGGCCACCTGAACCTGGAAATCTGCCTCATCTGCCTCATCTGCCTCTGCCATCTGATCCACCACACTCAGCTCAACTCCAAAAGTATTCAGAATAAATCTATATTCTAAAACTGCAACTTCATCTTGTCTGTCTCCGTGTTTGCACCTGGGTTAAAAGAAGCATTTCGTCATGCCACGTTGTCACTGCTCCAGGAATTAAAAAAATAATCATTATTTTTTTCAGTGAGGACACAACAACAATTTACTTCCGGAGGAAAACGGGTTTAAATCCAGGGTAAAAGAGGTAAGTTACATATTTTGGCAGCAATTTATGGCAGCAAATGGTATACTTTCAAAAAGGTTGGATACTAAGTAGAAGGCTACACACTCTCACAAATGGAATCCATTTAGAGGTAATGAATGGTGCACTTAAAAATGCAGATTAGATATGAAGACTAATCTGCAGTCTAAGGTAATATGATTCATAAGCAGCAGTATTGCCAGTCCACTCGGGTTATGAACAGTGTGGCTATGATATCTGTGTGTTTCTGGATCATCACAAGTTTACCCAAGGAAACTGGAAATGAGGACAGAGTGGGTTTTGGACAGTCAGATCTAAAGCCTAATTCAAACTGTTGCATTTCTTTCACCACAACATTCTAATGCTTAAGCTCCTCTGTACAATGGTGTTGTGTGGAACCCTGCAACTATCACATTATTTTCTTAGTGGTTATGCTGTTCTGGCAATTTCCAAAGTATCATTAAATGAATGGGCAACACTAACTTAGTTGGAAATTTGACATTTAGACTTAGTGGACTAATTACTATTGTAGAAAAACAAATCAATTAAACACCTACGCATTATTTTATATTAAGCCCCATAACGTCATGCAAAAATGGTGAAAAAAGGTGATCTACAAGCTCACAACCAATCATCACATTGTGACACGCTGTGAGTTTGTACATTTTCACTTTTTTGTAATTTCTGACATTTTCAATGATTAAATCAATGAGCTAGATTAAACTCTTCCATGTTCCACCCTTACAGTAGTTGGCAACTAGTTCGATGCTAAAACTATTTTCTGAATGCAACACCATTGTATGTCATACAAAGTATACATCAGGCTTAACAGGGTGTCATCTTGTCGTAAATATTTGGTCTGAGCTAGGCTGCTTTACAAGCCCAGATCAACACTCTGAACAACCTCTATCTTCACTGCCAGACTACAGACTTCAAACAGATGGCAGATGGTAAATTACATCATTACTTAGTTTATCGGAGACTGATTTTTTCCCCCCCATGCCAGATGATGCCACCCAACAAACTAGATTGTTCTGGATGTGACATAATCACAGAAAACCAATGAAATCAAATATTTCATTTCATGTGAAGATTGGCTTCAAATTTAGACTTCAAACAGCTCAGTGTGTGATATACTGTCTGTAGCTGTAAATGACATAAGGAAATAACAAAATGAGGTTAGAGCTAATATTATTTCTTCCATTTTGTTCTACTTTCTTTTTAACGTTTCAGTTAACATTTTGTACATCCATCTTACAAAGTTAGCAAGGATGTGTTCTTTTGAAAGCTAACCTAGATCCAAGATCCCATTCAGTCAGCAGTCTCTCATTGTCTGGAATCATGGTAAATCATTTACCGGGCACTTTTCTTTTGTACTCAGATTTTGACCTCTTGCCATCTTACAAACATACGTATGACTCACGTGTACAGCAAGCCTTGGCTGAACACTTGTCATGAACACTTTCAGACTTTGGGAAATCAAATGAAACACAAGACAGCCTCATAGCGGGGATTCACTGAAGATTCTTCCCCGCTGCGGGGAAGAATCTTCAGTGAATCCCCGCTATGAGGCTGGCCAAGCCAGGCTACCAAACACAGGCCATTAAGGTTTTTACTTGCATACACTTGTCTTGTGTTTCATTTGATTTCCCAAAGTCTGAAAGTGTTCATGACAAGTGTTCAGCCAAGGCTTGCTGTACACGTGAGTCATACGTATGTTTGTAAGATGGCAAGAGGTCAAACACATAGCCTGGCTTGGCCAGCCTCATAGCGGGGATTCACTGAAGATTCTTCCCCGCTGCGGGGAAGAATCTTCAGTGAATCCCCGCTATGAGGCTGGCCGGGGAAGAATCTTCAGTGAATCCCCGCTATGAGGCTGGCCAAGCCAGGCTATGTGTTTGGTGCTACAGGAAATGGCACACAGTGACTAAAATCAGTAGGGTTCATCCTCCAGGAGGGAGCATGAATTTGCATCAGTTAAGTTTATTTATTTTACTGTCTTCAATCGTCCCTGCCATGAGATGTGTATTTCTTTATGCATACTGGGGGGGGAAACTGTTCTGTCTCATTACTTACTTTTCCGTCATCATACTTTCTTTGTTAAAGCTTCACACTCAATTACACATTATGCAAGCCATAGCATAGCCCAAATTCGCCCTTATGCAAACATTAATTCATTTTCGGGAATTTGACTTGTGGGCATGTGGAGTTTGCCTTAAGCATAATTATTTATGAAAATCTTGTTAATAATGTTGGTTCTTGTAATATAAGGAGCAAGGTCTTGGAGAACAAGAGGGAAAACATAAACAGTTTGTTTTGGATTAACTAAGATCGTGCGTGCTGAGGTTAAAGTCGGTCAGACAGTCTTCGAGATACGTGAACTACTACTACTTTTTACTTTTGTGCATTTATATTTTCTTATTTTTTGTTTTGTGTGTCAGCATGACAATTCATAATAACTTGTTGATGTGTACAACATGCAGCAATCCCACCACTGTGAATATAGTCTGTGAAGGAAGATTATGTCTGAATCCAATTGTTGAAAAACATGCATTTAATACTTCCAAGTCGGCCATATCCCACTCATGATCCAAAACTGCATTATGAAACACAATGCCAGACGCAGGAGAAATCTGTTCTAGTGTTCAGTTCTTAATACTTTCATGGTCAATATTGACCTCTCGGCTAATTACAGGATTTGCGGATTTCACACACATCGATCCAGGTGCTTTGCTGTGACGGACAATCAATGCTACTGCTACTGTACTGGGAAATTAAAATGTGATAAAAAATGATGTTGAGTCATTCCTTCAGCATGGTTGTTTGGGAGATTAACTGTTTTAGTTCTGTTGCGTCAGACATAATTACATTTCCAAAGATTTCACTCAGCATCTTTCCATGAGCACATTTCCCCTGACAGGATTACAAATTCAAAACTGGACTATGTGGTCAAAAGCATCACACTCACTGCATTGGTTTCAGGATAATGCTAGAAGTAAGAATAGACTGCTTCGCTTGTGCATTAATCATGTTCCAATTGTTGTTGCTGCGTGACTATTGTAATTAGTGTGGTTGCCCTAACAGGGCAACCAGACTATTGCAATTGTAACACTTTATTATTCCATTGGATTAGTCTTTTTTTTGATTCGCTACTCCTCCCACAGTTTTGACTGTACGCACTTGAGCCATATGTCAAATTGACCGGCTTCATCGGGAAGGATGTGCTTGTATTTTTTTAAGAGAAATGTTGTATAGTTTAATTGATATGAATTTATTAGTGAATAGAATTTCCCCATTGACATGAATGGGAAAATGCGATTTTTCGCATTTTCTCACATTCAAGTATTTTTTCCTCAGAGACTGTAAGCACTATAGTTACAAAACTTGGAGGGTAGGTTCATAATAATTACTAAAATTAATTAACTTATAATGTTATCGGTCGGCCTCATGGTGGCGCTATAACAGCCCACTTTACGTTTTGGCTTATAACTCTTGCACCGTAGGTTGTAAAATCAAAATATTTTTTTCCCTGGATTTCTTGGGTTATGACGCATCTCCCCATATAGGCCACGCCCATTTGCGTCATGATAGATTTTCCGCCATTTTGAATTTTCTCCAAAACACACTTTTGGCTCCTCCTCCTACAGATTTTGTCCAAATCTCACGAAAATCGGCACACATGATCTCCAGACCTATCCGATTAAAACACCAACTGCAGAATTTTGGTAGTGCGTATCGTTCGGCCATAATCGTCGTCCGAAGATAGTAGGAGGGGCCTATTTTACAAAAATGCCATAAATCAAGAACGGAATGTCCAATCCATCCCAAATTTTAATCACATGTCGCGGGTGGTTGAATCAACCAAGTACCAAAAGCAATTATATTTTCATCTATAGGGGGCGCCACAAATGCGAGAAATGTAACCGTTTGTCGCAAAAACATGATTTTTGGGGGATAATTCCCCTCCGAATTACTTACGCATGATCGGAGGGGTGACGTGACATTGTAATTGGCTGGCAATATCAGTGGGAGGGGCATATGTAAGCCACTGCGGCAACCACACTTTGCAATTTTTTAAAATTGCGACCTTTCTAGTTCTGAATGATATCTTTGTTTTGTTTTTGAGAAAATAACACTTTCTCAGGCCCATGTTTACCTTCCCGGATAAAACTAAAATGGCAAATGTTTTGACAGCATAAGCACTGATGACAAAAAACCTTTGTTATAATGCTGAAGGCAGTGAAGGCAGCATAATCATAAAATCATATTATACAATGTTTCAAAATGACAAATAAACTGGTTCTATAGAAAGAATGTCCTAAATGCTTATGAATATATTTTATATATGAACTATGCCATGCCATATATCATCATGTGCATTGTGCACTATTCTGGACCCCTGTACATTATGTTCCATATCATTACATAACCATAAAATGCTCACCATAGTTAGAGCGAAGAAAAGGACCATTTTAATGGTTTACCACACAAAAATATACCAAGTGCAAGAAATTCCTGATTGTTATAATTAATGTGTGATTTCTTGATTTTCTTCCTTATAACAGCACTGGCTGGCAATCAGCCAACCCTCATTATGTGTTAAAACCATATTAACGCCTATCATGGCAACATAACAGTACATAGTGTGCCTTAGAAAAAGATGGATGTGACACTACAATACTACTTACAAAAACATGATATTGTGCTGTTCTCATTTTTATTTTTGGGATGTGTAAAAACAAATCCTGTTTTTTAGCAGAATTATGTTTCTTTCAATGAGCTGGGTGAGAGGTTTTTATTTAGCTTTGATCCAGAAATAGCTTGTATAGCTGCAGTGCAACGAGTTTAAAGAAAAAACGCACGATAGCACCAGAGATATGCATGCTATTCTTTAAGGAATATTCACCATGACTCTTTCTAATAAATATCCTTTTTCTAGTGAGATGGTCTGTATCAGTATAGCGTATTTGTGAACAACCTTCAGCGCATCTGAATCCCATTGTCTAAATAGTGAGGAAATGTCTGAGCTGTCACTGTGCCAAGACCTGAGGATGGCACATGGAAAGGCCATGGGGTCTCTCAAATGGTTAGGGTTTTCCAGTGGGCATTCATTTTCCTCTGCGAGGTTCATGTATGCTTATTATATACCTGCATGTTTTTTTGTGGATGGTTGTAACCATCCTTAGAGTTTTCTACCTCGGAGCCCTTAAAATACACTGGTGATGACGTCGATCCTGCAGCCCCCTGGGACCCTTTTCATTGCTGCATGACAGCCCTGATGTTCACTATGGAACAACAGAAACCGCAACATACTGTACGCCTTCTGGCCTCCAACTGAATCCCAGCAGAGCCATCCTCATGTCGGCAGTACACGAGGAAGGCTGCATTGTCTCCCCTCTCACAACACTGGTTCCCAAACACTGGGTCAAGACCCATTTGTAGGCCGTGGGCACATTTTTATGGGTCCCTTTATTTCCTACATTTTGGTTTTAATTATTATTATTTCAAAAACATTTTCAAAAAGACATTGACATTTTGTCATGATTTTAAAAAAAATAATCCAATGATTTTCTTTCAGTATTTTCATGAAGAAATCAGTTTGGGTCCCAGGCAAACGTCACATTTCTCATTTGGGTCACATGCTAAAATGTTTGAGAACCACTGGTATAGAAAGGATATGAAGGGTGAATGTTGTGGACTCCTTCTCCTTTATCCTACACAGGATATTCTATCAGGTCCAGGTTTTTTGACAAGCCACGAACCAAGTGGTTTGAATCCAACAAACCTCAACACATTTGCATATGTTGCATCATTAAAACTGGTCTTACATAAGGCCAGTTTGCTGTACTCCAGAGGAAACCAGCCAGTGTTTCTCGGATACATTGCATGCATTAATAGTCGTTATTGCAGTTCCCATTCCATTATACCGTACTGCATGCATGAATAAAACATTAAGGGCAAACACAAATGTCTATTTGTCAGCGTTATCTTTCCCAAGAACAAAAATACTACTCTCCCCCAAGTTTGTAGAGCAAATTCCTGATATTAGCAGCACAAAATGAAGCAAATCTAACACAAAGGGTTTCATAATTTGTACAAAGTACATCCACTTTCATTAGATTAGGATGTTCTTGTTGTTTTTTTATATCAGGAATCAGTTCACAAAAATCACAAATTCCATCAGGCAGTAGGTGTTTTGTCTAAAATATGTCTGTCAGAGTTGCATATCATTTCGGCAAACCACAATTAAATAGATTTTAATGGATAGCAATTAGATTTTAATGGATAGCAATTAGTCATATAATGTAATTAGTTGCATATTTTATTTACTCACCATTTTTATCTGCTCGGCGGAATATCTGAAAGAAAGAAAAAAACACAAGGTCAGGTTTAGTTTCAGTGCACGGTCACACGTACCTGCACACTGGTGCAGGCTGATAATAAACACAGGTTGTGCGCGGCCGCCTGTTTTGTGGTGTTGGGTGAAATCACCCCTGAGCTATATCTCTGAGAGGGGATGGGGGAGGGAAGCCTGCTGGATGCATGTTCCAAACCCTAGTATGTCTGTCAGAAGCAGTTGAGGGGTGAAAACACCCGCATGCCTGTTTTGTGCGGCCAGCGCAGCCTAAAAAAACGGAGTAAATTGCAGAGCCTTCCGCCTTGACGTCGGCAGTCCGGTCTGCCTTTGATTCATCCGATTGGACAGAGGGGGAAAAGCAGCATGTGTCGAGCATTTATCAGTTTCAAAAACACTTTTTCTTTACTGGAGGTGCCCTGGCACATAGAACACAAACGCAATGTATGCACAACACATGTGACACGGACAGCTGCGCAATGCCAACAAAATGCTCTGTTCCCATTGAAAACCATTGCAAAAAGACAGCCACATAGGCAGAATCAAAGGGAATCAATGGGTGCTGTGTCATTAGTCCGAATCCTGAAGTCCTTAAACCAGAAACCTAACCCTAAACCTACGGTAACCTCATTACTATGAAACCTAACCGGCTTGTACCTCAGACCTTGAAGAAAAGTACCAGAAACATAACCCTAACACTAACTGCACACAGAACCCGCGTATGTTCGGACTAATATGTCGGAGTTATAGGCAGTCCCGAATCGAAGTTAGGTGTGACCGCGTACCCATAGTTTGCGTTTAGATTTATTTGTAGAGATGTGTATATTTAAATACTAGGAAGGAAAGGATCATAGTGAGCAATGCATCACATAAGAATTGACGTGTGATGAAATAGGCGCGTCAGATAAAAAAGATTTAATACCTTTGGAGGGACAGGAGGAGTTAAGAAAAGCAATAATGCTTGGCAGCCCCCACAGACCCTCCATAACTTCCACAAACATGCAGACTAATCCACTATCTGTTCCTAAATGTTGTTGGCATTTTACTGTCTTCTCTACCCAAGAGGACATTTAAGTGCAGCTTTACTTTCCGCAAGCATTTCAGTGAGAGAGAGGACATGTTCTTAGGAAATGCTGACATTTAGTTTTGTAGGAAGTAGCCTGGAGGGAGAAATTTAGTGACTGGAATCAATGCCAGCTTCTGTAGTAGCTCTGTGTTTTCTTTTTAGCACGTTTAGGTCAAGGCAGCTGATATATATGATGGTGCTGCTTCTTAGTGACGGTTTCCTGATGTTTATGTGAAAACTGACGAAGTGTAGAGACAAATTGTTGTGAAAGAGAGATGTGTTATTTCTAAATGTACTTATGGTATCTCCATGATGAGGGTATAATTTCTGCCATCTTGATCTCTACCACAAACACCAGATATGTTCACTGAGCTGAGAGACGCAAAGTGTGGAGTTCAGCACCTTATCCACTCCCACTGCCACTTCCCACTAAAAGCACCATTAGTGCATCCAATTGGTCCCATGGCTCTGGCTGACTGACTGACTGACTGACTGACTGACTGTATTATCAGATCAATTTCACTCAGAATGGCTGTGTGTGTGTGTGTGTGTGTGTGTGTGTGTGTGTGTGTGTGTGTGTGTGTGTGTGTGTGTGTGTGTGTGTGTGTGTGTGTGTGTGTGTGTGTGTGTGTGTGTGTGTGAGACAGACAAAGACACACAATGCTACCATCCTTTTTTAAACAACATTGCAATTTCATTCAAGTGAATTTGACTGAAGAAAGATATCCCACGGTGATAAATGTAGAAAATGTACAAACAGAACTGCATAGTAAGTTAATGGAATAACTTGAAACTGAAAATTGGGGGCTAGACTGTTTGTTGCTTCTTATACTCTGTGATATGATATAGTGATAATACGTTATTGTCAGTTTGCACTGAAATGTGTCTTGCGACCCAGTGGCAATGTATGCAACACATATACAAACATTTGACATGACACAAAACAGAAAAGAAAATACAATTATATACATAGAAACATAAAGGCAAGAGCAATGTCCAATGCTCAGTCTAGTCCTGGCCAAAATACTGATTAAGCCGCAAAGTCGACTGATAGACAAAAGACCTCTTCAGTCTGATCTTATTGTATGCTGGAACACCAGATCTCCTTCCTGAAGGCAGAAACCTATACTCTCCATACAAAACACGAGTATTAGAGGTGATATTCCTTGCTAGGATGCTGTTATCATACGTGGATGTATAGTCTCTGAAGTGGTTGTCCGCAACAATCTTTGAACAAATGTGCAGTTGTTGCAGCAATTGTGACTTTAAGGCTACAGACAAATCCATACCAGGTGGATAACACTCATAATAACAGAAGTGAAAAACAAAAGAAGAATCCGTCTACTAGCACAAAGGATCTTAAACGGCGAAGGAAATACTGTAGATTCTTTGCTTTGTTTTCTTACACACTGATTAAATCTGATCTTTCCACGACAAAAGATAGTCTACTCTCTCGCTATTCTCTGGTGTCTAGTACTCCTAATCCCATTATTGATACCTGCTGACCTCTTGTTCATATTATGTATCATTAATATTCGTTTTTTGGTTTTATAAATTATATACCTGTTGCTGTATCACCTTTTTCTTTATCATTCTGTTTCTTTACTGCTGTACCGCCACTGAAAACAGAATTTCCCCCTTGGGATCAATAAAGGTCTATCGAAGTTTTCTGTGGAATTGCTAAACATTATGGATTATGCTCCTACCTAGACCATTCTACTGTGCACTGCACTGCAGACTTATCAGCTGATGATGCCTATAGGCTATACTCAAATAGGCCTACTCCTTAAGGCTCATACATAGTCTGGATCTTCGGTGGTTAGGTGACCACCGAACTACAATATGACGTCACGAGCCGCGGTGAAGAGCAAACCACCGCCACCGCTCCAGGCCTCCAGCCCTTCTCTCTGTTTTTACTCACCACCGCTCAACATTATTTCAGCTCCGGTGGTCAGCTCACCACCGGAGCGGTGGTCATCTCACCACCGAAAATCCAGACTATGAATAGGCCTTTACTCCATACATATTAGTATAACTGATTTGATTAGTACAAATACCTCAAACTTGTACTTAAGTAAATGTACTTAGTTACTTTCCACCATTGGCCGTGCAAGGGAACAGTGATGGTATGCAGATTTTTTTTTGCAATGGGAGAGGTGATGACATCAAACTGCCATCGATCATCATCATGCACCGGGTAACCGGTCCATTGTCAAAGTAATTTCATGGCTCTATACACTTCATTTCTCATTTAAACATAACAAGTTGCTGGTGTAAGCATGCTGTAGACGAGGCCTAAGAGGAAACCTCCATAAAACCTGGGGAAAATAATTGTGTTGTGGGCAATAAATCCTGGCTATGAAGAAAAATGAACGCTTACCCCCTAAAGCAGGAGATCTAACTGACTTTATTAAACCATAACACTGTTGTGTCACCGAGTGCATGGGTATGTACGTGTGCGTGCGTGCGTGTGTGTGTGTGTGTGTGTGTGTGTGTGTGTGTGTGTGTGTGTGTGTGTGTGTGCGTGTGTGTGTGCGTGCCTGCGTGTGTGTGTGTGTGTGAGACAGACAAAGACACACAATGCTACCATCCTTTTTTAAACAACATTGCAATTTCATTCAAGTGAATTTGACTGAAGAAAGATATCCCACGGTGATAAATGTAGAAAATGTACAAACAGAACTGCATAGTAAGTTAATGGAATAACTTGAAACTGAAAATTGGGGGCTAGACTGTTTGTTGCTTCTTATACTCTGTGATATGATATAGTGATAATACGTTATTGTCAGTTTGCACTGAAATGTGTCTTGCGACCCAGTGGCAATGTATGCAACACATATACAAACATTTGACATGACACAAAACAGAAAAGAAAATACAATTATATACATAGAAACATAAAGGCAAGAGCAATGTCCAATGCTCAGTCTAGTCCTGGCCAAAATACTGATTAAGCCGCAAAGTCGACTGATAGACAAAAGACCTCTTCAGTCTGATCTTATTGTATGCTGGAACACCAGATCTCCTTCCTGAAGGCAGAAACCTATACTCTCCATACAAAACACGAGTATTAGAGGTGATATTCCTTGCTAGGATGCTGTTATCATACGTGGATGTATAGTCTCTGAAGTGGTTGTCCGCAACAATCTTTGAACAAATGTGCAGTTGTTGCAGCAATTGTGACTTTAAGGCTACAGACAAATCCATACCAGGTGGATAACACTCATAATAACAGAAGTGAAAAACAAAAGAAGAATCCGTCTACTAGCACAAAGGATCTTAAACGGCGAAGGAAATACTGTAGATTCTTTGCTTTGTTTTCTTACACACTGATTAAATCTGATCTTTCCACGACAAAAGATAGTCTACTCTCTCGCTATTCTCTGGTGTCTAGTACTCCTAATCCCATTATTGATACCTGCTGACCTCTTGTTCATATTATGTATCATTAATATTCGTTTTTTGGTTTTATAAATTATATACCTGTTGCTGTATCACCTTTTTCTTTATCATTCTGTTTCTTTACTGCTGTACCGCCACTGAAAACAGAATTTCCCCCTTGGGATCAATAAAGGTCTATCGAAGTTTTCTGTGGAATTGCTAAACATTATGGATTATGCTCCTACCTAGACCATTCTACTGTGCACTGCACTGCAGACTTATCAGCTGATGATGCCTATAGGCTATACTCAAATAGGCCTACTCCTTAAGGCTCATACATAGTCTGGATCTTCGGTGGTTAGGTGACCACCGAACTACAATATGACGTCACGAGCCGCGGTGAAGAGCAAACCACCGCCACCGCTCCAGGCCTCCAGCCCTTCTCTCTGTTTTTACTCACCACCGCTCAACATTATTTCAGCTCCGGTGGTCAGCTCACCACCGGAGCGGTGGTCATCTCACCACCGAAAATCCAGACTATGAATAGGCCTTTACTCCATACATATTAGTATAACTGATTTGATTAGTACAAATACCTCAAACTTGTACTTAAGTAAATGTACTTAGTTACTTTCCACCATTGGCCGTGCAAGGGAACAGTGATGGTATGCAGATTTTTTTTTGCAATGGGAGAGGTGATGACATCAAACTGCCATCGATCATCATCATGCACCGGGTAACCGGTCCATTGTCAAAGTAATTTCATGGCTCTATACACTTCATTTCTCATTTAAACATAACAAGTTGCTGGTGTAAGCATGCTGTAGACGAGGCCTAAGAGGAAACCTCCATAAAACCTGGGGAAAATAATTGTGTTGTGGGCAATAAATCCTGGCTATGAAGAAAAATGAACGCTTACCCCCTAAAGCAGGAGATCTAACTGACTTTATTAAACCATAACACTGTTGTGTCACCGAGTGCATGGGTATGTACGTGTGCGTGCGTGCGTGTGTGTGTGTGTGTGTGTGTGTGTGTGTGTGTGTGTGTGTGTGTGTGTGTGCGTGTGTGTGTGCGTGCCTGCGTGGGTGTGTGCATTGGGGGTTGGGTTACAATATGGATGTCATCAAGCAGTGCCAAGGGTGGGATAATAATTCAATTTAAATTATTTTTATTGCACATCATTACTGTGTGTGTCTGCGTGCGTGTGTGAGTGCGTGAGTGCGTGCGTGCGTGCGTGCGTGCGTGACGTGGCGTGACGTGGCGTGACGTGGCGTGGCGTGCGTGCGTGCGTGCGTGCGTGCGTGCGTGCGTGCGTGAACTTACATTTTTCATGAAGACTATGCTAAACTAAGACTATCGTGAGGCGATTAAAATTATTGGAGTTTATACTGGGTGGAGGAGGGAGTAAGAATCGGAGAAGTGGACAGAAATAAAGTGATAAAGTGAGGGGAAATGAAAGGAGAGACAAGTGACAGCCTGCAAGACAGAGAAAGATAAAGATCAAAAGAGATAGAAGGAGAGCAAGATGTCATATAAATGCTGGTTTGTGGTTACACAAGCTTGACTGAGATACAGTGAGGCCACGGTGTGCAAGACTACACATAAACAATGCTTGCAAATGGTGAACATTCACTTCCATCGCATTCTTTAATTTATTAATTGGGAAGACAAAATTGGGAAGGACAAGGAACCAAAATAAAGGCTGGGGGCGTTCTAAAGTGCTACTGAAGCCAAACTATGAGAGATTAGGTTTTCAAAATGGCTGGAAAGGGTCAAATATAGCAGAGTTGGATATAAGCCTATAGCAAAGAGAATCCCACACATTGTGCATACAAACTAGGCCTAGTCAACATGGACAAAATCAAATATGATAATTTGACCAAATACCTCGATATCGACATACATTGTGACGATAATATCATTCATTTATCATTTATAACATTATTTTTAAATAGAGAATCATGACCACATAACATTTTAAAAACTATTTTGAATCAAATGATTTATGGTCATGATTCAGCAGGAGCCTGGATGGCTTGGTTCCAGGCTTAAAACAATTTATATAAATGTTTTCGGACATCTCTATGGGAAATATGAATGGATTTTCTATCTGGGCCGCTATGCCCTATGGAGAATGAAGGACATCCATAATCCATTGTAATAGGTCCTATGAGGGGATGCCAGATTAGAGATAATACAACATATTGGCCTGCAAGCATGGCCTCAATTCTGGATGTAAACACTAGCACTAACATTTCAGCCAAATGTACACTCTCTGCAATATAATATTCAGTTTTCCAGCCAATACTGCCTCTGTGCAATTAGGAGAGATGATTTAATTACCACTAGGAGAAAAAGGCAGGGCAATGATGCCACTACAGCAAAAATACTGCCTTGTTTCGCTCTGGGACACCCTCAGCAGATCACAAGCAATACAGGCAAACATTCCCTGCCTACACTGATCTGCTTAATGAAAGATACCGTTCTTAATGTAGCCGATCTATAGGCTACAGTACACTCTGGAGAGCTCAAACAGGGGCTTTTTAATGTAGATACCAGAATGCCTGTGAATTACTCAAAACAACAGAGAAACAGCTGCAATATCTATAAGTAGGCTACCTTTTGCTGAGAAACAACCATTACTTTGCAGCTAAACCAAACAGCCTAACATTTAAAAATCACACCTGTGTGAACTGAGTGGTGTAAGGTCTTATATAGCCTGTCTGACGTAATTAAATCATGTCTGACGTAATGAAATCACACCCGGGTGAACAGGGTGAACATAGCAACCATGCTCATTTTTTCTGCACAGACTAACAAAGCCAGTTGTAGGAGTGGTTTACACCACTCAAAAATCACACCCGGGTGAACAGGGTGAACATAGCAACCATGCTCATTTTTTCTGCAGGAGTGGTTTACACCACTCAATAATAATAAAAATCACACCCGTGTGAACTGAGTGGTGTAAGGTTTTATATAGCATGATCAGCTGTGGTCTGACGTAATGTCTGACGTAATGAAATCACACCCGGATGTGATTTCACAACTGGCTTTTTTTGTGCAGAAAAAATGAGCATGGTTGCTACAGTCATCCAGTTCACCCGGGTGTGATTTAATTACGTCAGAAATTATTTTGAACATAGCAACCATGCTCATTTTTTTCTGCACACAAAAGCCAGTTGTAGGAGTGGTTTACACCACTCAATAACCAGTATGCCACCTGAGGTTGCGTGCACACATCCGCCTGGGTGACTGACAGCAGACTGCTGGGCGAGCGCTGGCACTTTGGAATGGGGGGTTAGATCAACATATCCGCCTGGGTGACAGCAGACTGCTGGGCGAGCGCTGGCACTTTGGAATGGGGGGTCAGATCAACATATCCGCCTGGGGGACAGCAGACTGCTGGGCGAGCGCTGGTGCTTTGGCATGGGGGGGTATAAGATCTAAAATTTCGGGCCTGTTGAGAACTCTAGTTTTCGCCGGCTGCCGGGCACGGCTGCTCTGCACTAATAACTTTGGGGCAGGGCCGTCTAGAGTTTAAATGGACAGGTATCAGTCAAAAGGGAGACATAAAGAGGAAGGATGGATGGGAAAGGATCAACATATGGAATGTCAGAACAGCTCCATATATGATCTATGGGTTTGAGGTAAGATGTAGAGTTGCTGGCCAATATTGATAACACCCATGATCTCCATATATGGGCTTAATATTGATGACATCAGGTATCTCCATCCCTGATGATGTCACGTGATGTCACGTGCTCCATCCCTGATGATGTCACGTGATGTCACGTGCGCGGCGAACACACGTCACGTACCTGACCAACACACTGGTCGGGAAATGCACAATTCCATAGTTAACTGCGACCTTCAGTCAAATAATAATAATAATAATAATAATAATAACAGCTGAATAGTAATTATTAGTACAATAAAAAATCACACCCGTGTGAACTGAGTGGTGTAAGGTCTTATATAGACTGATCAGCTGTGGTCTGACGTAATGAAATCACACCCGTGTGAACTGGGTGACCATAGCAACCGTGCTCATTTTTTGGTACGAACAGACAGACAGACAGACAGACAGACACGTAAACTAACAAAGCCAGTCGTAGGAGTGGTTTACACCACTCAAAAATAACAGCAAAGCTCACTCCCAATGTCATGACCCTGATTATTACCATTATGAAAAACATAGACCTATCACCAATACCTAAATAATAAACTGTGAAACATTGTCATTGCATATTATGACAGTTGAAATGGTAAAACAAATACATAAAGACGCATTAATGGTCAAGTCCTCTCACCTCTCTTATCACTATCAGTTCACACAGAATAGAGCTTTAGTGTATTCTACCTGTTAAGCTGCATGACGTTAATCAGCTCCATAATATCGCCATTCATAAAACATCATGATCATGATGACACTGAATTGACGGGAAACGCGTAACCGTTTGTCAGGCTGCAGCTGACAACCTGAACCTATAGCGGAGGGAGAGGTCCCATATGGGGCTACGACAACCATGCAAGATGTGGAAACAGGCAAGCTTCTCCGTGGTTTGACAGAGCTATACACCATGCATTCAATCTGGTACATTGCAGCGCTACAGTGGTAGTGTGTAGCCTAATTCTTAAACCAAACGGCACACATAGAAAAGCGATGGATCATCACTTACATCCTGAAAAATTGAGATTCCTTGATTTTGGTTGGTCTGCTCGAGCCCCTGCTGCTGCTGTTTTCTCTTGTGCTCGTGCTTGGCAGACTGGAGACACATGGTGATCATCTCTGTGCACGCCAGCATGATTGATGATGAGTTGATACACGTTGTTTCTGATGAGATTTCTGCGTTTGAGAAAGAAAGATCAGATTGTTTTTCTAGTAGGCTATACTTGTAAGTAACAGTCACCACCTCCGTGTCCTCTACTGCGCTCTCTCTCCTCTTGTGATGATGGAGCCAAACACGACGTCTCCCTCCCGGTTTACATTAACAATAGCGGCGATTTGATTTGACGGCTCGAGGAGGGACTCCTCCTCTCCTCTCACTGTCAGAGTGCGGTCACGACTCTCACGAGTGAGGAGTTATTCATAAAATTCTGTGTTATTTATGCACCATCTGCTGGCGACCACTGAAAACTAATTTCGTGTGTGTGTGTGTGTGTGTGTGTGTGTGTGTGTGTGTGCGTGTGTGTGTGTGTGTGTGCGTGTGTGTGTGTGTGTGTGTGTGTGTGTGTGTGTGTGTGTGTGTGGCGCGGGGGGGGGGGGAGTCAATTTGCCTGATTTTTTCATTTATTTAATAATAATAATATTTTTATTTTATGTATGTATTATGTATTTTGAAAAACAATATATTAAAAAAAATAAAAAAGGACAATATCATGGTCACCAGAAAGTATGGGTGTTTTCGATTCATCTGTCATGGTTCAAATGAGGGGGCTATAGCGGCTAGGCAGCTACAATTAATATCAAATATCTAAAAACTGAATCAACCAAGTTAAAAACTGTCTGGGCTACTCCCAAAAAAAAGCTACTATAGCTATTATGACAACGTTGTTCTACAATCAAGGTTGTTTAAATAGGCTAAAAGTCGAAATATATTATAGCAGAATAGAGTATAAGAAAGATATATTTGATGAATCTAAATCTGAATGCCAGCTTTTTCAGACAGCAACATGACAGCTTCTGAATAATCACATTTGTTGCATGTGTGTAACAAGCTTCAAAGAAAGCAGATGATGGATCAGAACGACAATAGCCTATATAAAACGCAGTAAAATGAGACATTCATTCATTGTAATAAATAAAACTTCCCAACACTTAATTCTGTCTGGGCTTGTCTTGTTGTCTGTCTAGCCCCCAACATGACGTGTGTGATAAGGGCGGTGACGGTGACTGAGAAAGTTTTCACAGAATATTGCATCATGATGCAAGCCAACAATAACTTCTAACTAACGGGCTGGTGCCTCCAGCTACTCTGCATATTTGCTGTTTTGAAGTTCGGTCCTCAGTGCAGGCCAACAGGTGAGTTTACTATCATTGTCTTACATTGTAGGTATAGATATATTGGTTAACCTATATGTCTTCAAGCTATTCAAATGTGTTTTGTTATTTGTTATTTATTTGGCTATTCATTACAGTTGTGGGGGAAAGTAAAATGCTTTAAGTAAAAGTAGCAATACCACACTCGAGTTTGACTGATTTACTGATTGATTGATTGATTGATTGATTGATTGAATACTTTATTAGCAGTTTGCAGAGCACAGGAAAGTACAGTTCAACAAGGTCTGAAGAGAATTTAAACCCAATGGCTTGTTTCCATTGAGGTCCTTTTGTACTCAATTCATCGAAACAATGAATGACAGACAAATATACAAATATACAGTATAGTAAAAGTCCTGCATTCAATGTTTATTTTTTAGGAAAAATACGAATGTATATTGGCAACAAAATAGACTTTGAAGTTACAGGAACCACAGGATACCTGCCTCAGTGCCTCATTATACAGAATGGGACATTTCACAATAATATTATTGTAGCCTATACTGTATACGGTAGTCATAACTTTATAAGCTAAAGATGGGGCTGGTGTGAAATTAGCCTATATATACTTTATGTGCTGCATGGGTAGGTTAACCTAATACATGATCATTTTTCCTTGATGTGTGTGGTCACTGTGGTGTAGGCTATATATAATCTAAAGAGTCAAATAATTATAGTAAAGTAAAAAATAAAAACTACATTAGAAGTATCGAAACATGCAAGAAAAAAGTACCTCGAAATTTATACCTGAGTAAAGTACTTGACAAAAATGTACTTACCGGTAGTTACTTTCTAACATTAAATCATTATTATTAATACATTTGTTGTAGTTTATTTTTATTCTGTTAATTAGGAAATGATGTGGAATAGCCTATAGGCTACTACTATTGCCTGGCTATTTAATTTTAATATAATGTATCAAAACGATTAGGGTTATAATATAACTACGGTTATAGTGTTATACAGTAATCTCATGAAGAGGCCTATACTGCCTATAATCAAAATATTAACCCAAACAAACAAACACGATTGACCTACATTCCAGTGTTAAAAGCCTCCGACAACAAGAGGATCTTGATATGAATACCATTACCAACTTGCAGATATCCCAACCCTCGAACCACAAAAATAAACCACAGATCCTCACAACAATGGTCTTATCTGCTGACCGCAGGGCATTGTGAGACAGGTCTGATATTGTGGTGGGCCAATGTTTACTCACATAAAAGTTCTCATCAGGTCAACCACAACGAAACGTTTGATTATTATTGTTTTGGCAGATGGCTATTTATTAATGAGTTAGGCTGCTTCCTTCGAGCCTATAGGCTATATAGTACAGCTTTCCAACAATAGGCTATCATTTTAATTGTCTGAAAAGTTTTATAGCTATAACCTTTAATGGTGAGCCAATTAGGGGAGGGAAAAAAAACTTTTGCGGTTTGCTAATCAAAAGAATGTGACTCACGGCATTGTGTTCATTATAGAGAGCATTGTTTGATAGACTGAAGAAGGCTGCTGCCTGCTGCTGCTGCTTAAACAGCATAATGACGTATTCGTCAGAATCGCACTTCAGCACCTGCAGAGTGTGGACAGTGATGTGCCTGCAGTGTCAAGATTAGACACAGAAACCTGCCGCGCCCATTAGGACACATCTATTGCTGCTCTGTAGCCTATTAAAACTTAACATGGATGGACTATATATGCTGTTGCTCTTCCAGCATTTCCAGAAAGTTCTAAGTACCAGTTCTAAGTACCAAACCTTTACAAGAAATATGGGATTATTATTTTTACACTTAAAGGACAACTTTAGATTTTTTCAACCAAGGTTCATGTTTTAGGTTGTTATTAGAGAAAGTAAAAGATGAGTGTTAATTTTTTTTCATTTGCTGCTTTCTTTTGTTTTAGGGATTTTAGCCGTTTTTGACAGGGGGGCGGGGGCATTCGAGCATGGGGCTAAATATGTATTATTTTACAAAATATTCAAGCGATTTTTTTTAAATTATTTAATATAGTTCTAGTAGACCCCAAGAAATTACATCTGGCCACAAAAGATCACGAGATCTACTGAATGTGTCAAACTGACATATTGAGCCTATGACACACAGTGTGGCTTCCCCCCAGTAGGCTACCGTCACATTCAGTAGATCCTGTGATCTTCTGTGGACAGAACTAAAGTTGTCCCCCTATAGGCCAACTTTGTCCCCTACTTTTTCCCTCTACACCAAATATATTCACACACAATCTACAAGCTCGTTGAAACTCAATGCTTTGTTTTTCCTCAAATGTTTTCCCTGTGGGGACACCATAGGGTTCGTGTGTTCAAATTATTCCTTCTTGAATGTCTGTGTTGGCTGCCAAATGTGTTGTCCGAGAACTATATTGTTTTTTCTTGAAAATGCTTGAGGCAAACTGTACATCCCCAAATGTCTGTAGGCCTACCACTGCAGTGCTCTTTCTCATGTAAATATACTGAATACAGTCAGCAACACAGCATTTAAAGATTCATGAAAGCAACTTGATCCGCTCTTCTTGCTCACTCAGAATTGGAACAGCTGTTTGCATTATGGCTGCGTTTCTACACCACTGCCCCTTCCTGAAGTCGGCCCCTAAGCCGGGTTTGAGGAAAACTGGGGCCGCCTTGCTCTCCTTCGCCGAGCGGTGCCCCCTCATCGCCCGGCAGATCACAGTCAGCAGCGCCCCTTCCCTGGGGAATCGGAATGGCGTCTCATCCAGCCGTCCTCCAAACGCCCTGCCCCTCGCAGTGGACCAAAAGAGGCAATTTGCCCAGTCGGCAGCTCAGGTGGCTGTGTCCGTGTCAAAGGGATGTCCATTTGTCTCCTCCCAGATTGGGTTGGTCCGGGCCAGCCCTGAAGTGCAGGAGGACGTGACAGGGGAGCCCAACACAGGTAGACGACACACAAAACAAACACATCGTCTCTGTAGCCTATACTATCACTTCCATTCTGCTGCAGTCAGTGCTCAGACCTGTGGCTCAAACACACAATAGGATCCTCAGTGTTTTAATATAACTCAGAGAGAGTGTAATTCTTTTTAACCAAATCATAGAGTTAAAAGAACCATTTTGTTACATTTGTACACACTCTGAGTTGAATTAACACTAAGGATTTTACTGTGCACTCTTGCAGGTCAAACTGGTCGACTGGCTCAATCAATAGGAGGCAACAATGTCATTGACATGGCCAAATAAATGTTACTATAAGCACATACTGTATCCATGACAGACAAAATGACACAAATAGGACCGTTATTGGTCTTCTCTCCTCAATCACAGGTCTGATGAGCTCTCTGTTGAAGGAAATTAAGAGTACCACCCTCCCATCCTCATTAGCTGCAACCAACACTGTGACCCACCTACTCAAAGACAACATTGGTGAGCTGCTATTTGACGAAACCAGTAGATGCCCACTTCTCCTTTTGACATAATTTACTCACAGAAGATTTGCTAAGCATGTACTATGTGCTCTTCAGCAATGCCACCCTGCTTGACATTCACTTATAGACACTCGTAGTTGAGTCAATACAACCTCTGGCTGTGCCATTGAGCTGTGTCAGAACAATTAAACATGCCCTGGTTAAGATCATGTTGACGGTTGTGTTTGAGTCTCATTCAGCATCCAAATCCTCCTGGTAGGGATTAAACTGGTGACCCTCCTCCGTCCAAAACTGACCTCTCCTATCTTATACGCCTGTTAACTTGAATATCATGTTTCTGCTTCCTATAGTGGGCCCCAGTTTTGACTATGACGACTTCTTTGACAAGAAGATCTTTGAGAAGAAGAGCGACCACACATATCGTATCTTCAAGACCGTGAACCGCAGTGCAGACGTTTTCCCATTTGCTGAGGACTACTCTTCATCTGCGAGGGAGGGCACCCCGGTGTCTGTCTGGTGCAGCAATGATTATCTTGGGATGAGCCGGCACCCACAGGTCATCAAGGGAATAAGGTAAAACATAACATAACATAACTCAATGAACCCATTTTGACCTGAGATCAGAATAAAAAAATGTCTTCTACATCCTGACAGTTTTCTGAAAAAGCTATGTTTCTATGTCAGTCGTTCTTCGATTTTTCAAAAATAGCAGATCTACAAGCTCGTAGCGCGCCACTCGGTGGCGCGCTATGAGCTTGTAGATCTGCTATTTTTCAATAGCTAAAGCATAACATAATGCTAACACCAAAAGGGGTTCCCGCCCAAAATGGGTTTATGTATAGTCAATGAACTTGTTTGACTATAGACTACGGAAAATGTATACAAACATAATTTGTATATACATCATAACAGAATTACGTCATCGGTAGGCCTGATACGATACGATACGATACGATACGATACGATACGATACGATACGATACGATACGATACAACTTTATTGTCAGCTTGCACTGAAATTTGCTTTGCGCCCATGACGTCACCGTTCAAGAGACAGACAAGACATAGACGTACATTACAAAATGGTAGACATTACAGGAGAAAAATCACAGAAACAATCGGGAACGAGAACATATCCGTATGAGATACGACTGTTACTTTCTATGTTGATATTATTTGTTAAAAGTAGCAACTTTCTGAATAAGACAACTCTTTAATCAGTGGTGACCTTGACCGTTAGAAAAGTTAAAACATCTAAGTATGGAATCTAATTTATAAGAGTTTCAGAATGATTAAGACTGGAGTCTGCTTAAGGTCAGGGGACTAACGTGCAGATAAAGGTTTTATCTGCACTTGTTAGTGTTTCCTTCAACCTTTACCTTTTCCGCCTTGACTCGTTCAGAGATGCCCTGGACAAACACGGAGCAGGGGCCGGTGGCACCAGGAACATCTCAGGCACCAGTAACTTCCACGTGGCCCTTGAGGAGGAATTGGCCCAGCTCCACCAGAAAGATGCAGCCCTGGTCTTCTCCTCGTGCTTTGTGGCCAATGACTCCACTCTCTTCACGCTGGCCAAGATGCTCCCAGGTAAATGGTGACCTTTATATCTGGGACAGAGTGCATATAGCGTAAATAAATATAACCAGAAATAACAAGAATGACTCAGTCATAACTGCCAGGTGCAGCAAGCTCTCGTTTATGAACATCTATAATCACTTTGTGTGCCGCAGCCTCTGCCTCAGTCAGCTCACAGCTTCACGTTGCCGTTCAGACTATGGGTTTTATGGGTAATTATACCACAGGTCGTTTCGAGGAAGCAATCTGATTGGTTGAAACAGCCTTCTAGCCGTGGGTTAAACCAGCACCATTCACCACCTAATCAAAACAAAGAATTCAGCTGCTCTGTTCTCCCAGAGCGTTAGCAAACTCGGTGGCTAGGCTAGCTAGTTTCTTGGGACATTTGTGGTCGTAGTGACTACATCTGTCATTAAAAAATATATTTTTTTCAGCGATTCTCTTAGTTTTAAGGGTAACTGTGGTATAATTGCAATATTTCGTCTCGTTCCTTCCTTACCGCATCACTGAAGTGGCAATAATCACGTTAACCCACACCCTCTCGTGTAATATTGCTTAAGTCTCCCATTGGCTTAGAGGCCGCCTAGAGGCAGCCAATCATGAAAAAGTGTCTACTAAGCTCGTCTTTACGGTCGCTAGTAGAGAAGTAGCAAATGTAGTCCAGGCACTTTTCAAGCACCTGTCAAAAAAACACCCTTAGGGAGTTTGACCCCATCCTGCCTGAAAGCACCTCCACAGGGCCACCCCCCCAATACCAAAACAATCCCCTGCCTATGCTGCCCTTTCACGTGCTCTGCAGGCTGAGGTCAGGCTTTTTAGATTCATGAGGGAATATCTGTGATATTGTGTTTGTGGGGATGAGACCTGCTCTATTGACCTGCTATGCTTATTGCTTACTGTGACATACAGGGTGTGAGATCTACTCTGATGCAGGGAACCACGCTTCGATGATCCAGGGCATCAGGAACAGTGGAGCCAAGCGTTTCATCTTTCGCCACAATGACAGCAGACACCTGGAGGAGCTGCTGAGACGCTCTGACCCCAAGACGCCCAAAATAGTGGCATTCGAGACCGTACACTCCATGGATGGTGAGTATTATAATGAACCTGGAGGTATTTGTTAAAAATATAGTGCCAAAGTACAAAAAGAATATTTTGCACTAGCCACCAGTATGGCAGTATAGCTAGGTAGCGCAACCAATTTAAATTCAAAACTCTGATGGGGTACAAATTGGAATACCGGTATGTTGCCTGCCTATCTGAGCGTGTCTCAAACCATCTTCAAAGGGGCTTTAGTGGGTATGGCATGCATATAGTCTCATGCAGATGAAGTTGTGTATAGGTGTGTATCGATCGATGTGCACATACATATATATGTGTGTGTGTGTGTGTGTGTGTGTGTGTGTGTGTGTGTGTGTGTGTGTGTGTGTGTGTGTGTGTGTGTGTGTGTGTGTGTGTGTGTGTGTGTGTGTGTGTGTGTGTGTGTGTGTGTGTGTGCGCGCACGCGTGCGCATGTGCACATGTGCTCACGTGCACGTGTGTCTATGCCCAAATATTGATATCCATCATGCCACATCAGTACACATCATGTACTGACATTATACATGATTAATGTCAGACTGGCCTCCAAGTAATGTGATGTGATGAACAGGTACTGTACCAAGTACTCTGACGACGTGCACTGCAGTCTCCCCAGATGCTAAAAGGACAGTTCAAACCATGACCAAATTGGGCTTCATTCTTCTGTTGAAGCCCAGTGCAGTGTCCTCCTCTCCACCAGTAACCTTAATGAGTCATTTACATTCTAACATTACTACTGTCACTCGCTGGGGCTTTCAGGTGGCATATGCCCTTTAGAGGAGCTATGCGATGTGGCTCACCGTCACGGCGCCCTGACGTTCGTGGATGAAGTGCACGCTGTGGGGCTGTATGGCGCACAAGGTGCTGGAGTGGGCGAGAGGGACGGCATCATGCACAAGATCGACATCGTCTCGGGGACTTTAGGTGAGTGATTTGTGAGGACAGCAGCATAAACCTTGTTGTTTTATCTAATTCTCAACTCCACTCCTGATCAACGTTGAGAGGTGGTTGACAGGAAGGGGGTTCTGGGATCCCAGAATTCCCTAATGAGAATTCTGGAGAGATGTCACAAGCCTATTTCAACCAACATTTCAATGGCAGTGCCCATGTGATAACCCCAATGATACCAATATTGCACCAGAGACGTGGCATTGGAATTTGATTATGTGCTGAAAATAAATAGAACTGATATTTGGGCAACATTCCATGGAAATCCCTTGCTATTAGCATGGTATTTTCATAATTATTAGCAAACGTGCATATACTGTAGGCAGGGCAGGGGAAACGGTGGTCATAGATTAACTCAAGCCAAGTTCTGCTCTCCTCTTTACTCAGTCTCAATTTAACCCATTAAAACCGTGTCATTTTAGATTTTAGTGTTGGCTAAAAATAGCAGATCTACAAGCTCACAGAGCGGCACAAAGTGACGTTTGCATTTTGAAAGTGTTTTGAATTTTGAATGACAACACAAATCTTCCCTAGTGGCTCAAAACATTTTCAGATGGTGGGGTCCGTGGCCAAATACAATATCCTTTTGGGGGGGGGTCCTTCATGGCACAAAGACGTTTGAGAACTAATGTGTTAGAAGGCATTTGTAGGATCGGCCTTAGGTCTTAATGGGTTCAAGCCAAATGACACTAACTGACGCTGTCGTGTGGCCAACATCGGGGCCGTATTAACTCTTACCAATGACGCTGCCATGATGTCAGCTAACCAAGGGTATGAAAGCAGCTAGCTGTTATCAGAGGAAACACGGCAGTTATCAGCTGCATGCCCTGCTCTACTCCCACTCTGGCTGTAGTGATAAAGCATAGAGAGGCTCGACACCAGTGGTTCTCAACCTTTTCAGGCCATGACCCCCCTCCCCAAAAATAACTGTGAGTTGAGGCATTACATTTAGTTTGACTCTGTTCCACAGATAAATATTGTGGAAAAAACTTTGCTGATATACAAGCACACAACACACGCGATGCTATTTTCAACATTTCTGCCTATTTCTTATATTATTTGACAATTTGGCCAATGTTAGACCAATTTTTATAAGGCCTAGTATAGTTTGTTGATTACTTTTGATGCAGTAGTGGTCCCCCAAAAAAATCATGTGGGGACCCCCTGGGGGTCCCGACCCACAGGTTGAGAAGCACTGCTCTGCACCGTGCATGGCTTCAAGTAGTCAATTGCACTGTGAAGTGCAAAGGATCCATTAATATTGGATTGCAGCCATCATGCGGGTTTTGCTGTACACAAGGTGCCAATAATAGGCCTAATAAAAATGAATGACCTCATTTTCCTATACTGCTCCTACAGGCAAAGCGTTTGGCTGTGTGGGAGGGTACGTTGCCAGCAGCGCCGCCCTGGTGGACACGGTTCGTTCCTACGCGGCCGGCTTCATCTTCACCACCTCTCTGCCTCCCATGGTCCTAGCCGGGGCTCTGGAGTCGGTCAGGGTCCTCAGGAGCCCAGAGGGCCAGGGGCTGCGCCGGTCCCATCAGAGGAACGTCAAACACATGAGACAGCTGTTGATGGACAAGGGACTGCCTGTGGTCAACTGTCCCAGCCACATCATCCCTATACGGGTACGACATACTCTTGAACCGATTGAGGCCTGACGTCGAAATTTAAAAAAATTATAAAAAAATTAAAAAAAAACCTTATCAGTGGTTCTCAATATTTCATGTCAATGACCCCAAAAATTATATGTAATATGCCGCCGACCCCCATCTGAAAATATGTTGTTCCAGGGACCCCCCAGAAGCAAAGATTTGAGTTTAAAAAAAAAATCAACATTTATTTCAAATTTCTTTTTCAAAAAATAGCAGATCTACAAGTTCATAGCGCGGCACTCGGTGCCGCGCTATGAGCTTGTAGATCTGCTATTTTTCAATAGCTAAAGTATAACAAAATGCTTTAAAACACCAAAAGGGGTTCCCACCCAGAATGGGTTAAAGGGTCACACTCGTGTGAAGTGAGGGGCACTCTTATCATCATACATCAGCCAATAAAATGTGTGCTACAAACACACCTATACACACACAGCTGTTCATAGGAGGGGCCAGCACTCCTCAAAAAGAAAGGGTCATCATAGGAGAACGTTATGTTAGTGCTGCTATATACAGTATAGCACCATAGCATAGTGTATCTTTAGAAGGTGCTATCTAGCACCACAAGTTACCGTCCCAAAGAACTATACTGAAGAACCCTGAGGTGCTATAGCACTATAACCGTAACAATGAACCATATTATGTAACTGAAAACTCTTTATCGTACTGTATTTTATATAGGTTCAGAGTAATGTATCTTGTCAAAACCAGTGCAAAGATTTAAAGGGCAAAACCAATATATATGGTATACATATATATGTATATATATATATATATATATATATCACATTTCAGTAGTATCAGACATATTTGACACCACACTCCCATTATCACATTACCATTTCTGTTTGTGATATACTGTGTGAGGGTATATGCACTGCATATGTCGCATGGCTACTTCATACATGGCTACAAGTCGCTTTGATCTTAAAACTATACCTCAGGTTATATATAATGGGTAGCGAACAGCAACAACGCAATCAACCCATTTTGGGCGGGAACCCCTTTTGGTGTTATAAACATTATGTTATAATTTAGCTATTGAAAAATAGCAGATATACAAGCTCATAGCGCGCCACTCGGTGTAGGTCTGCTATTTTTGAAAAATCGTGAAAATATTTATTTCAGAAAACTGGAGGATTTAGAATATTTTTATTTTATTTTGAGGTCAAGCCCAAATGGGTTAAATAACCAAACGTTACCATTCAATGACCATTCTCTAGGTGCAGAGATGGGCAAAATACATTGAAAATGTATTTTGTTACAAAATACAAATACTGGGTCACAGAATGTATTTAAATACAAAATACAAATACTGGTCTGAGAAATGTATTTGAGATACAAATACGTATTTTGTATTTTGAAAATACATGAAAATACATTTTCATTAAAATGTATATAATGATAAGTAAATTCATAATTAATTGCCAAATATTAAATTAATGACCTGTCAGAATGTCTAATACATTGAAGGTTATTAAGAATGATACACTTTATATTTTAAGCAAATCAATGTGCTATAACTGTATCAAACAGGACCCACAAAGGAATGGATTGGCCATCTGATTCATCACTGTCACTCCTCTTTGACTTCTACCTCAAGAAAAATGTAGAAAGAGATTGATTGATTGATTGATTGATTGATTGATTGATTAGGCCTACCACCAATTTACATTTAAACCAACAATAAAAAACAAGATAAGTAAACAAGATACTAATGACTAAGATGAATAGATTATCAATTAAAGGAGCATTCAGTGATTTGGAAAACCCCCCGGTCTTCCCCGGTAACAAGATGTGCACATGCAGTGCCAATTCTGGCCTCCAAGGGGCCCTAAACATGATTGTAGCAAGGGGGCCCCCCATGAAAAAATGGGGGGTTTTGAAACAGTTTAAAACAGTTTTAAGTAGACAAACAGAGCAGAATAAGGTATAAACATGTATTGTCTGTCTGTCTGTCTGTCTGTCTGTCTGTCTGTCTGTGTATGACAGACTGACTGGTATAAACAGCGCCCCCGGTGTAGAGGGATGGTATGACAGACTGGTATAAACAGCGCCCCCAGTGGGGAGGGATGGTATGACAGACTGGTATAAACAGCGCCCCCAGTGTAGAGGGATGGTATGACAGACTGGTATAAACAGCGCCCCCAGTGGGGAGGGATGGTATGACAGACTGGTATAAACAGCGCCCCCAGTGGGGAGGGATGGTATGACAGACTGGTATAAACAGTGCCCCCAGTGGGGAGGGATGGTATGACAGACTGACTGGTATAAACAGTGCCCCCAGTGGAGAGGGATGCTATGACAGAGAGACTGGTATAAACAGCGTCCCCAGTGGGGAGGGATGGTATAAACAGCACCCCCAGTGTAGAGGGATGGTATAAACAGCGCCCCCAGTGGGGAGAGATGGTATGACAGACTGACTGGTATAAACAGTGCCCCCAGTGGAGAGGGATGCTATGACAGAGAGACTGGTATAAACAGTGTCCCCAGTGGGGAGGGATGGTATAAACAGCACCCCCAGTGTAGAGGGATGGTATAAACAGCGCCCCCAGTGGGGAGAGATGGTATGACAGACTGACTGGTATAAACAGCGCCCCCAGTGGGGAGGGATGGTATGACAGACTGACTGGTATAAACAGTGCCCCCAGTGGAGAGGGATGCTATGACAGAGAGACTGGTATAAACAGCGTCCCCAGTGGGGAGGGATGGTATAAACAGCACCCCCAGTGTAGAGGGATGGTATAAACAGCGCCCCCAGTGGGGAGGGATGGTATGACAGACTGACTGGTATAAACAGCGCCCCCAGTGGGGAGGGATGGTATGACAGAGAGACTGGTATAAACAGCGCCCCCAGTGGGGAGGGATGGTATGACAGACTGACTGGTATAAACAGTGCTCCCAGTGGGGAGGCTGTGTTGTGGCTTTAGTCACAAACTTAAGCATAGCCCCTGGAAATTATAGATACAAACACAAGGATAAAAAAAACTCAATTGTATATATATATATATATATATATATATATATACACACCCCCGCCGCCCCCCCACTTTGAAAGGGGGGCGTTTCCACGTGGTGGAAATGTCTACTACGATAGGCCTGTCCTTGATTCTGATCACTAAGGTACGCTGTTGGCGGAAGATTTCACCATTGAGCAGCGTTACACTCACTGCGCAAATAACGTAAAAAGCCCCCACGGCTCCGCCCGCCCTGTGCTCACCGTTCCTTGCCAGGCCTCAAACGGCCTGGCCAATCAGCAGCGGCTATCCCGCCTCTAGCTGCTGCTGATTGGCCAGGCCGTTTTGTGGCCGGGCATCAAGTCTGCCTGAGAGTTCCCAGATGGGAGCAGGAGGGGGGAACCCAGTGTACTCTCTGCTGCCCCATCTGGCGGAGTCAGGTCATGTGTTTTGCCCCTACAGTTTAAACCTGAGGCTGTGTAAAATTACATTAAAAAGTATTTTATGTATTTGAAATACAGAAAATACTAGATCTGAAAGTATCTAGATACAAAATACATCTCATTTCTTCCATCCCAGCAAAATACAAATTACAAAATACAAAAAAGTATTTCAAATACGTATTTCAAATACATGTATTTCAAATACTGCCCATCTCAGGTGGGCAACGCCGAGCTCAACTCCAAGGTGTGCGACGTCCTCCTGGAAAGGCACAACATCTACGTCCAAGCCATCAATTATCCCACTGTGGCCCGCGGAGAGGAGCTGCTCCGCCTGGCTCCCTCCCCTCACCACGACCCCACCATGATGGAATACTTTGTGGGTGAGTGGGCGGTGCAACCTCGGTCTTTTCCATAGAGATGAAATTAGAGTTGTTCTGGTAGAAATCCAATTAAGTTAAACGATTGGGGGACAGTGGCAGGTGAAAATGATTTATATACCTCTCTGTTCCCTGTGCCATTGGCCCCATGGCGTCCATTTGTCATCACTGGGAACGGTGGGAACTATCTGTCTATAGCCACTCGTTCATCTAGCTTTGATATATTGTATTCTATTGTTCTTAATCACAAATTATTAGTGTGGTTGCCCTAACAGGGCAGCCAGACTATAGTAATTGCCCAACTTTATTTATAGAGTAACCCCAAAAAGTGTATTATTTATTAATCCGCCCCCTGATGTCATGTGGGTCAATACATCATCATCATATCTGATCATCATACTGTACTTAGAAAGCTACTCGAGCCCACACTGTTTCTTCCGGAGCAGTATTTTCTAGCTATTATTATAAAAATCACACCCGTGTGAACTGAGTGGTGCAGGGTCTTATATAGCCTGATCAGCTGTGGTCTGACGTAATGTCAGTGACCATGGTAACCATGCTCACCTGTGCACGGACACGTACACGGACACAGGTACACAGACATACAGACAAAGCTGGTTGTTGGAGTGGTTTTCACCACTCAATAACTAGAGTGGTGCCCGTTGGGCACTGGTCTACTTGGAACGATGCAAGTTGGAAATGCATTATGATGTCAGAACATTCCAGCTCCATATATGGAGATCTAGGGGTGATCAGGTGTGATCAATTGGCTAATTTGGGCCCTGTCCAGAGTCCGGGCAGAGGCTTTTGTGCTGGTTCTGGGGGTGTAGAACACGTGTGTTCGAGTTATGGATTACAGACGTACACACACACTATGAGTTAATGACTAACTGCACACAAGAACGGATTCCCTGGACCCCCCAAGGCCGGAAACCCACGACTGGCGTTCACTTGCAATTTCCCCCAAATTGCTAATTTTCTAGTTAATTTTTTGCTTTGGATTTTTCTTTACAGACAAACTGGTAGAGGTGTGGCAGGAGGCGGGGCTCCCGCTCAACAGCCCGGCCACGGCTTCCTGCACCTTCTGTGACCGCCCACTGCACTTTGACCTCATGAGTGAATGGGAGAAGTCCTACTTTGGCAACATGGAGCCACAATACATCACTGTGTATGCATGAGACTACATTAAAAGTTTAAAACACAACATGGAGTCACAATACATCACTGTGTATGCATGAGACTACATTAAAAGTTTAAAACATAACATGGAGTCACAATACATTGCTAAGTGTGTATGCATGGGACTACATTAATACACAACATACACATCAAATTACAACCATTAAAGGACCACTTCACCACTTTTCAACCTATCTTCATATAATAGGTCCTCACTAATAATCTTGAAAAAAAGGCGCAATTTTTTTCTACTCGGTCTGTGTCTCATAGGAGGGCTGTGGGCAGTTCAGAAACCGTCTTCCAGTGACCTCATCGATGGGGAATACAAGCTAATAAAAACTGCAGGCTTTCTAGTCCTGAAAAGTTGCAATGCGAAAATGGAAGCCATCGTTCTCACAATAATGAAAATGTTTAAATTTGTTTAAAAAATAATCTGCCTAATGATGATGTCACTGGAAGACGGTTTCTAAACTGAGCCCTCCTATGAGACACAGACAGAGTAGAAAAGAATTGCGCCATTTTTTCAAGATTATTAGTGAGGACCTATTATATGAAGATAGGTTGAAAAGTGGTGAAGTGGTCCTTTAAGACCTGAGGCCGATTCTACAAATGCCTTCTAAATCAGTTCAACCTTTATTTATTTTATTATTATTATTTTATTTATTTATTTTTCAAAAACAGCAGATGTGCAAGCTCGCAGCGTGGCACGAAGGGACGCACTGTGAGCTTGTAAATCTGCTATAGCCAACGCAAAAATGTAAAATGAGTTGACATATGCTTTCCCGGTTTGAATGGGTTAATACATGTTATTATTACACTGGATGTCACTGTTGACAGTGAACATATTCTTCAGGCTACATTCACGAGAGCTCAAATGTGCATGAAAAAAGCATTTGTGTGTTTCTATTATGTTTCAGCTATCCCAGATTTTATGCATTTTTTATTCCAGTTATTATCTTCAGATATTGTATGTCTTTGAATAAGTAGTTGCCAAATCGTATTGTGTTTGTTATATAAATTATATTAATTAAATATGGTTGTTTTTGTCAAAAGTGTTCCTCCATTTTAATGGCATTAAACCTGCACACGGGCACTTTTTATTTCTGTTGTATAAGGATGATAGTTTCTATTTAATGAAATCATGCTATTCATTGTCCTGCGATACAACTGGACCAACCATCATGTTGTATTACATATATTATTTTTGTAAATTTTTAATTTAAGCTCAATAAAAAAGGATTTCTAACTGAACTTTGAATGGAGAATGAATTATTGCAGCAAATAGTTTAGTACATAAGTTTGACAAAAAAAATCTAAATTAAAATCTAAATCTATCGATCAGAACACTACTTGTGATATTTATATGCAACAGATCTGTGATAGACAATACTGTTATTTGAACTTGGAAGACATAATATTAAGCGAGATAGATCATAGGCATAGACCAGGTCCATCATAGGTTTAACCACCTATTTTGCTATTTTTGCTATTTTGTTATTATAGGTGAACATTTTCAAAATACAAATTCAATATTATCTCAACAAAAAAATATATTGGGCACAATATATATTTGCTGTATGTCATTGCATTGCTCTCCCCTGTGTTTTATGCCATTCTTTATTGTTCTGTTCAATAAAGAAAGAAATGCACAAAAAGTATCTAAAAAAACGCTTAAAATATGTCCCGACTTTGGGTAGATTTCTCCATCAGCTCCTCATCAACAGAGTGAATCTTTATAGGCACTGATATGGTTACTGTACATTAGGCAAGGAGATCTTTCTTTTTGGACTTTTTGGATATATCCACCACACCTAGTTCACATTGCAGGGGCTGGCGACTTCACGTTTGACCTTTGACCTGAGCCTGCGCAGCTCTGCGTTGTCGCTGTCCACCGCCAAGCCACTCTCGACCAGCGCCCAGGCTCTGCTGAGCTGCTGCTCTCCATACTGCTGCAGGGCCCCTCGTAGGAAGCATTCAGCCAGCCGCAGCCGTCCTATGCCAGCCTCCACACACTGGATGGCCTGGCCCCGGTGCAGCTCCAGGGCCTTGGTGAAGTCCTCCAGAGCCGGGCCCTCTCTGGAGCACAGAACCAGACTGCGGCCTCGCCGACACAGGTCCTCGGCCCAGACCTGGGGCTCGTCCGAGCAGCCGGAGTCAGAGCCGCCCTGGTTCTGAATGACTCGGTCCAGGTCGGCGATGGCACGTTCGTGTAAGCCCAGCTGGGCGAAGCAGGCAGCGCGTTGACGGAGGTACTGAAGTCTGTGGTTGCCCATGGCTTGTACTGCCACGGTCAGGAGGCGGACGGCCTGATCCCAATGACCACTCGATGACACGGTGCTGGCTTCTTGAGCTGCTGCCTATGATTACACATACAACACAATACATACTGTTAGATATGTATTGCATAATAACGATTCAAGATCTACAGTACCTATGTTTGGCATATAAAGGGTTGCGTCCACTTGGTTAAAAGTACTTGTGGTGTAACAAATATTAGTGAGGTCTGTGCTACTCGTGTGCTGAATCTCAGCTTCATTACCGGTATGTTCATCAGGTGTCAGAGAGACTTCCAGTTAAAAGATAAAAAATCGAATGGCTCACAAAGACAAACAGTGCAGTACTGCAATCATTTTGCCGTCTGTAATGACTCAAGTACATTAGCATGAAAAACATTAGCAGCCCGGTTATTACCATTTCAATTAGTTGTCCAATATAGTGATACTACTGTACCATGGATCCACCCTACTTTTACTGTACCTGTGCCACTCGCTTCCTGTGACTGAGAGGGATGAGGTTCAGCAGGAAGTCCAAATTGGAAGGGTCTTTCTCAGCCAGTTTGCTGAGCCTGTGGGCCGCCCCGCCATAGTTCTGCTGCCAGGAGTCCACCACCCCCACCCTGGCCTGGGCCACCGCCTCCCTGGGATCCTGACCAAACACCTGACAGAGGTGAGCCCCTGCTGCCTTCGCCTCACCTGGAGCAAATGGAAAGTATTAGCAGGAATTCATTGGGAATTCAAACTTGGTGCGGCCGTCACAAAACAAGGGGCTTATGATTACATCTCACCAGTACATATACAAAATGGAAACAAAAGGACATTGCAATTACAGTCAATTCCAACAAGAACCCTGCACAGTCAATTCCAACAACAAACCTGTAAAAGTACACTAATAGACAAAGGATCTCGCTGAGAATACTAGGTACAATATTTCGCACCACTCCACTTTCACCTTTGGCTAAGAGTGTGTCCACATAGAGGAGATGCCATCTGGGGTCTCTGCAGTCTGTCCTCATTAGGGCTCCACCAATCAGGAAAGCGTCTCGGAGCTGCTCTTCGTGGCAGGGGACAGCCTTAGCGGCCAGCATCGCTGACAGATTGCTCCGGCAGTACTGCTGCAGCCAGTCACACACGAGTTTCCGTGCCTTATCCTTGAGTGACAGGATGTCTTTGACGACTACATCGGAGCTTATCTGAAGTGCCGCCAAGAGATCACGAGTGCATTCCTGTGACAAACAAGAGACGTTTTTCACGGTTTTAATATAGAATGCACCTTGACTTTAAAGCTATAATCTGTAGGTTTTATCTCCCAACGGAGATATTCGATGATCCATTCGAACTACAATGATACTGATACACCAAACCGGTGCATCCGTCTGCTTACAACTGACATCGTCAACCAGTGAGTGACAATGCGACCAGGGTCAATATCTATCAAGAGACCACCTCCAACCATGTTTTAAAAATAATTAATGTAGTTTTAAGTCAAGATTCAAATCAAAATGTAAATGATCTAAATGTCTTTACACATTTTTTAAGTTTTAAAGTCTATAAAAACATCAGAGCATTGAATTCCTTTTCCAAAAATGATTTATCAAACAAATTGATGTCTATCCATATAGCAATTTCCAGCGTGAAAAGCAATTTCATAATGACATGATATGCAACCGTGCCTTCTGTTGGTTCAGCATGAGATGTGTGAAGCCTCTCCCACAGAGGGCCTGTACGTGGTTCGGGTTCTCCTTAAGAGCGGCACTGAAATCAAACATGGCTGTCTTTCGCTGACCCAGTAAGGCATAACACCTTCCTCTCTCCAGCAAGCTGTCTGCTGCCCCACCAGCTGCATTAAAACACAAAACAAAATAATACTAATCATTTCATTTTTCTACAGAAACAAGTCTTAAGGCCAGTCCACATCAATGCAACTCCTTGCAACTGCAAGTCGAGTTGCATTGCCTCAAAACAAAGAAATAACACAACATTTCCGTAACAAAATAAGCGACAAGGTATCAACAACAAACAATCAAGATCTCAATTAACAAATCAAAAATCTATTCACCAGATGCCATGATGGCGATAGAAAGATAGGCCACAGCCTCCCGGAGGTTGATCTCCTCTTTGGCAGCCTCCAGGATGCGTTTGGAGGCAGAGTGGCAGTGACCTTGCAGCAGGGCCTTGTCCTTCTGATGGGCCATAGCCAGCAGGGTGCGCAAGCAGCTGGTGTCGCCACACTGGATGAGCTTTTTCAGCAGCTGGGAGGAGGAAATCAGACAGGAATAAAACCATGATGCCTTTGACTCTGAGTGAATAGTGTGCGTTGAGAGAGGATGAACACATTTAATAAGCCGACAACACAGAGATCTGTCACAAACCATTGGGAGAACCGTTGCCAGGGGAAACATTGTCAACTACTGAATTTGATTTGGAGCACTCCACCTATACTTGTCACTCCTCCAACATATAGTGGCTGCCTGGCTGGCTACTTCTTACACCTTTGAACACCTATAAGTTTAGCTTATAGAGCGTCGCAGTCCCGCCCCCTCGAGAGACCCGGTAAAGAAATCCCCGTTCATTTTCCTCATAGACTTTTCAGAAAGTATTTATTTAAAGACGTTTACGCCACGGACAAAGCCAACTCTTGTCGTGACAAAACATGACAACAAACACAATTCTTCGGGCCAAACAAAGAATTAGAAAGTAGAAAAAAACGGCAGGTTACAACACTTTTTTTGTTGTTTTTCTTCTTTGTAATTATTTGTTTGGTCCAAAATATTGTGTGTGTTGTCATGATTTGTCACGACAAGCGTTGGCTTCGTACGACGCTTAAAAGGTCTTTAAATAAATACGTTTTGAAATGTCTATGGGAAAAATGCATTGGGATTCATTTCCTGGGCCTGGCGTCGTCATGAAAGGGGGCGGGACTGCGACGCTCTATAGACTGTAATATCCGCAGTGTTGTTAACTTATCAATTTTTGTATAACTCCAACTACAAATGTACATGTGTATACCTTAGCATCCTTATTCTGGGAATGTCACATAGTAGGCGAACAGCAACAATAGACAAACATTTGGGGGACAGTCACATAGCACATGTGCAGAAAAGGGAGGGGACCATGTATAGAAATAGAGATAAGTATTGGATTTAAATGGTTATAGCACCTGGCTATATTGAAATGCCCAAAATAGTTAAGCTATAGGTTGAAAGGCGTGGCTATTGGTTAACACTGGATTTTACAGTGTAACTGAGTAAACTGACATGCTTCTGTACAATCAAAGAAATCCCTCGACATACCCACCTGAAATCCCTAGACATATTACCCACCTGATTGGCATCATAAAGGAATCCTCTGTGCAGTTGCAGCAAGGCGAGGCGTGCCAGTATTGGGGCCCTTGGGCTGGCAGGTCCAAGGGCCAGGAGCAGCCTATAGGCCTCCTCCACACGGCTCAGCCGGTACAGGGCATCGGCTGCCAGGATCTGAGGCCCGTCGGCACCGGGCTGAAGCTCCATTAGCAAAACAGCGAGGGAGTGAACCCCACTGGGGGTCCTGGTGGACACAGAGGGAGAAAACAAAAACATGAATGAAGTATGTGTTCCTTATTCCCTTCCTAATCATGTTTGTTAAGTTCCCATTATGATTATTGCAGAATTTAGTTTGTGAAATGTAATTTACGGCCGAGCTACACCAGGCTTTTCAGCGCGCGTTTTGTATACGCACACACGCGCACACGCACTTATAGGTCCAGTCCTATTTTAAGTGCACGTATGAGGGGCTCGCGTGTGCGCGTAAACGCGTGCGAAAAGCCTGGTGTAGCTCGGCCGTCAGACATTGCTATAATTAGGAAGGTCACTATCTTTAATACTGAATTGCTTCAACATTCTATGTTTATTATCTACATTCTACAGGTAATATATTGTCAAAATATTTGTCCATAGACATCACACAGTATAAAATGTCATTTGTAAAAGCACAACCTACAAAAAGTACAATTTTGTAGAGTGTAGATAGTATTAGTGAAGCGAGAATTAGAGTGATTTAAAGTGAAATGTTACCAAAATGAGGGTGGTTACGTGAGTAAGTGAGACTATAAACGTACCCTGCTCTGTGTTTGTCCCTTTTCATGGCGGCCTGGGGCTGATCTCTCTGCTGCTGCTCTTGGGACTGTTCACCAAGACCAGAGCTCTTCTTCTCTGCAGTGCCTTCCAGCATGACTCTGCCCTGCTCCTGCAGGACCGTGAGCAGCAGACCCCGGCAGTTCCACGGCACCAGGCAGCGCACCGTGAGCGCGGTGTCCTGGGACTGCAGCCGGCTGGCCGTTATGTAGTCCAGGGCCGTGAGGTAGTGACGGCCTCCCAGCATGCGGATGAGCCCTCTGCCGCAAAGCGCCCGCACGCAGCTGGAGGGATGCGGGGCGCTGTGCTCCATCACCGCCTGGAAGTCCTCCATAGCCCCGTCGTGGTCGTCGGAGAGAAGACGCGCGTAGCCACGAAGTACCTGCACATTTAGATATATTTTTTTATGCAGTTTTTTGCAGATGCTCTGTTTCAGAGATGTATGAAGACCGCCATATAGAAGAAACATTTTCTTCTTATAGACTAATGCATAAATCAAGTCACCTGTACTGTGTTCTGGTAGCTCTGGTGCCCTGGGGCAGCAGCTAGCTGGCTGCAGATGGACAGGGCCTCCCTGTGCTCCCCTCGGAGTAGGAGACAGTCAGCCAGGCGAACTCGCAGCTCTCTGCCTCCCCCATCGGGTTCCAAATGACACAGTGTCCTCAACTGGGTGATCACGGGATCCAGGAGTTCCACTCCTTCGGTGGACCGGAGATCTGGACGAACCAACACCCTCTCCCTGTAGCCGGACAGGCCCCTCTCTGCCTGCTGGCGGAGGTGGCTACGGGCGGCTATCCCTGTGCCGTGGTCCACGAAGAGCTTCTGGAAGTACAGTCGCGCGGTGGCGGGGTGGATCTCAAACGCCTCTCCCAGGTCCCTGCACGCGTCTGCGGCTCGCCCGCCAGCTGAGAAATGGGCTGCAGCTCTGCTGGTTAAGAGTCGTGCTCTGTTCTCTGGTGGCAACTCCTGGCCTGCCTTGTCTTTGCTTACGCCCGTCTGCAGAGCACTGTTCTGCAAAATGGCAGAGTATGCCTCTGCACTCTCCCCAAACGTGCCCGTCGAAAACAAATGGGCCGCTTTAAGTTCTTGTACTTCCCTAGACCCAGGGGAGACAGCTGACAGAAGCTCAAGCAATTCCATTGAAGCTTCTGGGTCTAACTCATCCTCACGTGTTCTCAACTCTGATTCCACATCAGATGTTAAAGCTGATGAACACTTAAGTGATATTTTGTCCGAAAAGGCCTTCACTATTTTGGGTAGGTGGTGAGCTTGTCTGTCCTTGACCAGTGTCAGCGTTTCAAATTTGTTTTTCTGGTACGCTTGGAGGTAAAGTCTCAGCCCCTTGTTACTGTGGGGCTCCGAGAACAAGCAAGCCAGGGCACGGGTGAGCTCCAACACCAAACGCATGGAACCTTCTGGACGAGGGCTCCTCTTCCCTTCAAGGAGAGCCGCACAACGAGCGGAAATCTCCTCACAGCCCTGACCACCACTCTGAAGGAGAGATTCCATCTTGAAAATGGTGGCCGATATGTTGTTGGGGCTGAGCGTGGATAGAAACACAGCAGCCAGGCCTTTATTGAGACCTTTCTCCAAGCCCTGGTCCTCCCCATTACCGTCAAGCCAGGACTCCAGATTGGAGATCACCCTGGCCAGGTTGCACTTCTCCAGGCCTCGCATGTGAGACACAGTGGAGGTGGCATGAGTCCTGAAGGCGGAGGTGTAGAGGGATGTTGCCCTTCCTAACTCTCCAGCATTAAGGCATTTGTCACCATCCCTACACAGCTCAGAAACCTTGGCCACAGGTCGACCTGTAGATGTCATGTTCGGGCAGCCGGTCTTGTTCACCATGGGTTCAAAATATGCATGGGACCTGTTAAAAGAAAGAAAGAAAGAAAGAAAGAGGTTTTTATGCTTGATGGGAAACTAAAAATATATAAAATCTAGTAGGCTATTTGATAAGCAACTGGAGTGCTGCAGATTGCACTTTTCTAGTCTAATCAAATATGACATTTTTCTTTTTAATTCACAATGTGCATATTTATTCTGCAGCAAATAAAGACTGCTATACAAGAAAATTGGCACTCTCATAAGTATACAATACGTTTGTCCTAGCCAATACCGACGTCCATATCTCTGGACAGCCACTCACTCACCTGCCTCTGTTTCTGTTGTGCATCCTGTTGTTGCCAAGTAGACTGTAGAGCAGTTGCCCGCGATCATTATTAAGTTAAAAGGTTGTATTTTTTTAGCTTGAATTTCAGCCTCGAGACAATTAATCGTGACCAATGCCATGTTTTCCAAACATATTCATCCAGCGGCTATCGAAATTCCTGAGACGGACTCAGAACACAAAACCTTGGTCCCATTTTTGTAATTCAATATCCCTCCTCGGATCGGTGGAAAAACGAAGGCAACTCCTGCCACCACACATAGGCAGATATAACAAAACTATTCTATTGAAACGTTTTACATATGGAGCAGAATAGCGTGGAAAAAAATACAACAAAACTTCACATTCCTGCGTTATCTCTCTTTCTTAAATAGTCGTAATGGACTTACTATGAGTGTGAGAACTCTGTTGTTCCCGGGCGCATGGGTCCGGTTGCCATGGGAAACCATTACAGCTTGAGTCCGAGTCCGAGAGGAGCACTGAATCCGTGTAGCTGTAGGGTAGCCTCGGGTAGCCTATGCGTGCTAGAAGTAGTAACTTCATATTAAGTGAGAGAGCAGAGCTTCTTTGTGACAAAGCAGAACATTTGCAATTCATGAGACCGGACTAATCCGCCTTGAGAGCGAAAATCAGCCAAACTCACATACATTTTATTCTGACCAATGTGTTTGGGAGCATTATAAGCGTTGGCTGCACTGACATCTTTAGCCAACACTCCCATCTTGTGGTCGAGACTTTTATAGGATATGATCAGAGTGATAATGTCGTTAAGAGCAAGAGGTATGTAAAGAAAGACTAAAGACACAATTATTTAAATGATGTGGTTATCTTCAGTGGTACAATTTGAAAAGAAAACATGTAGTTTTCCACAGTCTGGTATTTATATAAAATTTTAATAAATTACATAAAAATAAGAACCAAAACATTTGAAACCAAGTAAAACATTTACTTACTATCAATATAAACCTCTCAAAGTGAGATACTCATAATAACATCACAACAGTGAATCTTACAGTGAAATATTAAAGTAATATACTGTACTGTACTGTACTGTACTGTACTTGACCTATCAAGTGATCAGATTGGGCTATTAAGGTAATCAACTGAATTGATCAAAAACAACTTAAGCATTATTAATCATTATTATTGGTTGATGAATGTCTGGAGATTTTCCACTGTCTGATAGCCGCCTATACTGGGTGACCACGGCTAAGTGACCGAAAAGGTTCTCTCTCCCCTGCAGTATACAGTAACAAAACTAGAGCTGAGTAAACTCCCTATCTGCACATCACAATCATAGGGGGAAAATGTGACAGCTAGCCTTTGGGGGATTTCAGTGTTCTTCTCTTAAATGAGTTCATATTGCGACATAATACTGTACATACCACGTATATAACTACGTGAGTGGGTGAGACTTCACTTTCATCCTGCAGTTTCTTGATGTCAGAAGTCTGAGATACAGGAAAGACTGCAGTGCAGGGCTGGACTGGCCACAGGGCGTACCGGGCATTTTCCCGGTGGGCCGCGACCGTAGGGGGCCGCCATGATAAAAGATAAAAAAACATATTTTTTTTTTTTGACAGGCAGGCAGGCCAATAGGCGGCAGGCCACCAGGAAAGGTCCGGGCGTGCTGCCATTCTGGGGTAGTGCCCCCCCTGACCACCCCCGGCGGTGCAGTGCAGGGGGGGGGGCACATAATATTATGTTGCCTATCTGCGCGCTGGTTGTGGTGGGCCGGTCTGGGCCAAATTCACGCGAAAATGCCCGGGCCGAATTTTTGTCCCAGTCCAGCCCTGCTGCAGTGATGTTATAATTGCTAAAACGTCAACATTCAGAGGGCACTGCACTGGGTGAAAAGTTAACACAATGCCATGATTCCTGCGGTCTCCACAGATGTCATGATTTTTTTGTTAAAGGACCACTTCACCACTTTTCAACCTATCTTCATATAATAGGTCCTCACTAATAATCATGATAAATTGGCACAATTATTTTTGTCTGTGTCTCATAGGAGGGCTGTGGGCAATTCAGAAACCCGTCCACCAGTGACATCATCGATGGGGAATCCAAGCTAATAGAAACTGCAGGCTTTCTAGTCCTGTAAAGTTGCAATGCGAAAATGGAAGCCATCGTTCTCACGATAATACAAATCTAAACATTTCTGTAAAAAAATATTGTTTAAAAAAAATCTGCCTAACGATGATGTCACTGGTGGACGGGTTTCTGAACTGCCCACAGCCCTCCCATGAGACACAGACTGAGTAGAAAAAAATGGTGCCATTTTATCATGATTATTAGCGAGGACCTATTATATGAAGATAGGTTGAAAAGTGGTGAAGTGGTCCTTTAATAACTATTTGGGACCCTGCAGTGTGATATACAGTACATGTCCTGAGGCCCTGAATTATATGCTGATCGCACAAGTGTATTGAAATACTGTATGTTATCAATGATAACATAGCATGATAGCATGATAACTTATCATGCTACTTCAGGCTAACGTATGGAGACGAACAAAAATATATAGTCATTTAAAAAAAATTAACCAGATAAACTCTGATGAGCCTCCATACCATTTACAGTAATTCAATGCTTCTTTTTCATTTATGTTACATACCCCACTTCTGCCCATGGACGGTGTTAAGCAGACTTGTTTAGTTGCTATTCTGTGCATGCATTAACGGCAAACGTTTGGCAAACAATAGCTGGTCTACAAGCTCTTTTGTTTTCTTTTTAGCATCAGTGTAAAGTCGCACAGCTGTACTTTTTACAAACTGTTGATAAAGTATTCAATCAAACCATCCATCCATTGTGAAACTGGAAATTACGACTTTGACTTTTTCAAAATAAATAAATAAAAGGCCACTTGAACTATATCCCCCCCACCACATTCATATAATTTACTCAGTGT
Organism: Electrona antarctica; assembly: GCF_951216825.1. Classification (NCBI taxonomy): domain Eukaryota; kingdom Metazoa; phylum Chordata; class Actinopteri; order Myctophiformes; family Myctophidae; genus Electrona; species Electrona antarctica. The sequence continues at coordinate 44,897,595 of NC_136807.1, forward strand.
CCACCATAATATAGTCTTAGTCAAAATAGTCATAGTAATGTATGACATCTCCATTAGTCAGCCTGTACTTTCTATAGTGACACATTGTCACACCACTTCCAGGCAGTCGACAGTATATTTTTGGTACTGAACAGAAATTGAAAGTGAAACCTCAAGTCCTGACCTACATAGACCCGTAAATAAAAGGTGTCAAACCGCCGTGGACTGCAGCTGAACCATGACATCAGTGTTTGACGAATCCAAAATGATCCATTCAGACTTGGTTCACTGCGGCCCCAGAGGGGGCCATGCTGCCCTGGTCTGCCTAACATCCACAAGCTTCAGCCTGCTGTTTGTCTCCCAGTGTAGGTTCTCCAGGCTCTCCTGCAATTGCTGAGCACAGCCGGCGAGGTCCATGTAGTGCAGGGCTGAGTAAACATCATCCAGAGCTGCAGAAGGACTGTGGCTCCATAGTGTGAGCATCTGGTACTGCTTCTCCAGGGAGCCCAGGCTGTGGCTGACCTCAAGTTCCACTCTCTCCAGCTGCCGGTCTTCCACCGAGAGGAACCGCAAGAACTCCTTCCATCTACGCAAGGGCACCACCTTTATGATGGCATAGAGTAAGGCGGCAGGCCAGCAGTCCGCCCGCTTGTCCTGTCTCGGGGCTGTGATGAAAGAGTTTAGTGTTCAAACATGTAGGATAAAACGTACAGTACAGTAGTTGTGGTTCAATATAAAGTTCAGAAAGTTAGGACAAATCTGTGGGCTTTCTTGAATTTTTTGCACACAGTATTAAGATCTAGGCTTTGACTTGGCCGTTCTATAAGTCATGCATTCCTTCTATTCCTTATTTTTCAGCCATTCGTTTAGGGATTTGCTTCTATGGTTTTAGTCATTGTCATGTTGAAAGGTCCACTTAGCAATAGGCCAACAGGTGCACAAAGGCCCACTCGATCATGATTGGAGGAAGGACCCTCTCTATCCTGATTGGATGAAGACTGGGCCCTCTAGGCAAAAACGAAAGATGTTTTTTTTTACCCCAGGGGTTAACTGGAGACAGGGAGGAACTCCTTATATGGTCAGCGCACTCTATAGTAGGGAGGATTATCAAAGAAAAAGTGATATTTAAATTAAAGGTATATTCAGTGATTTCTTTTTTTGTTTTGTTGTGATAATCCTCCCTACTATAGAGCGTGCTGACCATATAAGGAGTTCCTCCCTGTCCCCAGTTAACCCCTGGGGTCAAAAAACCTTAGGTTTCATTTTTGGCTAGGTGGCCCAGCCTTCATCCAATCAGGATAGAGAGGGGCCTTCCACCAATCATGATCGAGCGGGGGCGAGCCTTGGTGTGTGTGCTGTTGGCCTGTTGCGTGTCCCCCCAGTGCGTGCATGTGCACATCTTGTTACCGGGGCGGACTGGGGGGGTTTCCAAATCACTGAATGCTCCTTTAAGTGAAATCACTGAATATACTTTTAGGATTGTTGCCAAACTTGATACCTGCTGGCATTGACCAAATACCTCAACCTTTAATCTGTGCACACACTGTCTACTGCTATTCACCCGACCCAAGTGTTTTCTGCATTTATATTTACACTGATGAAGGTCGGATGGCAAAACGTTTTGTTATCTGTAACGGCATAAGTTGCAAACAGATTCTTTGTGCGACCCCCTTTTTGTCAGAACACAGTGGATTCGAAACAAATTACATACAAATTACATACACTTCGACAATAACTTTGAGTTGTTGCCTGTAGAAGATCCCTTGATAATACTCTGGGGTTCTTAGAGACTTGTCTAAGCAGCTTTCAGGTGGTCTTTTATAGAAGATGTGGTGGACAGTGACAGTGGGTTACAAATTGAAGATGGATTTTTAAACCCCTCCCAGACACATGCATCAGCCATATTTCTTCTAAAAGACACTGAGCTCTTTTGGTGCATGATGTTACATGACAACAACAACCAAACCAGATTTCCATGACGCAGGATGTCAATACGTTTTCAAGAGCTGTACTCACTTTTTCCACAGGCCTGCATATTAGATACTAGATCTAGATCTAAATCTGCATGTTTTCATCATGAACTTTTGCACACTTTGACTAAAGGTTGATCTTATCTGACAGTGATGTTGACAATGTCTAAGGAATTCCGCAAGAAAGAGCAGTCCTGTGCAGGGACTGCACCCACAAACAGACACAGACACTTGCTCATCACTATCTGATCTGCCATTTCCTCTGAATCTCTGCGACTGACAGATGCTCATGATTGAAGGCATCCAGTTTCCCTGTTTCCACCTCCACACTGTGTGCTGTGAGGTTGACCAAAAGATATGCAGCATGCTGACTGAGCTGACCTGAAAAGGGCCTTGATTCTGGAAAGATCACGCCTGTGTGAAGTGTGGGGCGCTCTTATCATCGTACATCATCATATATCTCATTCCGGCCAATCACAATTTGCGTCCTCACCTTCGTCATCATTGTTTGTATTACGCAATGTTTGTGTTTACCCTATGACGTAAAATTTTCCATTCATTGTCAATGGGAATTTAACACACACACACACACACACACACACACACACACACACACAGGATGCCCTAGTCTAGTGCAACAACTAAATGTTCAAGGGGGGCCGTGACACTTTGAAGCATATTCAGATAACATTAAACATCCTTGAAACATTGTTAGCGTTTCTTTTTGAGGAGCTGTTATTGCTTAATTTAGATGGCAAAGAGTAGAAAGTCAGGAGGCCGGGGGTAGATAGGAAGAAAGACATGTAAAACACATGGCTTCACCCACCAGTGCACCTCGCTATTGCTAGTATTTGTTAGGGAAATAATGGGTACCATTATCACTAGCCAACAGCAAAGACATTACTTGCTTTTAGTACTAGCCTAATTAAACACATTTTGTATCTGGAAATATTATGGAAGTTCTTAAAGCTACCTAAACTGTACTCTAAGTAGGGTTGTATGGCCTGTCAGCAATATTGTACAGATCTTGTTTTACAGTGCTGGTTATAAAATCATAATAGCTACTGTATGCTTTAAAATTCCACTTAACACAACTGCTCGGTTACGGGCACCTGGCCAGTGTCCGCCCCAAACACTATAAAAGACCTGCTGTGCTAATAATGTTCTTGTCTCTCCATTGCAGGAGCAGCCACATCAGAGCATCCTTGTTTTTGATTATCTTTTGTTAGTTGGATAGTTTGTTCCCTGCCAGCCTTTGTTGGAGCTATGAATCCTTTGATTATATTTTTTCATTAATTGTTAAATAAAATACTTTTTTGCTGATTTACATCCGTCTGGTCTCCCCTCTTTGTTATGGCCTGAGAGCCAAGCCATAACCAAATCATACGTCCATAAAACTCACCTCTGAACTGTGGTTCTGGCAGTAGAGCACTAGTAAGAGGATCCTCAGATAAGATTGGACTCTGACAGAATATCATTGAAGGTCCATCCCATATCTTAATGTAGATGAGGGAAAAAACAACAGCAAAGTTGTCAGACGTCTGGATTGCCAATGCAAATCACCACAAAAATGTTGTGATCCTTTGTTGTAGTTAAAATCACATCACATCTGGTACATCTCCACTTCTCTTTTGCCTTAATATAAGCCAATGTTTCCCATCGAAAATAGAAGATATACTATCTGTCTATCTCACAACGTGTTGCAGCGCGACAGAGCTTGTAGATTTTCTACACTCGATGCAAGAGACTATGCACAACCAATTACTTATATCAGGCTTTAGTGTTTGCCTGCTTTCACATATTAATTGCGACCGAAGGTCGCAGTTAACTATGGAATCGAACATTTCCTGTCACACCCCAGGTGAGAGAGCACGTGACATCATCAGGGATGGAGCACGTGACATCACGTGACATCATCAGTGATGGAGATCCCTGGTGTCATCAATATTAAGCCCATATATGGAGATCCCTGATGTCATCAATATTGGCCAGCAACTCTACATCTGACCTCAATATATGGAGCTGACCTGTTCTGACATTCCATATGTTGATCCTTTCCCAACTCCCATCCATCCTTCCTCTTCGATGTCTCCCTTTTGACTGATACCTGTCCATTTAAACTCTAGATGGTCCTGCCCCAAAGTTATTAGTGCAGCCGCACCCGGCAGCCGGCGAAAACAAATTCTTAACAGGCCCAAAAATGAAGATCTTAACCCTGCGCCAACGCTCGCCCAGCAGTCTGCTGTCACCCATTCAGATATGTTGATCTGACCCCCATTCCAAAGCATCAGCGCCAGGCGTCTTACTGGTACTTATCTTGAGCGAACCCATAGAAGAGAGGGCATATTACAAACCTGTGTGTCGTGGCTGCTGGGTTGCTGCTGCTGCTGCTGCTGCTGTTCTGTTAGGATGAATGACAAGCACATGTTCTAAAAAGCAACCTGTTTGAAATTGTTAACCAAACAGTTTTACTTTGCATCAAAGAAGGATGGAGCAGTTTAAAAAATGTTAAAGGCCTTTAACGTCTTTCAGGTAGATGAAATCAGGTAGATTTCAGGTAGCAACCATCTGTACAAAATGCATGTTGTATGATCATCCATATGCAGAGATACAGTATGTAACCTTTATATTTCTGTTACCATTGATTTGGGGATCCTCGATGGGAAACTGAAATGCCTTTTCAGGGCTGCGGTAGAATCGGATGACGAAGCAGAAGCCGACCAGCAACAGAACAGCCACCGAAACCACTGGGATGAAGGGTACTAACACGTCTGCTGTGAAGGACATGACAAAAGCCATCACAAAAGCTCTCCACAAAATGAATTTAGTGTTATTTAAAAATAAAACATAACGACCACTTCAAATAACAAATGACTCATCTTGACAATGCAAATAAATAGTTAAATTAACTCGATAGGAACTGACAAGGAGACGCAGGGGTCAGTGGTGACACTTTGGGATTTGACGTGCTCTTCAACGTGGTCAGAGGTGAAGTCATTGTAGTTGTAGTAGTAGTTGACAGGTCTGCTGCTGTGAAGGACATGAGGAAAGGAAACAAAACCAGCATCACCAGCAATGTTCATCATCACAAAATCCCCCCACAAAATACATTTAGTGTTATTTAAAATATAAACCATAATGACCACTTCAAATAACAAACGACTCATCTTGACAATGAAAATAAATAGTTAAATTAACTCAATAGGAACTGACAGTGAGACGCAGAGGCCAGTGGTAACACTCTGGGATTTGACGTGCTCTTCAATGTGGTCAGAGTTGAAGTCGTTGTAGTAGTAGTTGACAGGTTACAGTTGAAACTCTTCCGACATTCTTTTTTTTGACAGGGAATCTTAGATCTGAAAACCAACCATGTAAAGATTAACACAACAATTGCATTTCCAGATATATTCCTATGTTGACAATGTCGCTAGCGTAGAAGTTTGAGCAAAACTATTGTGATTCTTCATGGAAAACAGCAGCAGTGTCTAGCTAAGTTTGGTTGCACACTGGGACACTGCATTGACAGGTGAGGGCAAATAACACCAACACTAATGAACTTGGTCTTTGTCTGCCACTGGCTGAGAAATACTGCTTTAGGTGTTAAAGCACGTGCTGCTATGGTGTGGGGGTAGAGGTGAGCTTTGATGAAATCGCAACATCTGAGAATCTAAGACACGCATAACAGGAAGTTTGGAAGGCAGCAATAAATATCTGAGAACTCTCCTCCACTCTGACAGGAAAACAACATCCTATGACCCGATTGCATGACTAATAAGGTGGTGCCTGTTGGAAAGCCAAATAGAATACCTCCTCAACATCAGAAAAGTTGCATTTTGAATAACACGTTGAGTCATTTAAGTCTTAAATGACTCAACGTGTTAATTTTAAGAGACACCAAGTGAAACTTAAGTATCAAAGTTTTGAGGATCAAAAGAGATTGGTTGCAACTGACTGTGGCTTAATCTAAAGTCCATTGACATACGCGGTTTGTAGGCTACACGGGTGGCAGTGACTCGAGAGACTCAGGGGTAGAGTGGCTGGTAGAGCGGCCAGATGTTCAATCCCGGGCTCCCTAGTGTCAAAGTGTCCTTGAGCAAGACTCTGAACCCCTAATTGCTCCCGAAGTGCAGGTTGGTGGCTTGCATGGTTTCGTCCGCCATCGGTGTATGAATGTGTGTGTGAATGGGTGAATGTAATGCACAATCTATGAAAGAATGTTGTCAGAATTGTGGTGGAGTGGAAAGGAGTGAGTGTGGTCTTGGCTAATTAGACATCTCAAAATGGTTTGATTCTTGGCTTTATCTCATGGAATCACACACCTTGTGCAGTTCCGGCAAATGGGATCTCCCTGTTGGACACGTCCAACAGGGAAATGTCCCTCGTCGCAAGCACATTTTGCGTTATTTTTGTAGGAACAGGCCTCTAGCGTCTTTTGCCCTGTGTACAAACCAAAAACACATAGTTTGGCTTTATTAATATCATAAAGCTAGTAAAGCTACTGCCTCAAAAACAATAGGTTTATATTATAATACGCCCATTGACATTTGAGCAGGAAAGTGATACTTACCCTTAGGCTTAGAACATGTGATACATCGTTCACATTCGTCACGCGTGTTGGGTATGACTGTGAAGGTCCCATCACGACACATTTTGCATCTGTACATCTGGACACCACCTGCGTTGCATTGTCCTGCATTGTAATAACCTGGAAAACAGTGGAAACCGGATTAAATCTAGAAGCTGATCTAGAATGCAGTGGTTCAGAATTACACTCCAAGTTTTCTGTAGAGTTGTCTTGGACAGAACAGTTATTGACACCAAGAAGAACTGGAAGAGCAGTCAAGATTCAATAAGGGATGCATACAGACAGACAGACCAGACCGGTTGCATAAACTATACCTTAAAGGTGCTGTAAGTGATTTGTCTTTTTAAATACGTGTTAAAACTCTATATTCTGAACGTAATCATTGCAAAAGAAGATTTCTTCAGTCTCCTCATCTCTCCAGTTCTTTAATAAACAGAAAATGCATTTTCAGGTTGAGATACCATGCCAATTTATTCCAATCGAGAAGACTCATACAGGATACAAGATAAACAAGTGAAGTTGGAGGTAACGACACAAACACGCGAGCAGAAACAATTGGAACTGGAACTACTACAAATTGAAGCTGATAAATGGGTTTTCTCTCCTGATTGGATGAAATTGATGCCCTGAAAATGTATTGTATAAACAGAGAGAACTTACTATGTCTGTCATTTTCAAACATGTTTGATATTTGTCTGCATGATTACTACTGTCTATCACTGACATGAAGTGATAGGCTTGCACATTGCTCATAGTGTCTAGTTGGGTTTCACTATCCCAAAAATGCATCTTGGTATCTCTTACTAAGCCATTATCTTATATTCCAGAAATTTGGTTAAAACAAAACCTTTATTGTTAAAGCACCAGTTCAAGCATTTTCAACCTATCCTCATCTATTAGGTACTCACTAAACTAAAGCTCAATATAAGTTTGTACCATCGTGCCTACCAGTGACATCCTCGAGTGCTCGGTAAGCAGGTTTGGTCATTTAAAACTTTTTTCAACGGCTTCTATTTCAGCGTGCTAACTTTCCAAGAAGAGAAAGGCTGTCGTTTTTATTACGCTAGTTTGGAATCCCCATCGATGATGTCATCGGTAGGCAGGTTCCTGAACTGTCCATATCCCACCAAAGACACACAGAGTGAGTAGACAGATATAGAGGGTATGCGCGTGACATCATCATCAAACCAAGAAGTTATGCAGGAACGCCTACTGAGTGGCAAAAAACTACTTTCCTGGCCTTGACAGCCCATACATCCACACAGAAAAGTCCTATCTGATTGCATTAAACACATTAAACAATGTTAAACTCACTTTGCCTGTTGCTTTGCCACTCGATGTGCCATTCACTTTAAGCATGCGCATGACCAATATTCAACCTTATATAAAGGTTGAAAATAGTGCTCATTAATAACCTTCTGATTGAGTACTAGAGCAATGAAATGAAATGAAATGAAATCTATATTTACCCAGGGTATCTGGGCTAAGCTCAAGAACTTGTTTCCAGCCAGGCCCTGCTCATAGAACACATTTCATCGTAGTGGTTGATGCCTTGTTCAAGGGCATTTCAGCGGTGGTAATTTTAACGTGTCGGACGGCTGATTCGAACTGGGAACCTTCCGGTATCTAGACCGCGCCGCTATCCGTTCGGCCACCGCTGCCACATTGGTTCGCATTCCCAAACTTTTAGTTTTTATACTGAAAATATTTGGCTCTCCAAGTACAACCATGTTAAAATACAGGAGCGTATACCTGCACTTTTTGTTCCATTCCTACAGTAAGCCAATAATACTGCTGCTCTGACAAAACTCTGTCTAATCACTAATCAGCACAACTGATGATATTTCTAATGTGTGACTGATTAATCCTCATTTCAGCTACGGCTGGATAGCCTATTTCAACCAGTTGCTTGGTCAGAAGAACTACCTGTAGTAAATATTTCATTCCACTTTTATATTTTTTCTCCTTTTTTGGGCGACTCCTCTGTGTACCACCAGAAGAGGAGCACGAAAATAGCAGTTGGTTTTTCACAAGGTTCAAGGTTCTTTATTATTTGTCTCCCGAGGAAGAAATGTGTCTTAGACAAAGGGCCCGCATGCAAGCGTAGCCCTTATGCCCATGTCGCCGCAGTGCAGCGCCAACACACAACCAAGTGTCACTGTTGCGCAGCCTAACACACACACACACACACACACACACACACACACACACACACACACACACACACACACACACACACACACACACACACACACACACACACACAATGATGATTTGGGGTGTGACAGTACAGTAGAGGGACCCCCTGGGGGCCCCCACATGGTAACTCTGTCATTTCTCAACCATTTCGGACGCGGGCGGCTCGCCGGAACCGGGACAGCACCTGGCCGCGTTCCTGTGGGTCTGGAACGTGGGACCCCCACACGGAGTTGCACCACTCACTTCACACGGGTGTGATTTTTCAGGTGGGATTGGGATACCAATTTCAACCATTCAGGAGAGACAACCCATTTATATGCTTCAATTGTCTTTACATGTATTTGTTTCACCACTTCCACTTAAAATGTATATCGCATTTTTTAAATGTTATACTTCCTAAAGAGCTGGAGTGTTGCAGTGTTTTGTTACTGAACAAACACTGCAAATGATTACTATCAGAATATAAAGCTACAACATCCAAGGAAATCCTTATGGTAATCTAATGCAACTCAGTGCAGATCTCCCATCTGTCAAATATCATTTCGCAATATTGGAATGCAATGCACCTCTTTACATCAATGTGCACGATGAAACTCTCTGGAAGATCTTGATCATTCCAGAGCATATTAATAAGGAAGTTATGAAAGCACCTTGAATGCAGTGTTATTGTTGAAAATGTCAAACATGTACATATTCATACATGTACATTCTGGTAACACAAAAGGGTCCATCGGACTCCATATCCTTCGCTCCATCCTCTTCCACCATCATATATACCATTGACTGGATCAAGCACAAAACAACTGCTGGCTAAACGGGAAACATGGAATCCTTTTCCCAATTGGAAGATAGTCTTCATAGATAGCCTTTACTTGCTCTCTTATAGGCAGCCTTTACTTGCTCTCTTATAGGCAGCCTTTACTTGCTCTCTTATAGACAGCAAAGTCAATCAAGTAAAGATTGACAGACTCAAGGATATGCATAGCAAACAGGCCTCAACATCACCCAGATCAAAGTGATGATATAGGTCAGGACTACCTCCCATACACAGCCAACCACCAACCACCAACCACCGTAAATGGTGGAATCACTAGACTAGAGGAAGTTGTGCACAAAGAAATCACGTAGACTTTGAAAAGCTTGTGTTACATATGGATGACTCTCAGACAAAAGGAGATGAGGCGCACACCAAAATTGAAGAGGTGCTGCTGACCACGGTAAAATGAAACGCACACAAAAAGAACGTATGGATGACTCCACAACACCTTGAGGTCCAGACTGTATGTACAGCCTCAAGACAACGATTCAAGTCAAATTGTTCTTGCCAAGTGCAGGTGAGTGACAAACAGTGATGGGAGTAGAGTGAGACGTGAGTCAGTAAGATCAACTCAACATAACGGAAGCCTTATGTAGTGTGTGTTCTGAAACAATATCTCAATATAGAACTCTTCAGAACTCTTATGCCAAAGTTTTAAGTTTAATTAAGGCTTCGCTTGCACTGACTTTAAACGACAAGTAGAATTCTGGCCAAACGTCTACCGTTACTCTGAGATGGACACCACCTGCTGCAAAATACTGATCACAGTGCAGGTATTATTGATGCCACAGGATGAAGAGAAAGTAAGTACTAAGTATGCATTCAAATAAATCCCTCAACACAGCAATATATATATACTACAAGCCCACGGCTGAAAACAAGTTCCACTGACCGTTTTCTTTTCTTTTTTTCAGCAACACGTGGGATGCTATGTGAGAGCTTACCTGTTGGACATTCCTTACAACATGTATCAGTACTTTCTTTCAACATATCCTCTGTGCAACTCTGTCCAGTGTAAAGGAAGCCCAACAAGAGTGGCCAAACCTGAGAGAAAGGATTTAGGCTGGATTTAGTTCCTTGGGACTAGCTGGCCCCATGTACAATACCACAAAAGAAAAAAAGAGTTTATCAATAATATCTTGTGAATAAACTATAATCAAGACAAAGCTGCCCCCCCCCCCCATTTGATTAGTTCTCCCTGTTTAATAATTGTTATTACATGGTATGCTCTTTCATCATATCGTACCTACTTATTGGCTGTCCGTTTACTTAATATATAGTAAAGCACATGTATGAAATGTGCTAAATGAATAAAGTTTGACTGACTGACTGACGTGAATCATCCAGCAGGCAACATGAAGGCTTTCTTTTCTTTATATAGAACTTTACAATATATTATTTGAAACAAGTTTATCAAATACACAGTACAATTCTTTATACAAAAGCCATGTACAGTACGACTGCTTCACAGAGTGAAAAGACACATATCTTTGTTATATTATCTTATAAGCCTCGGACAGTATACTTGCCAACCAGTAGGTCTAAGTGTCGTAGGCTAGTCCTACCTGACACCAGTCTATTCAAACTCTACCATACAGATTGGTTTCAATCAACTTTTATTCAAGTCAAAAGATAATCAATTAGTGGAGTAGTCTTAATAAATTAAACATGAATATATTATAACACAGAATAAATAATATAAATAATAAAGTGGATTACTTACCAACACCAGGCACCTCATTTTCAAAAGAATATGCCTTAAAATAAAGTTAAACAGTAAACCTGATAGCCTGTTTCTCTCATTTGAAATGATCAATATTTATAAATTCATCAAAATAAATAGAGTTTGGACCAAATGTAACAGACTGTGATCAAATACAAATGAAACCTGTTTATGTTGTTGTGATTGTCACTTCTTTGGCACTTGAGCAGAACTGATCAGAAACAGGAAACACACTCAGAAACCCCCCACAGAGCGACAGTACAGTGCTATTGGTGGTTACAAAGATATATGGTAGGCTTATACTGTACGTCAGCAGACACGTTCATAGGACTTCTTCCTAGAATTCCATTGCACCTTTCTAACAGAAATAAAGATTAGATTTATTCTGATATTCCATGACCTTACATTTGAGGAAGGAAGACATTTTTATATTCTGAGGAAAATAATTACTAAGGACCTTCTGTTTTTAACCATCTAAATGTATTTCATTTTACATTAAATATATGTATTCCTACATGCAAAATGTACTTTTTAAAAACTTTTTGAATTGTTCTCTCTTCACACACACACACACACACACACACACACACACACTCCCTCTCTCTCTAGCTGTCTCTCTCTCTCTCTCTGCATCTCTGCACCTTAATATTATTATTATAATATAAAAACAATGTTAACGTGTTGACAGAAACTTGACACCACGTTAACGTCATGGTAATAATACAAAATAATAAAATGAATATAGTGAACAAGATGTTTATATTACCTTTATAGCTATAGCTGTGTAATAATTAACGCTTATAACTTGGTCCATTAACCATCACCAGTTCAAGCAATTTTATAGTAAAGTTATCCAACGTATTAAAAAAGGTGGCATTTTATAAGGAAGGGGAGAAAATCCATTCAGAAAGCCCCCCCACGCGGTGGTTTGCGCATGTTTCTGTACATAGTCAGTAACAGTCAATCAATGTACATTCCTTTATATCGTCAGGAGGTGAAATCCCCGTGGCGTCTACTGTGTGTGTGCGTGTGCACTGTGAGTGTGACCGCAGTACGTTTCTACCCCAGAAGTGAACAAAGCGACCCGGAAGCGCTGGTGGTCCGGATTGGAGGCACAGTCAGGCTAGAGAACACCAACCTTTTATAATAATAGCCTAGATCTGTTCTCTCTCTGCGATCAGGAGGACACAATCAGGTATTTAATGTGCACGTCTTCCAACGTCTTTACGAGTGTGCATAACGTCGAGATGCGCGTGACTTGTGCAGAAAATACTATAGACTTGGCTTTTGATTCGTCAAAAAAGTTGCAGAATGTAAAAAAAACAACAACAACAAACAAACAAACAAAAGTGCATGTTTGGTCCAGATGGTCCAGTATTTCATGGGAGCAGGCGGTGTGCGCGCCGATGCTGTTCTTTTTATCCGTTATGTTTTGTTTTAGATCGAGGCAGACAGACTAGAGACAGTAGACAGCATCTGGGCTAGTTGTATTTCCGTGCTATATATTTTTTTGCAGGGCATGGTTGTTCTAGGAAGTGTCATTTTTTTTAAAAGAAGTGGTGGGGAGGCCGGGCTATTCAAACCTCATGCAATTCCCCGTAAACAATCCTTCATGCCTTTGACGCGACAAACACACCTTTTGTGTGTCAGCGTCGACTAGGTCTCGTTTCCTCCCCAGACAACATGTCAGTAATGTTCCTAAAAATTTGGGGTCTGCAGAATATGGCGTCCCGCCTTATAAAAATAAGGGCTGCCATTTTTGTTTCTCTTTTGTCTGGAAATGTTTTTTAACAAAACTGTCTTAGACAAGACGTCTGGGTCGCGTATTATCGGGGAGGAGGGCCGCGCCGATCAGTGCATATCACACATGTTCGCAAGCGGTTTACGCCTGCAAGTAGAAATTATGAAGTTTCCTATGATGATATATGTATATTTCTTTACTCGCAACAGAGCGACCTATAATACACTTATTTCCACGAATTCATATTCAGACAAAGGGATATGTTTGTCTATCATTACATATTTATTCACGGTCAAAACAGTCTTTGCGGAATATTTAAGACTAGACTGTATTAACCTTTTTATGAATGTGCCTGTCAGAATATCATGTGCGCATGTCATTTATAGATAATTGACAATACAGTATGAAGTGTGATCGTGGCAGGAGGTGTGAGAGCCCGTTATTATTCTGAAATAATAATTGCATAATAATAACAATACCCAAATAATAATATCATAATAATATGTGCTGAACTGAATGGTCACATGTCATGAACCATCTTCCTCAAATATTAGCAGTGATTATATTTTTTCCAACCCCAAATGATCTGTTCTTATTCTTATAATTACTAATGGAATATCCTCGTTATGACATACTATTTGTTACTATTTTAAAATTATTCATGAATTAAATCCTGTGTGATTATAGTGCAGTAAGTGAAAGTGTGTGTGTGTGTGTGTGTGTGTGTGCGTGCGTGCGTGCGTGTGATATATACTGTGTGTGTATGTATATATATATATATATATATATATATATATAGTGACATACTGTACTTAATTGTGTGCACTAACCGTGACTAGTAATCTCACATCTGAAATTGTGTAAACAAGTTGCCACGTGCTGTCAAACCCCAGGACTCGTCTCTTAATATTGTCCAGAATACATATTAACCCATTTAGACCTAACCTAAGGTTTCTGAAAACCTTAGGTTAAATTCTTATCAAAATTTTAAATATAATAATTGTGTTGCTACACATGTATAGCAACAACTAATGAGACACCGTGGTATAGCATCTGGATTGAATGGTGTAACTACGTATACGTTGCACCAGTTCTAACTTCTAACTGGGCTAAACCTAATACACTGATTTGATTTCTATGCATTATAGTGAAGATGATGTTGGATTGAGAACTTTGTGCACACAGTCCTGTCTGTGCAATTGAACATAAATAAGGTATTAGACATCCACTGGTTAATACTATGGCAAATGTGTTTCAAATTTAGGCTTTCATGAATATATTATTTCAGCATCGACATCGCAATGTACAATATACAATATATATATATATAATATCTCTGCTGTCGGGAAGAAACCACATAACCACATAAGTTCAAGAAAACCTTATATTTTGCAAACAAAGCAATACTGCCTCATCAAAGTTGGTATTGTGACTTTATATAATGTCAATTTCTTGCATGAGGTGGTGGAGTTAGTTACTTTAGTAGACAGTTTGAGGGTCCAGTGGAGTTAAGAGGTTTTGTCCGAAACAACACACAGACAGACATAAAGGGTGTTCAATAGCACTGATTTATACAAAAAAGAAAAACATCAAAAATGGAGTTGGGTGGTTTCCTCCCGACAGCAACGATATGCACATTGAATAGTGTCATTGCAAAGGATAGCTAAAGAAAATTGGGCCAGTCACTCATATTGCACTAAAACACTTTTACCTCTTATAATAGGAAACACACACTGACGAAGTTTTCATTTTTCCATGATTAACCTGTAAGAAACCAGTACATTCATCCATCTGATAACAATCAGTCAAGCTTTTAGAACAGGATGTGAATGACCACACACTACTACAGAAACCCAACAGTGGCAAGGGATGACTCACCCGATTTAATTTCTTGGTAACTAGAATTTAATGACTTCTTGGTAACTGGTTTTACAAACGACATTTGTTGAAATCACACAATTACATTTTCCCCCAATTATCATACAGCCCTATTTCACACAATTACTTCATAATGTGTGTCATGTTAAAATATGAGTGATAACAGATTATTTTAATCTCAGGATGGCAGAGCCACGATTCAACAACCCATACTTTTGGCCACCACCTCCCTCCATGCCGACCCAGGTAAGAAGCGAGTTATCCATAGCCTTTATTTTCTGTGACATTGCCATTTTCCACTGCCTTGTGTCCATGTGTTAATGTCCTTTGAGCCATTCGGCAGGAATCCCTGACCGAAACAGTGAATCTTTCAATGTCCCTCCCCCCCCGCCTCAGGTTTGCTCACAGATGCAAACCTGAGGCCTTCTATAAATGGTGATGAAGTTAAAAAAAAAAGCTCCCGATTTGGAAGGCATGAATGACATTCACACATGGTGACTGTTGTCTGTTAAACCTTTCAGCTGGATAACCTGGTGCTCATTAACAAGATCAAGGAGCAGCTGATGGCTGAGAAGATCAGACCCCTACATCTGCCACCTACCTCCACGCCCTCCCAGCAGTCATTGCTGGTGTCCTCCTCGCCCTCGGACGGCTCCGCACATCACGGTATGTCCCAGAAGCCGCAGCAGGTGCCAAGCCACCACCCTTCTCAGCCTCAGGGCTCTGGCCAGCCAGACATCGCCCTACACGCCCGCCCCACCTCCAGCTCTGGACAAGGTACAGTCTGATGTCCATTGTTTGGTCTGGTATTGGTTCCCAAGTCTAAATGAGTTGCAAGTAAATTGCTAGAATTAAAGCCAGTTGTACTACATTATTGCATGTGTCCCGCAGACTGAAGTGGACAACATCTGGGCTTGTGTGACTGCCCCCCTAGGTGCATTCAGCAGCAGGGCGCTGCAGCTGCTATATTTTTAGTCAATTATTACTATATTTGTTTTTTAACGATGGAAGACGGCTCCATCTTATGTCTTTAGAAACTAAAGTTATATTATTGTTCTCAGTGTGGACGCTTTGTGTACAGTTACATACTTGTAAGGGGAGGAAAGGACATGACTGTCTGTCTGTCCAGAGACTCCAGACTCTAGACCAGATTGTGCAAGGAAACATTTGTCAGAGGAGATTGGGTGCACATCTTGTACCTGTAAAGGAAACATTTGTGAAATGAACATTTGGAAGATCCTTAATAATGATCTTATATAATGCACACAGATAGACTTGAAGCCTTTGATCCCATACCCACTGACTCTGCAACACCTGACTTATTATTTTGAGGGCAAAAAATAATATTCATCACCGCCGCTGTTACAACTTAATTCTATGGGAAACACAGTGCCCTGGTTCAACCCTGTTGCATTGCAATGATATATATTCTGTTGGGATGTTTACCTTCATTATCAATAACTTGAAGTAAGAACTCGCTAAGCAATAATGATATTGCAAATGAAAAAATAAATGATATTATAAAAGAATCAACAACATTCGTGAGGTGACATGACTGTCACAGAAGGAGCGAGTGCATTCTCCGGCAGCGGCGTAAGATGCATCGTGCGCGCGCGCGGGGGGGGGGGGGGGGGGGGGGGTATTATGACTCCTCTACTGCCGGTCCGTGCGGTGGCCGTCGGTCCAGACACAGCAACTGTCGATAACAGCTGCAGTGTTTCCTCTGCTCTCCCGACATGCGTGTCCGTGGCTGGTTAAGACTCACCCGTAGCTCCCGACACGCGTTGCTGGTTAAAACTCACCCGTGGCTCCCGACATGCGCTGCCGGTTAAAACTTACCCGTGGCTTCCCTGTGAGGTTAGGGTTAGGTTAGGGTTTGGGGTAGCGTGTCGGACCAATGCGAAAACACTGCCGCGGCTGTCATCGGCAGTTGGCGGCGACACTGCATCTGACGCCGCTTCCGGAGAATGAACTTGCTCTGTCTCGATTGTCACTTCACAGTATTGTAAAGCTATGATTTCAGTCTTCATTTTGACCTTCATCCTTAGAGTTGGAAACGTTGGAAATAATACAGTACCGATATAGAGACAGGTGTTGTAAAATGTGTCTTTCATTTTCAAACTTTATTGTGTATTGATTAATCTGTCCTCACCTCACAACCTCTCAGATGGAAATATGGATGACAACAAGTCGACGGTTAAGGCGAAGGGACTGTGGGAAGACTGGCATTTAAGACAGATGTCAGAACAAGCTGGCAGAATCAACCATCGATCAGGTACAGGAGTCACTGTTCACTGTGTGAATGACAGAACACCCCTGTTAACTAGAGCAGGTACAGGAGTCACTGTTCACTGTGTGAATGACAGAACACCCCTGTTAACTAGAGCAGGTACAGGAGTCACTGTTCACTGTGTGAATGACAGAACACCCCTGTTAACTAGAGCCCGACCGGCATTTGGGTCTGATGCCCATCGCAATTTTGGAGAGTCCGAGAATCTACTCAGTCCACCGATTACCGATGTTTTGACCGATATATCAAAAAGTGCAAAATTAATTCTAATCAATTTGAAAAATCTACAAGCTTACAATGCGTTACACATTTGTGAGCTTTTAGATCTGCTATTTTTGTATTTGACAACCCAAAATGTGGTAATTCTTTTAAATATCAGCTGTATAATTGTCAAAAAGTCAAATAATGGCCGATATATTGGTCTGGCTCTAATTCAGATTCAGTGCAGAACAGATGCTTGTTTTTGACTTCCACAGCAACAGTACATACTGACACATCTAGGACACGGACAACAGGGATTAACATACAAAACAAGGGGACATTGCAACACATACTAAAAATAGTGCAGTGCACTATACATAACTCCAAATATATACATTCAGCATTCACTGTGCATGCAACGTTGCACTGAGTAGCTGCAGAGGAGTTATGTGAAACTATGCTACACAATTGCAGCTAATCGTTTATTTAAAGAGTAGGCATTAAACCTACGTCATGGTTAAAACGAATAGAACAATAATATATACACACTGAGGAAGGCTTGACGCCGTGTTTTGATTGTCCGTGCAGCTTTATGCAATACATGTACCAGAAGGACTTTGGAGTGCTGGCTATTTCTCTATTACAGTGATTCTTCGTGAGCCGTGCACCCGGTAAACTGCATTGTTTAGACTGAGAGTGCTCGTTTGTCTCTTCTTAAAAGTACAGAAGATACTGGCCAAATACACTGGTAGGATTGAGTGCCAACTAAACCAGTTTTGGGTGTATGCATTAACCAGTGGGGCGACTGTGGCTCAAGAGGTAGAGCAGGTCGTCCAATGATCCATGGGTCGGCGGTTCGAATCCCGGCTCCTCCTGTCTACATGTCGAAGTGTCCTTGGGCAAGACACTGAACCCCAAATTGCTCCCGATGTGCTGGTTGGTACCTTGCATGGCTTCCGCCGCAATCTGTGTATGAATGTGTGTGTGAATGTGTGAATGAAATGCACAATCTATGTAAAGCGCCTTGGATAAAGGCGCTATATAAATGCACCATTTACCATTTTAACCGATCAATGTGCAGTAGCCTACCTACTGTCTGATCCCTACGCCACAGGTTTGGCCCCTTCGTCCCGGCAAGAAAACCACAGCACCTCAGAGGCACTGACGCCAACCACTCCCACCTCCAGCAGTCAGAACCGGCTGTGTGGAGCACCGGTCAACATCATCTCTGGACTGGTCAATGGCCCCGGCATGGAGCATATGAAGGTCGGGGGCCTGGCGGGTCTCCTAGGGCCCCCACCTAAGACCCCCCGGGGACGCAAGAAGATCAAGGCCGAGCATGCTACAGGTCCACTGTTGGTGGTGCCCTATCCCCTCCTATCTGACCAAGGCTGTATCACTGTTGGACCCAAAGAAGGAAAAACCTACAGGTTGGAAAACTGGAAGTTACTTTGTGTTGTACAGATAATTAAATCTTGATCAGGTCATTGTCCTACAGAAAACATTTCTGTGGGACATTTCTATAGTTTAATATATCATAGTCTGTGTTATTGGTAGTCTTCAATAACACTCTGGCATTTGTTATTGTCCTCTTCTGTCCATTAGATGCAAAGTGTGTCCACTTACCTTCTTCTCAAAGTCAGAAATGCAAATGCACTCCAAGTCTCACACGGAGGCCAAGCCCCACAAGTGTCCCCACTGCTCCAAGTCATTCGCCAATGCTTCCTATCTGGCCCAGCACCTGCGCATCCACCTGGGAATCAAGCCCTATCACTGCTCCTATTGCGAGAACTCCTTCCGCCAGCTGTCACATCTGCAGCAGCACACCAGGTCAGTTACTTTACTTATTATGGATCCCCATTAGCACTTGCCTAAAAGCATGGGGATTCTTCCTGGGGTCCATTACAATCCAACATACAGCAATGTTACCGAGAGGGTGTGCTTTACCGTAATTATTGGCATGACCATGTCCCAGCGCGTTGATATTGCCTTTTCACGACTTTTTAATATCAATTGATTACGGTTCACAACTGTGTCCTGTACACGCTCATAACACTCAGTCAGTCAGTCAAAAAAATAAAATAAATGAGAATTCAGCTGGCTTATGCCGTCTATGGGGAGTGGGGACGCAGTTTTTAGAATCGTAATATCTCGGATTCATCTTTTTGGTGTACGATTATTTTTTTTAAGGTTTTTCAGAAATTACTTTGGACATATGTGGAAAACTTTAGTTAAACATTCAGAGTGACACACACATTACTTTACCTGGGTAACGGAAATTACTTTGGACATATGTGGAAAACTTTAGTTAAACATTCAGAGTGACACACACATTACTTTACCTTTACCTTATCATCTTCTGATACTTGAATGTTTTGACATGAAATAATAATCCTGTACCGTCACCGCGTGTAGTGTTTTGTTTCATTAGCACAAGCGACCGTGATAAAATAGGCTGCAGCTGTTGTTGTTGTTGCTGCTGCTCGCTGAGCACACGTGAACGGTAAAGATAGATACCAAGGATCGGACAGTGATGTCACTGTTATGCTACGCAACACTGAAGTAACACGGACTCGAAGCAAGGGGCCAGTGAGGCTATTCAACGTTGAAGCTCTTGGCCCTAGTGGTAGGAGGAGGGACTACAGGCGGACCCGTGTATTCATGACCGGGAAACCCCGTGCAGCTGGGCTTTAACATGTAGGACCATCACTCCCTACGTCACCCCGGACCTCAAATTTGAGGTCCGGAGGAGGGACTTCCGGCAGTCTTCCGGGTGCTTCAAAACGCCACTGAGCAACTTCCACTGACATGAATAGCTGGGGGGGGGCGGAGCTTCGCGCCAGTTCAGTCTCTATCCTTTTATATACTCTATGACTCAAAGCAGTTTATAAATCAGTCACTGACTCGTCCGCTGACGAATCCTTGGTATTTTCATTCGAACGGACAGAGTAAACTTTTCACCGCTTTTTGGAAAGTCCTTGTGAAGATAGCACAACCCCCCCCCCCCCCCCCCCCCCCCCACACACACACACACAATCAGAAGCGTTTTCAAAGTGACGAGGAGGATACAAAGACTGCCTGAAAGGCATGCATTTGCATTCTAATGGGTCGCGGACTCGTGCTCTACGTGCAGCGGCAAATCCACTGCCACTATAGTTCTCAGGTCTGGTGTTTGTCCTCTCGTTTTCAAATGGATTTTTTATACGACGGGAATACTTGGGGATTCCCTCCTCGCGTATCAGTGGCACATGTCCCGCGGACCGGCACCGGTCCACGTACCGGTGGTTGGGAACCTCTGCTCTAAACGATATGATCCTCGGTTACAAAAAGTATGTTTTGGGTGACACAATGACAAACGCGTTGCATAGTAGGCTGGGTTCCAGCCTGATTTGCTGCGTTCCGCGGATCTGAAAATGTCACTTCGCAACTCAGTCTGGACAGTCTCCTAATCTCCAAGGTATGCGGGACATATGAAAGGTTGAAATGGAACCGTGGCTTCTGATTGGTCTGTGGTGTGGATTGAGGAAAAACACCAGTTTGACGTATCAATGCGCAGCTACTGCTGTTGTCCTGCAACATCCCCTATCATTCACTAAACTCACCCCCTCTTTTGTACTACTGAATCTCACAGTGGACTAATGAATCGTTTACTTTTGACCAAGTAAACGATTTACCAATTTCAACAGTGAGATGCATGGACAGAGTGGCGCTGGTTGATGACGTATCAGCAACAACGTGGCTACGTAACAGTTGACGTTATGAAATCCGAGTCAAGCAGCCTCTGTCCAGACTGACATTTTGTGACAATTCAGAATCACGGAACGCAGCAATTCAGGCTGGAACCCAGGCTAGTTGCTGCTATCAGCAAGCTAAATCTATTTAGCATATAATGCCAGCTGTGAGGCCCTGTAGCTCATGCCCATGTTTGTCAGAGCAGAAGTTAATTTTCTATATAATATATACCACACTAGTTACATAGTGGATTTTCACAGTTGTCGCAGTTTCCGGTTAAAACCGCTTTCAACTTAAGACACTCTAACATTGAAGTCAAGTCAAGGGCTTTCTTTCTATATAAAAAGCAGATGGCATTGTTTTGACAAGCTGGTAAGAGTAATGTTATTATTATTACCAGTTTCAATTTCAGTAAATAAATACTATATTTTGTTGAAACCTCTGCATTCGGCATCCACCTTTTGTTTTTTTGGCATGAGCGGACATTTTTGAGGGGTGACAACTGACAAGGAAGGTAACAGGTTGTCAATCGCACACAATTCACGGCAGGAAACACATTGCCTGTACGTGAACAAACAGGCTTGCCGTTTTAGTCCACGCATAAGGTAAAATTAGAAAGTACGTTTCAAATTTCCAAGTAACCTTTCACGGGCCGGTCCGAGTCAGCCATGGAATGCCCAGGTCTGTGTTAGGCAAACTAAAAGTTTCTTAACCCATTGAGACCTGGAACGCATCCATGTCACGTTAGCGTTTAACCACATTAACCATTAACCCATTTTGGGGCGGGAACCCGTTTTGGTGTTTTAAACATTGTTATAATTTAGCTATTGAAAAATAGCAGATCTACAAGCTCATAGCGCGCCACCGAGTGGCGCGCTATGAACTTGTAGGTCTGCTATTTTTGAAAAATCGTTAAAATGTGCCTCAAATCTTTCCGAAAATTGTCATGATTTAGAAAACTTTTTTTTTTAAATTTCGACGTCAGTTATTTGAACCACTGATCTATAGTAACCTCTGAATGGCTAATGTGTTTCCCAAGATATTGTAAAGTATCCAATGCATTCCATTTATATACTGTAGGAGGAATGCACTGGATTCTAGTTTTTTTGAGTAATCCAACATCCTTCATGTCCCCTTCCTCCTGCCACAGAATCCACACTGGTGATAGGCCTTATAAATGTGCCCACCCTGGATGTGAAAAGGCATTTACCCAACTTTCTAACCTCCAGGTGAGTAACACTGCATACACACTACATGGCAAAGGTAAGACCACATATATGACCTCACTCTAAGCAAGGCATGTTCTGTACAAAAGGCCAGTCAGTCCATGTACCGTGGGAGTGACAACAGATGGAAAGAATGTAACTTTGACACCTGTGAAGCCTGTACTTCTAGGCTAAACAGCAGGGCAACTGGGTTGAACTGTAGTTAGACACGTGCAGTGATTGATTCAATATTCGTTCTATTTATTTTGGATATGTCAATCAATTTATTGAGAATCCAGCAGCAGTAGTATTCAAACTTAAAACAAACTGTGTAAACGTATAAACAAACAACAAAACTGAACCCTCGACCACGCACGGTCGAAAACTGTGTCGTCTTCCCCTGTCGCACCTGAGTGCCATCACAGTGACAGGTAATGAGGGGTTTCCATGACAACCACCCATCACTGATTGACATGACGTCATCATATAGAAGGACATAATTTGGTCATTAGTTCATTTAAATAAATAAAACAAAATAAACAAAGCATTTTGGCTCCAACACCCTTTATACAGGAAGGAGAATGACTATATCTGTGGAATGGTAATGTGATGAGAATAAGGGAAGACCCGTCAAAAAAACGGGAAACGGCCTAAATTATTATCTGTCCCCAGTTCAGTTCTGACTTGTAGAGACCATTGTTGCATGTCTTTACCGCTCTGCCACAGGCGTCCTGTCGGTCTACACCGTACAGTCCAGTGTCCAATAATGCAAGAACTGCCTAATGAATATAAAAAAGTAGAGTTTGTTGCATTTTGTTTTGCCATTACAAGAAAATAACTGATCATTATCTTCGTCTTTCTATTACAGTCTCACCAGAGGCAGCACAACAAAGACAAGCCGTACAAATGTCCTAACTGCTACCGTGCCTACTCAGATTCAGCATCATTGCAGATCCATTTGTCAGCGCACGCCATAAAAAATGCTAAGGCCTACTGTTGCAGTATGTGTGGCAGAGCATACACCTCAGTGAGTACACCTCAAATTACCTAGGTTTGAATAGTCCTGTCTGCCTAATGACGGATTGTCAATGTTGAAATGTTCTGTTTTGTCACTCCAAAGAACTAGACTAGAAAACCGATTCTAAATGTTTTGTACTTTTGGAGAGTGCAGAGAATTTGTCATCCAGCTGCATTTCTCGAATACTTGCCACATTGAACATAACGTAAAAACTCAGAGCATCTGCTGTGCTACTATTTTATGCCATATCCAACACGACAGCCATGCAAACAAACGCACAGTCATTTACAGCTAAGAGCTAAACATTACTCTCAATGTTTTTGAAAACATTTAAAGGACCACTTCACCACTTTTCAACTGCTCTTCCTATAATTGGTCCTAACTAATGTTCATGATAAAACACCACCATTTTTTCCTACTCAGTCTGTGTCTCATAGGAAGGCTATGGGCAGTTCAGAAAGTGTCCTCCACATCATCGATGGTGAATCCAAGCTAATAGAAACGGCAGGCTTTCTTTTCCTGAAAAGTTGCAATGCATCGTTCTCGCGATAATAAAAATCTAAATATATTTTAAAAGAAATCTTGTTTAAAAACATCTGCCTAATGATGATGTCACTGGTGGACGGGTGTCCGAACTGCCCAAAGCCCTCCTATGAGACACAGACTGAGTAGGAAAAAAATGGTGTTTTATCATGAACATTAGTGAGGACCAATTATATGAAGAGATGTTGAAAAGTGGTGAAGTGGTCCTTTAATGCGAGAAGTAGACATGTTTTAGATATGTTTAGATGAGTTATTTCTCAACAACGACCCGCGTGCCGTCAATTATCCCTTGCATATTGAGGAGGAATAGTCGGTGAATTTGAAATTGTATTGAAAATTGTACAGTTTATCCGGCTAGATGGATTTTGATATACTGTATAACATAACGAGTGGGCATAAACGATGAGGGAAATTTGTATGCTTTGATATTTTACACAAAGTAGACATTTAGTATAATATGTTACTGTCAAGTAGCAGAGGAGGCCAAAAGAGACACACATCTTAGCTAACCTTAGTAGGCTGGGTGCCAGAACAAACAAAGAATAAAAATGTCTGCAGACCAAATGTCTGCTCCCAGTTATATCTTTACTTATGTGGTAACGTTTTGGGCCGCAGCCCTTCCTACTGTCAAGGTCTAGTGAAATGTTTTTTTTAATAAAACGTGTACAACTGTACATTGCAAAACCCCCGTTTGCATTCTCTCTTTCCACAGGAGACATACCTTATGAAGCACATGTCCAAACATACGGTGGTGGAGCACCTAGTGAACCATCAGTCACCACAGAGGACCGAGTCCCCCAGCATCCCCATACGCATCTCCCTCATCTGAGTTCCCCCAGTCAGTCAGTCACTAGTACTCACAGCAGCACAGTAGGTTGGATTTCGTAGTCACGTGAGGCTGGCTTTTAGGGGCCCTGCGCACACGGTCATCTACATAAAGCCTACATTAGCATATGACAGCTGACATAAGCATTCAGTGCTGATTACAGCATCCAAGACGTCCCCCCTCTCTCTCGTTCCATTTTGACACGTCCTGTCAAGATGAGCACAGCGTTTTTATGAATGTAACGATGCAGCTCGACATTGCCCAGAGGCTAGGAATGTCTTACGTCAGATCTAAAAAAGCACTTTCGTAGGCGTCATGTACACTGCCGGATGCATTGGCCCTTAAATTGAAAACTCATTTGTTTAGATTTTATTTTTTTGTTTATTATTCCATGAAATGGTTTCCCAAAATGTGCCAGATGAAATTTGCTCTCAAAAGGAATTGAGAAAGTAAAAGAGAAAAAAATATTTTGTGGGTGTATTCTGGAGACATCCAAAGATAATCTTAAAGCACTTTTAGGCCTTGTGGTTTTGGCTCAAATTGTTTTAATCTTGTCACATGGCGTCAAAAAGGCATTACTTGAGGCAGCTAAAAGTATTTGTGTCGAAATGAAAGTTGTGTTGTTTGTTTTGGTTAACTTTTCTATTCTATACCTTTTATTTGTAATTAAAAAAAGAATATTCAACTATACGTTTACAGGGTCATAGAAATCAAAATTTGGAGAATGGCAATCGGAGCAATGTGGATGACAATTCAATGATGATTGTATTAAGATCATTTAGGAGGTAAAAATAGAGAAAAGGGTTACTATTTCCCCAAATGTTTCATCCGCCACATACAATGGCAACGTTTGTGATCATTGCATTATGATCCATCACTGCTATGTAGTTACCTTCCATTTTCCAATTGTTTTCCTCATGTCTAGTGCCATATGAACCATATTCAGGTTTTCTGTTTTGTTTTGTGAGAAAGAAATATTAGAAGCCGTATTTGCTTTCACTATTTTGTTCAGTTAAGCTATGGACATTGTTTGTAAGCATTAGAAACATACTGTTGCTAATTGATGTATCTACTTAACGCTTAAGACTTTGGCTCGTGATATAATTTTTTTTAAATCAATTCAAGCCGACATGAAATCTGTTAAAATGGGAAAAATATATTTAAAAGTAAACCATTGGACC
Organism: Electrona antarctica; assembly: GCF_951216825.1. Classification (NCBI taxonomy): domain Eukaryota; kingdom Metazoa; phylum Chordata; class Actinopteri; order Myctophiformes; family Myctophidae; genus Electrona; species Electrona antarctica. The sequence goes on from NC_136807.1 coordinate 44,923,483, forward strand.
AAAATGTGAAGTTGTTACAGCTATTTTGACCCAATATATATACGTATATATAAATAGTATTTTTACCTTCATATAAACATATTAACAAGCTTTACCCATTTACAATGAACTTCCATATAAGTCCTACTCCATGGGCCTATATGACAAGTTAACATGGAGTCGATGCTTATGCTTCGCAATATTTCTTTTGTTTATTTTAGTATTCTTTTCATTGTACACAGTATTGGTTTGATGTATTTTTTACTGTAACTTTAACCTCTGAATGGTACAAATTAGAGGTACCCTGTATTCTTCAGGGTACTTAATGAAAAGGTGCTATGGCTCGACTGTATGTCTGAGGTGGAACTGAGAATAATGTAAAATACATATACAGTATATAGTATGTTTTCAAAAGAATAAAAGACAAAACAAAAAAAACTATTACTCAAGCCACTGAAAAGGCCTGAAAACATCATTTAACACAAACAACAGACCCTGCCTCTTCAACTTAATCTCTCTCTTTCTCTCTCCCCCTCTTGAGATTACAGAGAAAAATGTACATGTTGCTGTATGGTAAATCATGTTAATCATTTATAGTTCCTATTTTAAGTTTTCATAAACCGTTTCTTTCTATTCGGGTTTTGTAAAAGATGTTTATCTATGAACTTACTGTAATGATTTACATGTTGTATGTTAATAATATTCACGTTTTATATCGGTTATTTACATATAAGCCTTAACTGTTCTACCATGCAAACGACCATTCTATTTCCATTACTTGTTGTGTTCTGCAGTATTCCGTCTTGTAAACATATTTTATTTTTTCCTTTCGCATGGACTACCCAAGCTGTAAACTGTATGATAACTGTTTAACCCATGTTCTCTATGAAAAAGATAATTGCGTAGATTTATTACTTTTTCCTGTCTTGCATTGTGGTTTCATATACAAGTTTCTAGACAACTAAATATGCACAGCCAAGACTGAAAAGTAAAACTAAGAACATCAATGTTTAAAAAGGAAAAAAAAAAAGCTTTGTATCTTTACCTTGTTTAATAAACAGACTGTTATAAACTTACTCATTGCTCGGCAGCATTTTGTATCAGGCTGTTTTAGTAAAACAGGACACATACAAAAAAAAAAAGATGTTGCAGGATTGTGAATTAATTCTCTTTATTTATGAAAATATGTTTGTATTTACATGGTTCAACTTCACCAAAGAGTCAAGTTATTGCCTGTGATAGTATTTCATTTTAGGCATACCACATCACAAGTACATTTTTTGTTAAGATGGTATTCATTTTTACCAGTAAGACAAAGTTAAAACACTTTGTCATTTCAGGCACGGTGACGACTAAGTGGACGACAATTACCACAGTGTACAAGCTGGGGATTTCTAGCCGTAAAAAGAAACAAAGCTATTCTTAGTGGTACAAAATATGTGCATATTAAATCCTATCCCAACATTTATAACTTAGTTGTCAACTGATTGTTCTTGATCACAGTTAGATAGTATATCATATAAAAAGTCTCTCCATTTTATTGAGCTTTAGCAAAGTATCTTGGCATCGAGTGTGACCAGTTACAAAAACAGGCATACAAGTAGTTCCACCATTGCCTGGCTACCCTAAAAATAGAAATTCCTTTCCGGTATCCTCCTTTTTACTGCCAACATCAAATTACAAAGAATAACTAAGCTGAAGTCAGCATTTCACACAGCTGTAAATACTCAACTGGCTATAGCAGAATATTTAGATACTCTACATCTGACAAAATCTCTACATTACAGACAAAAAAACGAACCAATACATTTAGTATTTACCACATTTATACAGTATTGTTATTCTGTAATTATGAAACGCTTGTAAACTTTTAAGTGCTGACAATGTACGATAATAATGACCAATGAGCTAACCAACAAAAATATTTCATCCCATAGGAAACTTTACTTTACGTATAAAATAATTGCCAATAAGTACCAATGCCGTTCTTTCCTTGATGTAAACCAAGTCACAAATGTACCTTTTATAAAGTGCTTATTTCAAATCAGTCTGATTGTCTCTACCAGACATTAGCTGAGCACTAGTGTGAGGTCTGCCATTATCTTACTTTGCCTATCACACCACCACCCCCACCATACAGCTTGGTCCAGAGTTAGGACTTGCTTTGGCATCCGGAGGCAAACACCATTTGGACAAATTCCAAGGTAAACACACAGATTAATAGTGCCCAAATGTTTGGGCCACAACTTTTGCTTCAAAGTTTAAGTACGCAATAATGCACAACAAAGTGTCAAAAGTATTGATTTTGGAATGGTGATTAATCTGTTGACTGGGACTGTTTTTAAGAGTTGCAATATTGGACATTAATGTGACAGCCAATCGTAAATACATTTTTCATGTCCATATTATTTGTTATAAATCTGAATGGTTGATAGTATAGGTATGGTATAATTACGATATAGTATGGCTCTGACAGTTCTATATCACTCCAAGACTAAAAAACAAAAACAAAAAAAAAGCATACTTTGCGATCACTTAATGTCTTTGTCACTAGGTGTCGCTAAACTGCTGTGTCACTGACTGTTGCCTTTCAGCCAGCTTCTTTGTTCCATCTTGTGTACAGGTACATAAGAGTCCAATTCGGCAGGCATTACTAATGCAGTTTTGAGGAAGTGGGTTGCTAGAAGAACAATATTGATTAATTTCACATGTACAATGGCTAGTTTAATCAGGATTGCAACCACCTTGTTTGTGCAGGCAGTCAGGGATTACTTTCTTGTAGAACGCATTTGTGTAAAGAAATTATTGTTTTAACAATAATTATAATAATTTAATTGGGATATGTCTATAATTTTTACGTTTCCTTTCCATATTTAGTAACAATTTTATAAAACAACTCACTCCAGCAGGCCATGGTATATTGCCATACCATGCCCTGTCATGAGTTATTGCTTAAGTAACAAGCTCCAAATTCCGTCATTTAGTCTTACACGAACATCAGCACATACATGCAACGGCGGAATGCACACAGGCTTGCTTTTAGCAAATGATCCTCTTCACTGTGTTCACTTTAGTACCAACCCAAAGCATAACCCTGGAAGACAACGTATCACCAAGCCAAACAAGGGAATGAACATATACTGTAGAATGCCACTAGAGTTGCAAATAGCACTTGAGAAATGAATACCTGAGCATAAATGAAGTGGAAGCCCCTTTCTGAAAATACTCTTTTACAAGGAGTAATAAAATACAAATAAACCTTGAATCCCTTTCACATCACACTTACCTATGCCACAGCGAAAGCAATGTTGTTCAGCAAAACAATTATAATGGAAGTAGACGATGCTATTGTATGTGTTTGACACTGTATGGTGTAGGACTTTGGCTTGAGCTCAATCCTTAAATTGAAATACCTCCACTTTGTACTATCAATTAGATTAGTTTAGAAGACAGACTGGATAAGACACTGGATGGTAAACATTTAGGGTCACAAGGTATTGAGAGTTTGCACTTTGAATCAGACGAGGGCAAAGTTCTGAACCCAGTGGTGGTACGCCATTGTAACTCATGTAACAAGATGGCTATCGCAAGCTCTGGGCTCCTAAACAAACCCTTTCATACCTTGTCAATCCCCACACCGGGGCTCTCCTCTGGGTCTTTGCGTTCTGGAGGAACGACAGGGGAGGTCAGATTCAAGTACCCCAGCTCGGAGGTCTGGGATTGGGTGTTGGAGAAAGAAGTCCGGGTGCCCTCCAGCACGCTCTCGCCCACCTTCATCCGACAGATGGCGTCCAGGATGCCAAGCGGGTCGCACGTGCCCGGCGTCAGACTGCAAAAAAAAACAAAAAAACACAGGCAGGCGCACACACTTGTGAGAAATGAAAAAGGAAATGCCCAGAGCACTCACCTTCATAATCAATTACAATCGAAAATGTGCTGTGATGGAACTACAGAAGGTATAAACAAATTCTTCAATTGGAAATAAACTCCTTCTGTACCTTACAGTAGATGTATGCAGGCCATTATCCATAGGAAGACCTTCTGATGGAAACATTTTCTTGACATCCTGCCAGGAAAACGATTGAAGCGTCAGAAATATTTCCTTTATGAGGGGATTGTGTCACCCAGTTGACATTATTTCACACCCGTTCCCCTTACCTTCCAAATAGCCAGTGGAGAGATGGAGTGACTGATTCCACCTTGCACCATTCCCAAGCAAACCGCTAACAGTTATCTTGCCTGTGGTAACTAACTGCGTAGGTTAAAACGCAAGGCTTTACAATGGCTTTATTCCAGCGTATTGGTCTGTGCATTAAGCTATGGAAAAGCACTTGTTATACAATATATAGTTGATTGGACGTCAGGCAGTAGAGACAACTGGTTGTGCTATATTCAATTTACTTTTCCAGATTAAAATACCGCAATAAAGCCACTGTAAAGTGTTACCAATTACCAATGTATGTAACTGTTACTTCTTACCCACCACTGCAAATACGGCAGTGGTGGAAAGTAATTAAGTGCATTTACTTAAGTACTGTACTTAAGTATAATTTTGAGGTATTTTTTTAGGTACTTTACTTGAGTATTTCCAATTTCCAATGCTTTTACTTCTACTCCACTACATGATCTCACATCCAAATCCAAATATTGTACTTTTTGAAAATTCATTTTTAAAAGTTTTTTTTAGACATTCTGCATAAAAGACTACATTCTACTTAAGTACATTTTGATGACAGATACTATTGAAATCTGGACTTTTACTTGAGTATTTCTATATTGCAGTATTGATACTTTTACTTAGGAAAAACATTTGAGTACTTTTTACACCACTGTAAACGGGACTGTGTACTACTACCTCAAGGCTGTAGTATGATTGGGTGTTCCTCAGGGCACGTTCCAGGCAGCTGACCTGATTGGACAGCTTCAGGGTTCTGTCCTGCAGCTGTCTGTTCTCCACCTCCAACACGTTGACTCTGGAAATACAATAACCAATCCATCCTACTCAATCAATTCATCCCATGTGATTAGATGTGACGTCTTGATTTGGTCATCCGTACTGATAACATTGATAATAATGGGCAACTGGGTCTGTCCAGCAATAGGCCTATCTCACAGCCCGTTTTCCACGCCCACTTCCGGTAAATAGTGGTGACTTTAACATGGGCATTTACACGTTTTTTTCTCTGGAGAATCTAAGTACATTTTCTAATGTAAAAATGTGACAGACCAATATTATTATGAAGCAAACAAGATGGTAAATCAGGTCGAGCAGATAGAACAAACCTTACCTTGAGAAAACAAAAGTTGTAGACTTCTTAAATAACCTCTTTTAACATGTAGCGTCTATGGAGTGACGTCACGCTATCACCACTAACCCCGAAAGGGGGCGTATTTAGGGGGGCGGGGAAATTCTGTGAGATAGGCTTATTCTAAGATCGAATCAGGGGATTCAGTCTTAGGCCTCACTCAGACCTTTACTGCATTGCTGTATGCTTGTTGGATGAATGTTGTGTAGTGTCATGGCCGCCCCAATGCATTTCCAATGGAAGTCACATGGTTTGTAGTCCACATTTGCGACCCTCCCCCTCATACAACACAAATGTTGTGTCAAACCATGTGACTCCCATTGGAAATGCATTGGGGCGGGCATGACACTACACAACATTCATCCAACAAGCATACAGCAATGCAGTAAAGGTCTGAGTGAGGCCTTAGGGAATCAGACAATTCTGAAATTGAGTCGGGGGGATTCAGTCTCAGGGAATCTTGCATGCCTATATGGATCACCTGATTTCAATACACTTTCTATCCCTCATAAACACAAATGTTTCACTCTGTCTCTGCAGAGATATTCACTACTAGAGTATCCCCTTAAAGTGAAAAGAAATATTAGGGCACCGGGGCTACATCACCTATTGTGCCTCCCACATAACGATCCTGTGTTCAATGCCCACCTCATGGGTTTGTTCATTTGTCCCTCCCCTAAGCCCCGCTTGTCTGTCTTTGTACACCGTCTAATTTCAAGTTAACCCATTTTGACCCGAGATCAGATTCTAAAAATGTCTTCTACATCCGGACAGTTTTCTGAAAAAGCTACGTCAGTCAGCTATGTCAGTCGTTCATCGATTTTTCAAAAATAGCAGACCTACAAGCTCGTAGCGCGCCACTCGGTGGCGCGCTATGAGCTTGTAGATCTGCTATTTTTCAATAGCTAAAGCATGACATAATGCTAACACCAAAAGGGGTTCCCGTCCCAAAATGGGTTAAGCCGAAATACCTAAAAACAAATACAAAAAATGAAATCATATGGATCTCAAGATCCGTGTGGGAACGACGTGGCTCCAATATGGATCTGGGACGTGGCTCCATTGTGGATCTTGGATTTCTGGCGTGGGACGTCAGTCATCTGCAACACGTCTATAGACATTATGACTGACTGGGCACCGTTCCAGACAGATCAGAACACGGAAAAACATGTGGATGTACGTTTGTGGCCTACTGGCAGAAACGTTTGACACTTGTCAAGTCTAGCAGCTTACAAGATTAGCCATGTCTGGAAACACAGACAGACAGACAGACAGACAGACAGACAGACAGACAGACAGACAGACAGACAGACACAGACACAGACACAGACACAGACACACACACACACACACACACACACACACACACACACACACACACACACACACACACACACACACACACACACACACACACACACACACACACACACACACACACACACACACACACACACACACACACACACACACACACACACACACACACTTTCTCTCTCTCATAGACGACAAGCCCATTGCAGAGCCACAGCGTAAAAACAAGATGATCCACGGAGCTGGTATACCTGAGCTGGATGGTGGAGGCGGTCCTCATGCCATTGCTGCCTATATCCTCCGCATCACTCATCTTCCTCAGCAACTCCCTCTTCTCCACCAACAACCTCTCGTTCTCCTCCGTCACCGTGTGGATCCACTCCTTCTCCTGCACGCCACCACGGAGAGCCACATGAAGGGAAGCCAGGGAGAGCCACATGAAGGGAAACCAGGGAGAGCCACATGAAGGGAAGCCAGGGAGAGCCACATGAAGGGAAACCAGGGAGAGCCACATGAAGGGAAGCCAGGGAGAGCCACATGAAGGGAAACCAGGGAGAGCCACATGAAGGGAAACCAGGGAGAGCCACATGAAGGGAAACCAGGGAGAGCCACATGAAGGGAAACCAGGGAGAGCCACATGAAGGGAAGCCAGGGAGAGCCACATGAAGGGAGACCAGGGAGAGCCACATGAAGGGAAACCAGGGAGAGCCACATGAAGGGAGACCAGGGAGAGCCACATGAAGGGAAGCCAGGGAGAGCCACATGAAGGGAAGCCAGGGAGAGCCACATGAAGGGAGACCAGGGAGAGCCACATGAAGGGAAACCAGGGAGAGCCACATGAAGGGAAGCCAGGGAGAGCCACATGAAGGGAAACCAGGGAGAGCCACATGAAGGGAGACCAGGGAGAGCCACATGAAGGGAGACCAGGGAGAGCCACATGAAGGGAAACCGGGGAGAGCCACATGAAGGGAAAAGACAGACAAAAGTGTGAGACACATTTTCAGTAGTTTGGGTCAGAGGCAAATATCTAATTTCTGTTTTGGGTCACAGGCTGAAAGGTTTGGGAACCACTTCTCTATCTGACAGGATGGTGTCTGTCTGACCTTGTGCGATAGGCTAGAGGCCAGGGCGAGGTCGTTCTCCAGTTTCTGGATGATGCGGTCTCTCTGGGCCGTGGCCTTCAGAAACACCTGCTTGGCCTGACGGAGCTTGGTCTTGTGCTGGGACTGCTTCTCGTTGTACTTCCTGGTAGGGGAAAAGTGTTGTAGCAGAACGTGCATGAGCCCGAGCAAATGGCACATGAAATGCACAAAACAAAAACAAAAAAGACGGAACAACGCGACAGTCGAACATACTTTGACCTTTGGAACAGAGTGACTCAAAAGAACAAACGACAAAAGCATCCTGTGCATAACATGCATGAATGGAACAGTGTGAAAGGAGCCCCCCACAGTGCCCACACTAGCGCTGCTTCCTAAACAATTAACACAATTATGTGCAATGATTTGATCATGTTTTAGTAGTATTGCTTATTAGGCATGTTAGGGCTAGTAAATTATGGTGTGTGCGATATGAAATGTGAGCTTTAATCATATTCCATCATATTCAAGTGCTTTTGGAGAGAAATGAGACAGACTCTATGCAGTCACTTTCAGTAGTAGAAGTCTGCAGAGGGGAGCTGTGTGTCTGTGACTGTGCCCAGGTGATGCTCATTAATACATCAAGGAAGGCAATTATGTTTCTGCACTGTCAAATAGGTCTACAACTATCCTAAGATGCCATTAAAGAAAGCTTTTCTTTTTTACATGTTAACTCGAGCTAGGTTCTAAACAAGAAAGCATGTTTACAGTTGTTGCACAGAAATTAAGTAATTTTACATGAAAAGTAGGCTAAGCTCGGGGGGAAGATAACTCATTAAAAAAAAAAAATTCGGTCATTTGTCTGGAAAATAATCTTGTGTTTAAAATATTGTGAAAAATCGTATCATGAACCCCATATGGTGATACGTATCGTATCGTGAGTTGAGTGTATCGTTACATGCCTATTGCTAATATAACATATCGTTAGTTTGACCACTTCAAATGCTCTACTCTTCTAAACTGCAAAGTCTGTGTCGCAGACCTTGTCTTCGCGGCGCAACATGCTGAGACATGCTGGCTTCTATGGAATCCAAATGACTAAAACGTGAAGGTGTGTTTTACCTGATGTGACTGTCCAGCTGCAGCAGCACCTGTTGCATCTCTCCCTGCAGTCTGTCACACTCCTGCTGACCGGAGGCCACCTCCTCCTGCAGCCTGTGACACGTCTTCTGGCTGTCCCTCTGCTGTGGACACAACACACACCTCGGTCCATATACATATATACATATACATATACAACGCTATAATGTCGCTAGGTGGCGGTAACGGGCTGCCAAATAGACCAGTCACCCACGTACAAGAAGAAGAACCCCTTCACGCAACCCTATTGGGGTTTTGAATGATTCCAGAACACAACGTGGTTGTGGCCGCAGCCCAGAGCATGCAGGCAGAGCGCGCCACAGGATGGTTATATATTTTATAATACATTAGGCTACATAAACGCTGCTGCCGCCTATCACAAGGCTTTTTATTTACATCATGGTTTTACATTCACCATCGCTGATGAGCAGCGCTTTGTAGGCGAGGAGGGAGGCTTGTTCAGGAACTACATTATATCATATATCAATATATTGCATCAATGTAATAAACATATGCGCTGTGAGCCAACGTGAGCCATGATGTCATAAGTTTTGCGGATTCACCGCTTTGCCTGTTTACATGGAGAAGGGATAAAACGGCGTTCTCAAAGATTTCCACTCTGGAAGGTGGTTTCACTTTGTTGCGTTATCACCACCTGAAAACACCATTCTCCCCTAAAGGGACACCAGCAAACGATACTTTATTTAGCCGTTTTCTATGAACACCGTTCTCGTGTAAAGACCACCTTAGAGAGGGGTGAGCATAGAGCTAGCCTGGCATTAGCCAGACTGATGACGTGGATTCACTCACACACGTTCGTTGTGTAAGTGAATCCACGTTATCAATCAGGGCTGAAGCGTTAGAAAGGGAAACATAAAAGAGAAAGAGAGAAATGAACATTGGAAAGAGTCTGCATGTGTACCGTACTGCAGGGGTAGGCACAACGGAGGGTGATCACTGGCGTAAGTGTGAGAGAGAGGATCTTTGGTTAAAAATTGTGTCAAATAAATGAAATCCCTCACATAAGTATGTAAATGATATCCTGCACATAATTCAACATTCATTCAAACTCTGAACTCATGGGGAGGGAGTCCGAGAGATAGGCGAGGCTGTAGCTCCGAGTCTAATAATCATTATACAAATGTGAAAGAAAATATTTAAGTAAGTCAGAGAGGTGAATTGTCAGTATCAGCCAGGGTGCGGGAGTCTATCCCCATTTCATGCGCTAGAGTCTAGCATGATGGTCTAGCGGCTAGACCTACAATCAGCTCCCAGTACACGACTTCAAGCCATGCTCCTCATACCCTGAGTTGGCGGTGGCCGGGATCCTTGCGGTCGAAAGGAAAGTGCACTACTGACTGAGCTACCCGGACACATATAATGTTTAAAATACTTAAAAAGAAGGGAAAGGGTTATATCCGTGGACAATCAAAATATGTTAGAATCGTTATGTGGTGTCATTAAAATGAATGTTGTCTGTCCTTAAATGTGCAAACTTCAATACAAATATCTGAATAATAAAAAAAGAATGTTGACACTGACTATCTAGAAAATAAAAACATGGCACTTTGTTTCAAAAAAGGTTGCAGATAGTGTATCTGGAAATGAAAATGAAATAAAAGAATAACGCTGATGCCCATTGCTTGGGGCATCAGCTATTGACATATCCAGTCTGCTATTGTGTTGTCAACATGCTGATAGCTGTTACACTCCTAATGTCTTGTGAAAGAGCCCGTGGCGACATCAAGTGAACCAACCTAGCCTCTCACCTCTTCTCTGGCTTTGCTGTGCTCAGCCTCCAGTACGGCCAGCCGGGTGTCGAGCTGCTGGGCACGGTGGCTGAGCTCAGAGTTGGTTCTGGTCAGGTTGGCCTCCTTCAGCCTCAGGGAGCGCACCTGTTGCTGCAGCTCCTCCTCACGCTGTTCTAGAAGCTTCCTGGGAGCAGAGAGAGAGAGAGAGGGGGGTACAAAGTAACATATTCAGTATTAAAGGGACCATACCCTTTAATGTGGTTTTAGATCATTTAGATTTTAGCAGTGAGCCCAGTGTCTCTGATGTTATCGACACTGGGCTCACTTCCTTCCTGGACTACAACTCCTATAATGCTTTGGTGCACTGCTCCTCCTTGTGGATAGGGGGGGGGGGGGGGGCTGTCATACTGAGACAACAACGTAAGTGAGCCCAGTGTCGATGACATCAGAGACACTGGGCTCACTGCTAAAATCTAAAACCACATATTACACACATAAAGACCCCCAGGAAAGTGTTCTAAATCTTTTAAATGTCATTAACATATCATTTCTTGCAAAAAGGTGAAGTTTCCCTTTAATGTAACAAATGGATACATTAACAGAGGATCTCGCTGTGTGGTTAAAAGGGAGAGACACACACAAGTTTCTAATGCGTTGGTTCTCAAAGTGAGGTCCGGGGACCTCCAGGGGTCCTTGAGGGGTTGCAGGGGGTCCCCAGAAAAATGAGGAACAATTTAAACTATTATTTTTCAGCAATCGGAAAATAGCTGATCTACAAGCCGACAATGCGTTGAGCTTTTAACTATGCCATTTTCTATAGCATTCATTTTCATTTTTAGAACATTGACAAATCTGGACAAATGCATATCAATATTGGGGTCCTTGACATTAAAACGTTTGAGAACCAACTGGTTTAATCCACACCTTGTGGGAGTGTTGGATTCTTAAATCTGTAAATAGAACATAAACTAACCCAACAATGATATGGTAATTCTGTAGATTCTGTAGATTTACAGGCATACATTAGGTGCCAAAGATGAATCACTATTCACTATTCAAACAGCTTCTTTTTCGCTTTATCGACAATGGAAATAATATCACTGAGAACATACCGTGTTTTAACCCTTGCAGCACTAGCAATCAAAAATGGATTTGAGCCTCAACAAAAGAGCGCTTTGCTTTAAAGAGGCTTCTAGTAGTCGCTTAGCAACCCATGAGAGCCTAGATCAGTTTCTACTAGCCAATAGAGAGGCACAGCACCACCTTGTGGGCACAGGGCATAAGGACGGTGCCAGTACTGGAGGACATAGAGACCCCTTTTCCACTCAGTTCTTTGTGGTTCTTAGTCCATGAGCCAGAGCTCCAAAATTGGAATGTTAATTATGAATTGAGTGGGCAAAACCATACCTTTATTAGATCGTTATCACCATGAAACTTACCCAGTTTATTTACTTACACGAAGATAACATGAGTTAGACTTTAATATATTAGCGCCCCTCACTTCACACGGGAGAGATTTTTAAATATGCAAATAAGACATTGTATAGGAAAATATGCAAAAAATAGCAAATATGAAAAAGCTACTACTGTGGAAGGGTTATCATATATTAATTTACTCATATTGATCCTACACACAATTTAATTTAGGTATAGTTTTGCCCACTCAATTCATAATTAACGTTCCAATTTGGTGGACATTTCAGGCCCTCCAGGCAGGGTGCATGTGTTTGGTCCGACGTACTAACAGTCCGCCAGGCATTAGTCCAACATCCTACCCAAAAATCATACCCTAAACCTCACCTCACAGGAAGCCACAGGTTTTAACCTGCCACGCACAGGTTAGTTTTAACCTGCCACGGGTTAGTTTTAACCTGTCACACATGTCGGGGGCCATGGGTGAGTTTTAACCCGGTCACGGATTAGTTGTAACCGGCCACGCATGTCGTGAGCGATGGTGTTGTCGGACTAATGCCTGTTGGATTGTTAGTATGTCTAACCAATAATGCACCCCGGGCCTCCAGCTGAGAGGGCCGGGGAGCTGAGAGGGGTGCCAGTCACTTAGCAATCACAAGTACAACTCGTCCTATATGCATCTGTTTAGTGTAGCTACTAGCTATCTTAAGATTATGAAAAGAGAAAGGAGAGAAGCCCAATGGATGAGCACAGAGACTATGATGTGAGGAGACGTGTTGTTGAGACCTGGTGATGTGCTCCTCCTGTTGTTTAGCTCTCAGGGCTGACAGAGTGTCAGAGAGGTCCCTGCTGTCCCTCTCAAGGCGGTTGTTCTCGCCGGCCCGAGCCTCCTCCATACGCAGCTGGTGTTGAGCAGCCTTTAGCTGCTGCTGAATGTCCAGCACCTGTCACATGGGGGGGGGGGGGGGGGGGGGGGGGGCAGCACCGTGGAATTCACTTCGGTCCATCTCTCCCCTTTATTGTTGTCTTTCATTTAAACTCTGTCTGCAACCAAATTGATGTTCGCTTGTGGGACTTTTAGATATGAATTGACCTCTACATCAGTCATCAGTCATATTAGTAGGAGGACAGATTCTTCAACGAGCTCACTTAATCATTACACAAAAGCTGCTCAGTGTATAGGTCTTTTCAGACGGGTAGTTGTCGACTGGATCAACGACAGGTCTGCTCATGAGGCGCGCAACTCTCGTAGCGAAAAAATAAAATTAAAAAAAATCACACCCGTGTGAAGTGAAGGGCGCTCATATCATCATACATCATCTCATTCTGGCCAATCACAATTTGCGTCCTCAATTTTCCGTCTTCACTTTTCTGCCCTCATTTTTGCTTCAAAATGTACTGCTCAGCCAGTCAAATCATCGCTATGGGGCGATCAGCCACACAAACCCGGAAAGCTGGGCATAGGAGGGGCTGGCGCCCCTCAAAAAGCTCAACACAATCCACGTCTAGTCAGTTGCGGGCATGTGCATGAAACAAGCACACACGCGACAATTTCACAGGACTGCACTCATGAAAATACGCTTGCGTTGTTGCCCCTCAACTTCTCTGCGTGTCTAAAATAAACGCACGCCTCTCATTGAAAATGAATTACTATCCGCGTCAGTCGCTACCCGTGTGAAAAGGCCTATGTATGGAGCATGTTGTATTAGGAACAATACTTGAAACTGTATGACAGAACACTTTTGACAAAAAGGCTGATGCTGTCTGGTGATTTTCTTGACAAAAAGCATGCTTTACAGGACTCCAGGGGCTGCAAAGCCAAAATCGTAACCTTTTTGTCAGCTGCGATGAGACGCGCCCTCTCTGCCTGCAGCTCCTCCTGCAGGCTGGTGGTGGCGTTGCGGCTCGAGGTGCTGCGTGCCAGCTCCAGCTCCAGCTCCCTGATCCTGTGCTGCTGACGCTCCATCTCGCTCGTCTTGCCGTGGATGTTCTGCTCCGTCTGGACCAGCTTGGTCTGGGCCTGTTTCAGCTCCGCACACAGCTGGGGAGGGGAAGCACAACCACCATGATACTGTTTCAGCTCCTCACACAGCTGGGGAGGGGAAGCACAGCACCATGATACTGTTTCAGCTCCGCACACAGCTGGGGAGGGGAAGCACAACAACCATGATACTGTTTCAGCTCCTCACACAGCTGGGGAGGGGAAGCACATCACCATGATACTGTTTCAGCTCCTCCACACACAGCTGGGGAGGGGAAGCACATCACCATGATACTGTTTCAGCTCCTCACACAGCTGGGGAGGGGAAGCACATCACCATGATACTGTTTCAGCTCCTCACACAGCCTGGGGAGGGGAAGCACAGCACCATGATACTGTTTCAGCTCCACACACAGCTGGGGAGGGGAAGCACATCACCATGATACTGTTTCAGCTCCACACACAGCTGGGGAGGGGAAGCACAGCCACCATGATACTGTTTCAGCTCCTCACACAGCCTGGGGAGGGGAAGCACAGCACCATGATACTGTTTCAGCTCCTCACACAGCTGGGGAGGGGAAGCACATCACCATGATACTGTTTCAGCTCCTCACACAGCTGGGGAGGGGAAGCACATCACCATGATACTGTTTCAGCTCCTCACACAGCTGGGGAGGGGAAGCACATCACCATGATACTGTTTCAGCTCCTCACACAGCTGGGGAGGGGAAGCACATCACCATGATACTGTTTCAGCTCCTCACACAGCTGGGGAGGGGAAGCACATCACCATGATACTGTTTCAGCTCCTCACACAGCTGGGGAGGGGAAGCACTCACCATGATACTGGTGTGTCAGAGTACACTAAGGGCCCTATCTTGCGTGCCGCCTTACCCCTTATCTCTAAACTTCTACACACTATTATGCAGTACAATCCAATCTTGTGTATATTGCTTAAATGCTGGTTGAACCTACGGTAATACTGAAGACATTTATCCAAGGCCAATTATCTCTCAGAGCGTGTCGATTCATTAATGGCACAATGCTAAAGTCACATGCAGTGCCATTTATACATAGAATTTATACTATCCAAAAAATTTAAAAAAGATTTTTATAATAATTTATAGTATATCATACTACTATTATTCTATCATGTCTTATCTTATTCAAATGTTGTTGTCCAGTGCTGCCTCTGCTGCTACCCAACTGTATTTCATGTGAATACTATGGGACAATAAACACCTTCAACCATTTTCACTAAGGTCTGCTGTGTGTGAATCCATTTCTAACCTTGAGCTTCTCCTGGTCCAGCAGAGCGTTGTGTCTCTTCAGGTCCAGGTTCTTCTCCCTCTCGTAGCGCAGCTCTCTCTCTGCGGAGGTGAACAGGCTCTGGGCCCTCAGCAGGTCCTGCTTCAGCTGCTTCAGCTCCTCAGCCTTCTGGACCAGCACACAGTTCTGGGACTTATAGAGCGAGAGAGAGAGACACGACGAGAGATCGTTCGCAAAGGAAGAAGAGCATGTGCAGTAGAATCTACACAGTGCCCTTACCGCAATGTAGATGAATGCAGAAAAAGCACATGGTTCTAGACACCCAAGGTCCAACATCAACTATAGCCTGATTTATACTTAGTTGGTGTGAGGTGTGCCGAAAACATCAGATCTACAAGCTCACAACGCCTGCCCCATTGGCTATTTTGGCAGTATAAATCACCTCAAAGAAATGTGCAGCAAAGATCTGTACATACGGTACATTAGATTAGGCCATAATAACATGTAGGAAACAGCTGTGCTTGGTGTTGACTGGAAGCCGTTTTGAGGTATTGATTACATAACAGTATATATGACTCATATAAGTAGATGTACTGACCTTGGTGTGTGCCTGGGCTTCGTAGACCTGGGCCTGCAGGGCTAGCTGGTGCTGAGAGGCCAGCTGCCTCTCCTCATCCAGGGTGACCTGAAGACCACTCAGTTCCCGCTTCGCAACCGATATCTAGGAACGGAACACAACAGACATGTTCTAATACACAGTGGTTTTCAACCCTTTTCACATCAAGGCCCATTATTTATTCGACATTTGAGCCACGTCGTACACCATTTGATGACCTTTAGCTTCTAAGACCCAAAACGAAAGAATTTTGTTGTCGTATGGATAAGATTTCGTCCTGTATTGAATGATGTTGGTACCATAGGAAAGATAACAGGCAAACGTGTTGACTTCGTGTAAATTAAGTAATGCAGACGTTTAACAATAATTTTACTCTTGATAGCATGAGAGAGAAAGGAGAGAGGCCGCACAGCTCATAGTCACGATGCCATCAAAATCTTTATTTTTCCAACGTTTCGGCAACAAGTTGCCTTATTCAGGGAATGAACTCTTGATAGCATAAAATTCAAAATTTCATTTCACGCTCTCAAGAGTTAAAGATCTAATAACAGGGTCCATTTGGTTACCAACGCCCCATCATTTAGCTGGGGGACCACCTGGAACCCCCTCAAGGACCACTGGTCGTCCCCAGACCACTGGTTGAATACCACTGTTCTAATATTTATAACTACACACATATTGACCACTGTCAATCTGGCATCCCAATTTGGAGCATGCCACTATAGGCAAAATTAGCCGATCTACAAGCTCACAATGAGCTTCTAGAATCTAGAAGCTCATTGTGAGCTTGTAGATCGGCTAATCTAGATCAGCTATATTAAATAGGCCAGGGCTTAACAGATTCAAGAGGTATTGGTGTTAAGTGCTTAATTAGCATGCAATATATGAATGTCCATTACTAGACATTAGGTTCTTGCTTCTATGCGTGTACAATTTAAACCAACAGGCATAATAATTATAAAATAAAAAATCTACAAAATACACATTATCCCAACCCATCCCTTCTATTCCAGCCAATAGGCAAAGGCCCGCTCCTCATATTTTGGAATTATACCGTAGATTTTTGGCAGCGGTGGCCGATCGGTTTGCGGAAGGTCGCCAGTTCGTATCCCCGGACCGGCACGTTAAAATTACCACCGCTGAAGTGCCCTTGAGCAAGGCATTGAACCACTACCATGAAATGTTCTATGAGCAGGGCCTGGCTGTAAACAAGTATCTGATGCTTAGTCCAGTTACCCTGGGTAAATATAGTAACTTTGCTTTGCTTTTACTGGGTACATTTTTAAGCATTAGCTCCCTCTAGTCTAGCTACTGTAGCTTGTTTGAATGCCATGAGATGCAGCATGCAGTGGTTTAGGCTGCAGACGTGGTAAACTATCATTGGCGTCACACAGAACACAGCAGGTACACAGAAACCTTCAAAAATAATAAATACAGCGTCTCTGCAGACACATTTTAGGATATAGGTGTATGCTTATTTCAGCTCAGTATACCGTTAAAAAAAGAATGTAGAGCAAAGCAGAAAATGTCCAAAACAGAGGGACACTGTCTATCCATTCCAATACATTTTGGCATACTGTATTATGAGAATTTAATCACACAAACCCTAGCGTTCTATTCTTAGTATGCCTTAAACAACATTTAGTCTATGCTGTGAGTATATTCGTAATGTAAGTTTGCCTATACATGTGGAAGTAGTTGAAATGCAAATGACACATTAGCTTGAACAATGCCCGTCTCCAGGTGTGAACTTCACTGCTTGCGGGGGAGAAAGGGTGAGGAGTCTAAGAGCGGTCCCACGGACCGAAAAAGAGCAGACTCAGTAGTAGAATTATGACTAAAATCATATTTCTTAAACGTTTCAGATGAAAAAAAAAAACAGAGATGGTTTGAATCGAACATTTAGAAAAAGTCATGCAAGGGGAACTTTCTCAGGACTTCATGGGCAAAGAAAATCCACTTAAAAATTTCAAAATCGGTCAGCCAGACCGCTCCGACGCGCTAGTGTTAATGGGTGAGCTTTCAGAAAAAGAAAAATCACACTTGTGTGATGTGAGGGGCACCTCACTCCTTTAAACAAACTTCGTACTCTAAACAAACATTAGCACATGACGTCAGGTTTAGTACTCTAATGTTTTGACTTCATCATGCATCTCGTTTAGAATATTAACGCTTCTAAAGAGAGCGTGAGGTACTGTAGTAATGGAAGATTTCACCTCCCGGTGTTTGGGGGAAATGGAAGGCGGGGCTTTTCTGAGTAAAATCGGCCTCATGTGCTTGGCACTCCCTGGCAAAAAAGTGTTTAAAAAGTCCATAGACTTGGCTGCCACATGATGTCACGTTTAGTAGTCTAAACAAATATTTAAAAAGTATAGGGTTTGAGAGGTTAAATCTATGCCATCCAGGTACCTGATCTTGGCCCTCATCCACAGTCTTCCCCCCTGGACTAGGACTACACTCCGTGGGAGCTCTGTGTGGCTCTGGCTCCTTCTCTTGTCTGGACGAGAGGAGCTCCTGCTGACGCTGGAGCTGATCGCGGAGGTGCTGCGCCTCCAGGCCCAAGCGGTCCCTCTCCTGGAGCTGATCCCGGTGGTGCTGCGCCTCCAGGCCCAAGCGGTCCCTGTCCGCCTCCACCGCCAGCTTCTCCTGCACCCTGGAGCTCAGCTGGGTCTGCAGTTCGCTGCTCTGCAGCCGCTCGGCAGCCAATTCATCCCTACGAGGCCCACAGGCGTGCATGTGTGTAGATGTGTTGAAACAAGCATGGCAGATAGATTTAGAACCTGGAATTCTCTCGTACCTTTTTTTCCTAAAAATTGCAAAAAATAACAGATGATCTACATAGTTACAGATCAGCAATTTTTGTCATGCGACGAAATATACAGGCTTAAGTGTTGGATTGCAAGAAATCAGTAACGAAAGTGTAGACTACTTAGGACTAAATGCATCGAGTATGTTTACATACGGAATGTGTTCCAAATTCTGTTTAATAATTTGGCTGAGAAATAAGCAACCTTCGGCAATGGCAGATTATTCTACATGGTCAATTAACACAACCTTTGAAGCTGCAATTTATTTTTATACTTGGCTACTGGGTTTCCCCTTACACTCATTTCAACCCACATATCCCATATATCCCATATGCAGCCCCCACCTCCTTCACTTAATCACTTAATAAGGTTACAATTCCAAACATGACCCACTTTAATTACTTCAGTCTATATTAGTAGCTTCAAGACTAGTATTAAAATTGTCTTTTCTATGTCCAATATATTTGCATTTAAGTTAAAAACGTTAACATAAGTATAACTAAATGCATTTGATATA
Source organism: Electrona antarctica (assembly GCF_951216825.1). Lineage (NCBI taxonomy): Eukaryota > Metazoa > Chordata > Actinopteri > Myctophiformes > Myctophidae > Electrona > Electrona antarctica. Next base: position 44,942,655 of record NC_136807.1, read on the forward strand.
TAACATTTTTACTTTTCAGGATTCCAATTCAAATATAGCAAAAACATCATTCAGGATTACAATTTCTTTTGCCATGGGAAAATAATTGTGTTAAGTGTTGTTGCTGTTTGTTTTTTACTGTTGAGACCGAAGACAAATTTCTACACGTGGACAATAAATGAAACTAACTAACTAACTAACATTAAAAATGGCAAAAAAATAGCCGATCTACAATTTCAAAAGCGTGTCGCACTGTATTGCGTTTCGAGCTTCTAGAAGTTCATCTATTTTTGCTACTTTTGTGTGACATAGAATGACAAAGTAGGGCATTAATTACATAAAAGATGTTAGAATATGGAGATAAGAGGTTTCTGCCCGCTCTGGAGTGAGTGTGGAAATATATTGGATCGGGAAAAATCTGTATCGGCAGATACTCAAAATCAAATGATCGGAATCGGATCGGGGGCAAAGAAAAACGTGATTGGGACATCCCTAGACTTCATGTAGGAACAAAACCTATTAGCGACCTCAGTGTGTTGTGTTCTGACTGGAGGCTGGTGAGCTCAGCACTCAGCCTATCAGCCTGCTGTTGGAGATGCTCCACCCGCAGCCTGCTCTCCTGCAGGTCCTCGTGTGCCCGGCCACTGTCCTTCTGACACGCTAACTCGCCCTGCAGTCGGCCCTGGGCGCGCTCCAACTGGGCCACCTGAAAAACAGAGAGAGAGAGAGAATGAACGGTAGAGTGACATATATACAGTATAGGGGAGAATCAGGGGCAACTGACAAAGAAATATCCCACATTGAGGAATTAACTAATTATTGCAGTAGGGTGCTTTACGCTGGAAATCACTGCCCTCGTCAGAGCCTTATTCAAAGAAAACCTTTCTGTGTAGAGTTTGCATGTTCTCCCCGTGTCCCCTAGGGTAGGTACCCTCACAAAAACATGCAGTAATCCTGGTCTCTCTAAACTGCCTCCCCCTGGCCAGCCGGGGCGCCTGATGGAGGGGAAAGGAACTGGTTGGAATAACGTGTTCCTTCCACACGCTACGTTCAACCAGGGAAACTCCCCCCTGTCAGGTGTAAAGGAGCGACTTGGACACTCATGCATGAAGGAAGCATGAGTTCAAGTCCATTGCTCTCCCCAGGTTAGCGGAGGGTGTGTAGAGCCCACGTTCACATTAGATAATTGACACAAGGGGTGAAAAATGGGTTACAAAATCGTAAATGGTAAAATGGTAAATGGTGCATTTATATAGCGCCTTTATCCAAGGCGCTTTACATAGATTGTGCATTACATTCACCCATTCACACACACATTCATACACCGATTGCGGCGGAAGCCATGCAAGGTACCAACCAGCACATCGGGAGCAATTTGGGGTTCAGTGTCTTGCCCAAGGACACTTCGACATGTAGCCAGGAGGAGCCGGGATTCGAACCGCCGACCCATGGATCATTGGACGACCTGCTCTACATCTTGAGCCACAGTCGCCCAAATCGTGGAATAAAAATGTTAGTTTAAAAAAAGAAAACCAAACAACTATATTAAGGTTGGACCACCTTATGGCCCAGCGTCATATCGGCCATCTTATATCCACATCCAAGTATAAATGTGGCTAATCTGTTTGCTGTATGCATCTCGGGGCATTTACTGTGATGCGGTCAAGGCAGCCATCTACAAGCCGACCCACGCCGCCATTGGTTACAATGAACTTCAGGCAATGTAAGAAATGTTGGACTCGAGCCGGGCCGGCGTAGTGGTCCTGGCACCAAGGCGGGTAATCTAGCCCGACAGCGTGTCGCGGGTTCCAGTCCTGATCCCAACGACCTTGGCTGCCTTCTCACCATCACCCTGCACCCCCCCCCCCCCCCCCCCCCCCACCCCTCTCTCTCTCCCCGTTTTCTGTCAGCCTACTGTACATCTATCAATAAAGGCAAAAATACCCCCATCCCCAAAAAACAATGTTAGGACTCTTTATGGCTAGTCCTATATGATGATAATCAATGCAAAACCGTACACACAGAGTACATAAATAAAGAAAGGTACAGCCATTGTTTGTGTTAACAAAAAACTACTACTTTTTCCGGAAACATGACTGCAAAAGGTTTACTAGTTTCACATGTAAAATCATGGGGAATCAATCACCATCTGCTGGGTGATGTACACTAGACAGTTTCATGAAAAATAGCATGTTATCTGCATACCATCAGATGCTTTTGGAGAACTGGCCACTAATGTTGTTCCCATTTGCCAAGGTCCAAGGTCGTGCATTAATGACGTTAAACCACCCCCTCTCGTGTAATATTGCTTAATTGAGGTTTACTAGTATCCAAAATAGGCAAAAATAGCACCTTTACAAGAAAAGCAGCTTAAGAAAAGCTAATTTAACCAACCTTTTCCTCAAGAATTGCCTTTTCTCCCTTAACTTGTGTGAGACTTTTGATGAGGGTTTTCCCTTGTTGACATGAAGTCTGAAGGCCGTTGACCTCAATCCTCAGCTTCTTCAGCTCTCTCTCACCGATCTGCAAGGCCTGAGGTAAGTAGGAGAATAAGGAAATGTGTGAATTATAACCAAACAGCAAATCTGTGTTCTTCAGAGCCTAATAGGTATACACACCTTGACGCATAACACGCCATCATAGAAAGTAGACAAGTCCAGCAGTGATTTATCTGTAATTTTATGTTGTTGGGTAGCAATTCTATTTTCAGTGTTGAAAACTACTCACAGCTGAAGTTCGCTCCAGGGATCAATAAAGTTCTATTTTATTGGTCCATCTTACTTAATGACCTCTAGTTTCGATGATGCACTTGGGCAATAACAACCAAGCTCAGTGTTTTCTCAGAGCTCCGCACAGGCACTAACAACAATAGCCTGGAAAACCATCCCGGTCGTGTGAATTCACATTATCAGGTGGTGTCTACTCTTCTGCAGATCGGGCGTTTTGCAGAAACAAACTTGAGGCCTGCGTGTTTTGGTGTAAAAAAAAAAGAATTTTTTTGTTGTTTTCGCTTTGGTGGCACAGAAACAAAGACGTGGGAAAACTGGACCAAAATGGTGTCACCTCTTTGTCCTTTTTGAGGGCGGCCTGGGCAGTACTGAGGTCCACCTCCAGCTGTTTCCTCCAGTCTTTCTCCTCGGTGAGGCGAGCCTCTAGCAGAGCCACTCTCTCCTGGTTACCGCCTCTCAGCTGCTGCCCACAAAACGTCACAAAACATAGTCAGAGGTCAAAAAGTGGATCATATAACGTCGTGAAATGAGATTACACAAGCGAGTCAGTTTCAAGAATTCTATTTGTGCATACTGTACATAACTTGTGGCTGAGTGTTTTCTCTGAAATGTTATGCAGGCAGCAATAGCAGTTCAGATTTGAGTCGTTTTGCTCTACATTCAGCCCTATTTTGGTCTTGGTTTTAATGCCAGTATAACTTAACCCGACTCCTCCAGATTGCGGCAGTATTGAGTTCACCAGTTCCCTCCTCCTGCCTGCATCTGGGATCTCTCAAGCAGAAACGATGAACCCGGAAGCAGCGGGACAAACATTTGATATCTCCATAATAATAATCATTTCGAGTTGTAGTCTTGTTAGGTTGAGTTTACATTTGCGCTGTGGCAGCGCTTCCATATGTCATAAGTCTCGCGTTGATCCTGTCTCTAGCAGCCTCATACAGCCGCATATCGCTCCGGCCAGAATTGGACCGGAGTACATCATCTCTGCCTGAAAGTTCCCAGACTCTCCCTGCTGGCAGAATGCAAATGTTGTCCAGCAGGGGGAGTGGTTTCACCAGGCTAAGTATAACTACCAGTACAGCGCAGTTTACAATGCTGCAAACATTTTTTTGTCACGGTTTGCTGTTTTATTTATCATAATAATCATATTAATTGTCTCCACCAGGCCGAAGGCATGGGGAGAGAGTATGTTTTGCACTCCGTCCGTCCGTGTGTCCGTGTGTCCGTCCGTCCGTCTGTGAACAGCTAATCTCCGGCACCGTTAACCCGGTCAATGCCAACTTTTGCACACACACTCCCTGGATGCCAACGATGAACCTCTGCCCCAAAATTTCCAGAACGGCCTGTTATAGCGCCACCAGGAGGCCGCTTTGTGCAAAACAAGTTTTTGGACATTACACCTACATATTTTGTCCAAACATCACGCAAATTGGTACACAGTCTCTCTAGAGCCATTCAATGAAACGGGTCTTTCAGATTTCTCAGACTCCATCCTGATTGGCTAAGATTGGCTTCCAAAGTTTGCAGGAGTGCTCAGTTTCAAACAAAATGCTGCAAATCATGAACACATCGTGTGATTTCCGTGAAATTGTGCACGCACATTCACACTAGGCCGATGAAGAAATGCCACATGAACATTTTCAACTCAGCCTCATGGTGGCGCTATAACTGGCCGAAAAGTGTTTTTACCTCTAACTGCACGGATCTGTGGATAACTTGAGTATGCCAACTCCCTAGAGGCCAAGGAAAAACCTTTGCCTGGAATTTTTCACATCTGCTCTTTATAGCGCCACCAGGAGGCCGACATATGTAAAACACATTTTCTAATTTTACTCCTTCAGTTTTTATCCAAATTTCACGCAAATCGGTACACATGCTCTCCATAGTCATGTGATCAAGACGGGTTTGTTTGATTTCTCATAATCCACCCTCATTGGCTACGATTGGCTTCTAACCTTTTCAGGAGTAGCCCGCTTTGTACCCGTTTTCTACAAATCGCCACAACTACTCAACGCAGCGTCCGATTGTGGTGAAACTGTGCATGCATATTCCCACTAGGCTTTGGAAGAAATGCCACTTGACCGTTTTAAAATCAGCCTCATGGTGGCGCTACAACAGGCCAAGCCGCGACACACACACACACACACACACACACACACACACACACACACACACACACACACACACACACACACACACACACACACACACACACACACACACACACACACACACACACACACACACACACACACACACACACACACACACACACACACACACACACACACACACACACACACACACACACACACACACACACACACACACACACACGTTTATATTGCTCCTAAACATTTTGCCAAACATCACACACACACACACTCCTATCCTCCTGGTGGAGACCTGTGCCCAGAAGGGCACTTTTTCTAGTTCTAACTGATATAGAACCTTTTTGAGATAGTGACAATACAATCACCTAAGGAATTACATTCCTTTTTTACATTCTTCCCTTTACTTGGAGAGTCAGGAAGCTGAGGACAGAGAGAGAGGGAAAGACATGGCAGCTGGATTGTGATGAGCGTTTTATTGTTTGATTTCGTTTTGGGTCCACATCACGTTTAAGTGCAGTTTGTGGTAGTTTCCCTGTGTTGGTTTGTCAGCACATTTACCACTTTAACCCTGGTGTGTCTGTCTATTCTGGGCACGTCACAATAGGCAAAGATATTTGGTGTAGAGGGGAAAAAGGAGGGTCCCAAGTATAGACCCTAGGACCCCAGGTCAACAAGTTTATATGGGTTAAGTGGTTAATTATAAAACAGCAGGACACCACAATTCCATATCTTTTACGAAGAAATATGGTCGTGTTCTGTTACTTGGAATTATAGAGTTCCACTGCACTGAGGCCGATACTACAAATTTGAAACAGTTTTCTGAAAAACCTATGTTTCTATATCAGTGGTGCTCAAACTATTTCATGTCAAGGCCCCAAATATTATATGTATTTGGCCACCGGACCTCCATCTGAAAATATGTTGTTTCAGGGACCCCTCCAGAAGCAAAGACTTGAGTTAAAACGTTCAAATATATTCAAACATTTGCTCCACATTTTCATGATTTTTCCAAAAATAGCAAAAGTTTAAAATAATGGTTAAAGTGGTTAAAAGAAAGAAATTAACCTGTTGTAATAAGGACTCAGTCTCTTTGCCTCCATCCTTCAGCATCTTGTCCTGGACACCGTGCTTCTTCAGTTCTACCTCCAGACTTTTGATCTGTAGGAACAGCACGGAATAATTAGTCAAGTCAACAGAGAGCCAACATTCCCAGACATCCTTTAAAGCCTGGTTTCAGACTGTATTATCATTAGAGTGGTATTCTAGTCGAGGACTAGAAGCTTATTAGCTTCTCAGAAACCAACGCCTTTGTTGTTCTTTTCTCCACAAGCATTAAGAGCATTAAGAGCATTAGAGCGGCCGGACGGGAACTGTCAGGTTCCCAGTTCGACCCCAGGCTCCCCCAGAGTTAGTGTCAAAGTGACCTTGAGCAAGACGCTGAACCTCCAATTGCTCCCGATGTGCAGGTTGGTGCTTTGGCTGGCTTGCATTGTTTCCTCCACCATGGGTGTATGAATGTGTGTGTGCTATATAAATGCACCATTTACCTTTAATGGGATTTGAAAGAGAGTTATTTTTCCCTTTGTCATGTTTTGCCTGCTGATAAAAGCACTGATGATGACCAATCTATTTGACTCACTTTCTTAAAAGCTCCATTTCTTATTAATTTAATCCGAGATTGTCCTGTAATTTGAATTATTGCCTAATACTAATTTTAATGTAATCTGAATCTGCCATGTTGGACATTTTCTGGACTGAAGGTTCTCTGGTAATACTAGTCCTGTATAAATAAACTAAAAAAAGTGTGCTCGTCGGAGCTGGCATTCAGGATACACTCAGCAATACTAAATCAAACTGCTTTGATACGGTTGTGCCGTTTGTGAAACAAGCTTGAAAATATCTGGAAACCCCTTAGTTGTATTGTAAATAAGATAAGAGAGAGTCTATGGCTGTGCCGTTTGTAAATTAGCTAAGAGAGACCCTACAAGTGTGCGGTTTCTTAGTGTAACGAGCTTCAAATGTTTCTTTCTTGCCTTGATCTCCTACCCCCCCCCCCCCCCCCCCTTCTTCCCTTTCTTTGTTTTAAAAAAAAAAATAACACGATGGGAACTATGCACAAAAACAACATTTCACCCACTTTTTTTTTTACTGCGATGTGACAAACATGATTCTGATTATTGTATTCACATGTCTCACACAGTGACCTTCAGTGATGTTATGTTAGCAGTGCTCCACTCCTCCCCCTCCTGTGCAGTCCCTCCACCTCATTCTCCTCACCCTCCTGTGCAGTCCCTCCACCTCATTCTCCTCACCCTCCTGTGCAGTCCCTCCACCTCCCCCTCATTCTCCTCACCCTCCTGTGCAGTCCCTCCACCTCCCCCTCATTCTCCTCACCCTCCTGTGCAGTCCCTCCACCTCCCCCTCATTCTCCTCACCCTCCTGTGCAGTCCCTCCACCTCCCCCTCATTCTCCTCACCCTCCTGTGCAGTCCCTCCACCTCCCCCTCATTCTCCTCACCCTCCTGTGCAGTCCCTCCACCTCCCCCTCATTCTCCTCACCCTCCTGTGCAGTCCTTCCACCTCCCCCTCATTCTCCTGTGCAGTCCCTCCACCTCCCCCTCATTCTCCTCACCCTCCTGTGCAGTCCCTCCACCTCCCCCTCATTCTCCTCACCCTCCTGTGCAGTCCCTCCACCTCCCCCTCATTCTCCTCACCCTCCTGTGCAGTCCTTCCACCTCCCCCTCATTCTCCTGTGCAGTCCCTCTACCTCCCCCTCATTCTCCTCACCCTCCTGTGCAGTCCCTCCACCTCCCCCTCATTCTCCTCACCCTCCTGTGCAGTCCCTCCACCTCCCCCTCATTCTCCTCACCCTCCTGTGCAGTCCCTCCACCTCCCCATCATTCTCCTCACCCTCCTGTGCAGTCCCTCCACCTCCCCCTCATTCTCCTGTGCAGTCCCTCCACCTCCCCCTCATTCTCCTGTGCAGTCCCTCCACCTCCCCCTCATTCTCCTCACCCTCCTGGGCAGTCCCTCCACCTCCCCCTCATTCTCCTCCCCCTCCTGTGCAGTCCCTCCACCTCCCCCTCATTCTCTTGTGAAGTCCCTCCACCTCCCCCTCATTCTCCTCACCCTCCTGTGCAGTCCATCCACCTCCCCCTCATTCTCCTGTGCAGTCCCTCCACCTCCCCCTCATTCTCCTGTGCAGTCCCTCCACCTCCCCCTCATTCTCCTGTGCAGTCCCTCCACCTCCCCCTTATTCTCCTCACCCTCCTGTGCAGTCCCTCCACCTCCCCCTCATTCTCCTCACCCTCCTGTGCAGTCCCTCCACCTCCCCCTCGTGGCGCTGCCTGTCCTCCTTGCTGGCGTTCTGGGCCTCGCCCAGCAGGGACTCCAGCTCCTCGTTCCTCTCCACCAGCTCCTCCTGCTCCATGCGCTGCCTCTGGAGCCGCCGCTGCAGCTCTCGCAGCTGCACCAGGCCGTCTTCCCTCGCCTCGCGGCACCTGTCCCCGTAAACGGTAGGGCAGAGAGGCCGGAGGACAGAGGCATGTAGGAGATATAGAAGTCAGAACGGACGGGTGACATACTAGGAACACAACTGAATGAGATTGCATTCGATCAAGGAGGTTGTTTCAGTGTCTAATATTCAATATGAATTCCTTAGGATATGAACACATTGGCTGCCGGGCAGATGCACAGTCTAATGGCGTTCCCTGCCACAAGTTCAAAATATATATTTTTAGGCAGATAACACACCAAGTAATCAGGCACAGTATCAGCTTTTCCATAAATCGGAGATCGGCTATGGTCTCACTACTAATAAATCAATGTATTTGTATTGATACCGTTTATGGATGTCATCCTTGTCTTCAGCTGAGGAGGCAGTCAGGTCGATGTGAGCCTCATCACCACTAGTCTTGTCCTTTTTAACCGTGTCTTTGACTGCGTGGTCTTGGTCTAGGCCATTCTTTGCCATCTGGAGGCATTGGGGGAGGAAAAAGTCCAAAGTGCATTTGCTGAAATAATACTATCATAAATAATGTTAACTTTATAGGTTTGGATTGATTTAGGAATAATGATGCATTAACTGCTAACCGTCTCTTGGATATTTCTTTTTTCAGAGTCCAAGGTCCGTACCCTCTCTCTCAGAGCTCTGATCTCAGCGTCCAGCCTCTCGTTACGTTCTCTGGCTTTCTGCAGCTCCACCATATCTGGGACAAGACAGAACAAACATAGAATTCTGAATATATAACAATAAGCAGGACAGGTGACTTGGTGCAGTTTTGTCTGATTTTGCATGGTCATTTCTTACCTCAATGAACAAAGTCATGCATGCAATTCTGCACATTCTGAAAGACATTACAATGCTTACATCTAAAAAATAAAAAAAAAAGCACACTTGTGCCAATCACTTCTGCCCTCACTTCCATCTTCTTTTCAAAATCTTTTTATTCAGGTTTTTTATAACAGAAGCCCAGGGGCAGGTATTAAACAGACATAATAAAATATAAAAAATAAAACTCAATCCCCTATCCCACCCTCGCCCACCCACAATCCCAAGGATAGTCGGAAAAACAGTCTAGAGAAAATAAAAATTAAATAAATATACACATATACACAAAAATACATGCATACACAATTATAAAAGCAGAGCAGATTTTGTTTCTGTTGTGGTTTGGCGTTGGCCGAGGCATTAGGCACGGCACACTATGCTCAGCCAATCAAATCATCACTATGGGGTGATCAGCCAATCACAAGCCAATGTTTGTGTTCACACATCGGAGGGGGCTCCCCTCAAAAATAAACTTAGATGATGTCACCCAAGCAGGAGGGAACCTGACATACTTTCTAGCCACACCAGCGCCCGTCGAAATCGGTCTGTGTTTTCCTTGTATTGCTTTTTTAAGGTAACAAAATTATGCAAAAATTCTATTTGAACCATGCAGTGTCCTTGGCTTGATGTCAGTGTGTCTGAAGTAAGCCCAATGGTCTCTCCTTTTTCTATAGCATGCCACATTTAAAATTGACGGAATCAACTACAGTACATTCTTAGAATACACCAATTAACACTCTGGCCGGCCAAAACTGAGGTCTCCGTCCTATTAAATAATTACGGCCAACGCCCAGGACGGATATTAATCAAAAGACGGAACATTACTCGTTTCATAAAAGAGTCTACAGCCTGGGAGCGTTTATTGGGCAACATTTGATGTAATTTCCGGTTGGGACGTCATCCAAAGTGTTCCCCCTCCATTTGAATGGATAGGATCAAAAATCTTAAAAACGTGAATAACGCTTAATCTAAATCAATGATTCCAATTCTAACCAAAGATTGTGTTTTTGACAGCCCATCGCGGTCCCGTCGCTAGTCGCGTTAGAAGTAATCATACATCCGTTGGTTGTCGATCTCCTCTGGGTCTTTTGGCTACATGCTATTATATCTAGCACTAACCAAGATGGCGCCGTGCCACCTTGAAATGGGCTCTGAAGCTGCAAATCGCTGAGCGCATTGATTTAATGGTTTCAAATGACGCTGGGCGATAATAATAATAATAATGCATTTTATGTATAAAGCGCTTTACATTCTCACGAATCTCAAAGTGCTACAAAGCATGGCAAAAAAAGAAGCGTAAGCAACATCAAAAGCATAACGAAGCGCGATCAATAATATCATGGGACCCAACATGGCTAAGCTAAACGACTAGGTAAAACATGTTTAAGGAAATGCTTTCTTAAAAAGGTGGGTCTTTAGTCCATTCTTAAAAGAGTCGGTGGACTGTGGTGCTCTCAGGTGCATAGGGAGAGAGTTCCACAGACATGGGGCTACGTGGCAGAAGGCCCTGTCGCCCATGGTGCAGAGGTTGGTAAGAGATAAGAGTGTTAATGACTGAGATCAAAGTGGCGAACACAAACTTACCAACCACACCCAGCAGTGATCATCTTTTGACTGGAGGATGATGTTAATTCCCTACCCTCAGGTTGTAAATTGAAGCCCATAGTCTCTCTCACCACAGTGCTTCAGTTTGTCCACTTCTTTCCTCAGGTTTTCAACCTCTTGGCCCGTTCTCTCCAGGTCAGCTCCTTAAGATTAGCAATCAAAATGATTTATTAAGAATGAGATTATGAGAACTAAAAGCTTTCAGATGGATTCCATTTTATGTCTTTAGAGGCTAATATACCTGTACACATTATAGTGGTCTGCTATCGCTACTCATCTCCTCTCCTTAAGTGAAGGTGGGGGCCGCAAGAGGCCCCCGGGCCACCAGTTGCCCATGTATGCTTTGTTACAATTTACAATTTACAATTTAGGCATTTAGCAGACGCTCTTAATCCAGAGCGATTTACAATTAAGCAAGAACAAAAAGCATGGGAATACATCACATATATAAACAGCATTTATCAAGAAACATGCTTAAGCTAAGAACGTAACTAGAACATATCTATATGACACTATACATATAAGCTATACATATATATTATACTATGCTGTACTGTTATTGTGCTGTCTACATGACATGCTATAAGTCTGTTTCAAATGCTATCTAAGTCTAAAAAAGTGCTGTCTAAGGGTAAGTGCTATGGGCCATGGTGGAGTCTGAAAAGGTGGGTTTTCAAACTACGGCGGAAGATCGGGAGTGATGCTGCAATTCTGATTGCAACGGGAAGTGCGTTCCACAGTTTTGGGGCCAGAAGGGAGAAGAGTTTGGGACGTGTGGAGCGTTGTCCCGGCGTTTTTAGTGAGGGTACTTCCAGCTTCCCTGCGTTGGCTGATCTGAGTGCTCGGGAGGGTTTGTAGGGTTCAATCATGCTTGCAAGATATGGGGGAGCCATACCTTTGGTTGCTTTAAATGCCAGCATCAGAGTTTTGTATTCTGTGCGGACGATCAATAAAATAAGTGACAAATGTGAATGCGCCGACCGGTTTCGAAACGTACCACTGAGTATCACAGCATTGTTGTTCCTGGCGGCGTCCAGCTCATTGCTCAGCCTGCGGATGTCCTGGTGGGCCATGGCCAGCCTCCGAGAGGCCTCCTCCAGGTCACGCTCCAGCCTCTGGCGCTCCCCTCGCTCCCTGGTCACCTCCTCGTTGTGAACCTGACAGAGAATAGGAGAGGTTGGGTACATTACGTACGATCTACAAGCTCACAAAACGTTTTCCTTTCAAAGTATCAGTATGCTGCCGCTACCCCTTTCTGTAATTATTGTATCTTTTGTATATTTATGACTGCTATTAGCATCCAGAATCTATTGGTTGCTACCATAGAGTAATAAACTAGAGAGCGGACAGCCCCGCCCCCACTATTCATTTCAAGTTTCTCACTGGCGTAGCATTGGTTGCTATATGACAGGGGTTCTCAACGTTTTTGGCCGGGGACCCCCGGAAATGCTTTGGCAACGTCTCGGGACCCCCGCCCCGCCCCCTCCCGACCCCCAATATAAATTGACTGCTACAATAACCTTAAACCATTTTGGGCGGGAACCCCTTTTGGTGTTTTAAGCATTGTTATAATTTAGCTATTGAAAAATAGCAGATCTACAAGCTCATAGCGCGCCACCGAGTGGCGCGCTACGAGCTTGTAGGTCTGCTATTTTTGAAAAATCGTGAAAATAAAATTTAAAAAACCTCCTTTTTTATTTTTTATTTTTATAATTTGGGGACCCCCTAAAATAATTTGGCGACCCCCCGAGGGGTCGCGACCCACGGGTTGAGAACCCCTGCTATATGAGACACAGGTGTATGAGACACACGGTGGCTCCCGGCATGAAAGGTATAACAACATATAGGTTACACCAGGTCCAAATGGGTTAAACCCCAGCTGCGTGCTCTTTTGCTCACGTTACATGCTACAACCACCGCAGTTCCAGCTTTGGCCAGTAGGGTTGGGCGGCTTCAACTTTTCCCAGCCGCTCTGGGGGCTTGGTTTGCCCTGTTTTTTTCTGTACTGCATTTGGCAGCTGAATTTCCTCACCGGGATCAATAAAGGTCTGTTTATATGCCCATCTTAGATCATTGTGAACTTGTAGATCTGCTATTTTCTCCCTGAATAGGGATTCTAGGGGTTCAAGTGGTTAGTCTTGTACGTGGTTGGCACATCTGGTTAAATGTGTTGATTTAAGAGACATGCGTTACCGGGGCTCGGAGCCGTCATCACTGAGGGCCTGGAGAAGGAGATTTAGGAAAATGAGAGGGAGAAGAAACCACATTCCCATTGCCCAGCATTTGGTATACACCTGAGAGAAGGATTACATTCAGCCAACGGACCAGCCAATGGACATGCTCTTGCCAATTAACATGCAGACGATTTCCATTCCTCACATTTCACCCTGATCATGCATTAATTCAATTTACCATGTCCCAATTTAACAAATCTGTTAGTGAAACACGTGCTGTGGTTCAGTAGCGGTACAGACATCACAGTGGGGCATACCGGGATCAATAAGACCTTCTCAGTTTGAGTGTGTATTGACTGGTAGTAGTAAATGCATCAAAACAAGCCACACAAACGGGTGGCATCAGTGTTAGTGGTTTGGATATAGCTGTATGGTGGAGGACATACGGGGGCACCACTGTGTTTGTTCTGAGCAGACCTGCGTGGACCAAACAGCTTCTTCCATGGACTCTGACACGAAGACTGCTGAGGAGAGAGATAGGCTGCTGTACAACATGACACAATTTGGTTGATTAACAACTTTAAACCATTAACGCACACGCGCACACGCACGCACGCACGCACGCACGCACGCACGCACGCACGCACGCACGCACGCACGCACGCACGCACGCACGCACGCACGCACGCACGCACGCACGCACGCACATGTGCCATTTTTGCTGTTGTTGCTGCTATCAAACCTGTAACGTTAGGGTTACTGGACAGTCAAATAACTGTTGACCTAATGGCTGTTTCATAATGATTGCTCCACATGAAATGTGGTTTCCTCATGTTGATATTATGAGTCGACAGTGAAACGGCCCCAGGTCTGATTTAACCTGGCATGGCCTGACTAATATCACTGCCCAGGGCATTCTTTTTTTATTCCTGTGGCAGATTCATCTGGTTTCCAAGCTAGTCCTGAGCCTTATCTAAACCACCAGGGTTCAAATGGAGTCTCCTCACCTTAGTCATGCCATCTTTGGTCTGCAGCATGTCCTCTCTCTGCTGCCGTAGCTCGTCTCCCAGTGTGTGATGGACATGCTCCAGCTCCGCCTGTCAAGATGGTAGAATAACAAAAGAAGACAAATTCATCTCTGACTGTAGCATCACTTTTTACTCAAATCTGCACTTGGATCAGTCTATTTCGAGTTTTCTAATCAAATGTGTGTTGTGTATATTGTACGTATTAGTATTCGACCCTTGAGTAAAAGTACAAAAGTATTGGTATCAAAATTTACTTAAAGTAAAATACTCATTGTGCAGAATGTCTCATTTCAAGTTTTCAAATAATCTTCTGAAAATAGCCGATCTACAAGCTCACAATGCGTCTTATCGCAACGAATTGTGTGCTTGTAGATCGGCTATTTTCAAATGGGTGACATGTATATAGGGCTGAAGTGTTTAAAGGGGAATACCACTCATTTTCAACATTTTACTAGAAACACAGAATGGGGGGACTTTTGTATTATTTCCACACAACAGCTCTAAGGTATATTAACACGCCCATCGCGTTCTTTGTCCTTTCTATTAGTAACGCCCGACGCCCAAGACGAAGTTTGATCCAAAAGACAAAGTTTATTGATATGAAAACGGATCGCATCGCTAGACAGCCTGGAAGCGCCTGTTGTGCAATCCTCGATGTTGCGCAACAGTGAGACGTCATCGAAAATCTCCCTCCCCTGTTTAGCCGACGACAACGAAAATCTTAAAACGTTAATAACTCGCGATCTAAATCATCGCGTCTAATTATAAAAAAACATCCTGTGTTAGACGGCCCTCCGCAGTCCAGTCGCTAGTCGCGATAGATTTATTCTTACCTCCCGTTGTTGTCGCTCGCCTTTAGAGTGGTGTGAGTCGTGTGACTAATGTTAGCTGCTACACACACATTCACAACAACATCCGGTCCGTCGGTAAAAGTGGTCCGTGTTTATAAATTGACTGGGCGCTATAATGTAATGGATTAAATAACCCAGGCAATTAACGTGTTAATGACATAGTAAAATGTTGAAAATGAGTGGTATTCCCCTTTAATGTATGTTTTGTAATAATCAAAGTAACTAAAGTTTTCAAATAAATGTAGTGGAGTAAAAGTACAATATTTGCCCCCGAGTGGAGTAAAAGTAAAAGTATTGGAAAATGGAAATACTCAAGTATGAAGTACAAATACCTCAAAATTGTATTTAAGTAAATGTACTTAATTACTTCACACCACTGAATCGGTGTGGTACCTACCTGCAGATGAACCTCCCTCAGGTTGCCTGTAAGACTCTGGCTGTCCAGCCTCCTCTCAGCAGCCTCCAGCCTCTCCAGGAGCGTAGCCCTCTCCACCAGCAGGTATGCCACCTGCTCACTGGGCCCACTCAGGCCCATCTCTCCCAGACCCTCCTGGGCCAACAGCTCAACCAGCTCCTTGCCCTGGCCCTCTGCAAGAAGATGAGTGTCATGGATTAGGCTCCACAACATGTACCTTAGAATTCTCAACGGTCCTGAAAATTAAGGCCCGGTGATGGTCCGGCCCGACTAATTAGCATAACATTTCAGCCCAACCTGGCGCTTAAACGTTGGGTCATGTCGGGTAGGGTCAGGATTTATGAGAACTCTATCGCAGAGTAAAAGTGAAACGCTAGTCAGCACCATCTTCATAATAGATAAATACACAAATAGAATTATTATTTTATTAATAAGATAATTCATTATTAATAATGAGAACTCTAATGTACCTTCTTGGATCTGGATCAAGGTCCAGATAATAAATTATAATAATACATATTTGTTACGCACTTTATATTTGAAGCCAAATCTCAAAGTGCTACATTGAAAAAGAAAAATTATTAAAATAATAATAAAAACAGAGAAATTAAAAAGATTCAGATCAATGGTCTAAAAGAACAAAAGCCTAAATCACAGGCAACAATCCTGTCCAAAAGTTAATCTAGGACAAAAGCCTTTCGGAAAAAGAAAGTGTCAACAGACTGTGGTGCTCCCTGGTGTTCAGGCAGGGCATTCCACGGCCGAGGAGCAACTGAGCAGAAAGCCTGGTGGTCCCCCATGGTGTGGAGATTAGTTGTTTTCGATGAGTTCCTTTAGATAGGAACCAGGCGTTGCTGTGGATGCACTGATGGGCGAGGAGGGAGACCTCCTACTCTATCATACACACTACAGTGGTCTGACTCTTAATGCTGCACGTCATCTTACAACTGGTTGCTTGTAAAGTTGGTGATATTCAAATTAAAGCCGTATTCTACACCGAGTTCACGTTCTTGTGTCACTCAGGGCATAGTTAAAATCAGCTTTTTTCCAGCTCAGGATTTTATCTAAGGTGAAGCCTTTTTTAACTTTTTTAGATTTTGAAAAAGTCATACATGCTTTTATCACTACCCGCCTGGATTACTGCAATGCACTTTATGTTGGGGCTAGCCAGGGCTGCATTTATAGATTGCAACTAGTGCAAAATGCTGCTGCACGCCTTCTGACAGGCACAAGAAGGCGTGACCACATTTCCCCCATTTTAGCTTCACTGCACTGGCTCCCTGTATGTTTTAGGATCAAGTTTAAGATTTTATTGTTTGTTTTTAAATCCCTTAATGGGCTAGCACCTCCTTATATTTCAGATCTTTTAAAATTGTATGTCCCAGAAAGATCATTGAGATCAGCAAACAAGATTCTGCTGGAGGTTACAAAGTCAAAACTGAAACTTAGAGGAGATCGTGCCTTTTCTGTAGCTGCCCCTAAACTGTGGAATGAACTCCCCCTCTTAGTAAAACTGTCCCCCTCTATCCCTATTTTTAAATCCCGTCTTAAAACACTTTTTTATTCTCAAGCTTTTACCCCAGAGTGAGTTATTTTTATTTATTTTATTTATATCTTTTGTTATATTGTTTGTTTTGTTTTTCTCCACTGGTCAACTCTGTTGTTTTTAAATGTGCTCTATAAATAAAGTTGGATTGGATTGGATTGGATAGTCTCTCGAGACAGACCGTTTCAAATTCAAGGAAAAGAGGGCGTTGTTTTTCCTAGATTTTTTCACAGACTTTGATTCCAGTCATTAACGGCAGTGTAGAAGAATCTTTAGTGACTGAAAATAAAGTAAAGTATTAATCCAAAATAATACTTTCAACACAAAGTAGTGTAGTAGTATAGTTACTCAGTGCTTCACTGTCATAGACTGAATCAAACAACAATTTACAGAGCGAATATCATTAAAAAGCCTATACTTATTGTAGGCTTCAGTACCTATTCTGCTCAACCATACCGGTATTAGCGCATTCATTTAATTATATATTTCCCCATATCAAATATTAATTGGCAGTTTGTATGAACAAAAGACGTCGGTATCTGATTCTGCATTTGTCATGAATAAAAAATAACATGATCAAAACAATGTCCTCCTGACACATGCTATCTATTAGGTGCTCTGCAGTGTAACAGTAAAGCAATCCGTTTAGAAAGAAATGTTAATACAGTCATAAATGAACCAGTTCTATGTTGTAAAGTTGTAAAGTTGGTTCTACTGAAAACAAACAGTTCTACTGGAGGCAACGGTGTTGAGAATTCATCAACATTGATTGATTGATTGAAATTTTTATTTCACAGAAATGAAATGAAAGCACAAGTCAATACAAAAACTGTTACTTTATGGACGATCCATGATTAAGCATTACACTCGTTTACAACAGGGTCCACCATTTTCAATTCATCAGAGAACATTTGTGCCAGTCGAGTCATGTCATCTCTCTTTTCCTCTCGCTAAACAAGTGCTGTTAATAAACAACAACAGCAGCATCCGAAGCTACAGTATGTTCCAGCCACCGTTGGATCAATCATAACAGCCACCATGAGTCATGACCGGCACACGCCGACTGCATTCCTAATGGAACTCCCAGAGTCACCCACTGGTATCGGCTAGTAGTGCAAGCTACATTATTATAATTATTATAATTGTATTGTTCATCACAGACATAGTAGCTATGCATCGGCCAAATCACAATAAATTAACAATTATTTCAAATTATGACTATGATTATCAAGATTATTCAAAGATTCACATGATTTAGGATTGAAATACTTCATTTTCTTTTAATCTAATTTGTCTCTTCAGATCTTATCTAACAGCACTAGTACTGTAGGTTGGGCAAGAAGAGCTGATCACAATGCTTGCTGGGCTCAGTTTTATTTAATCTGTTCTGCATTTCTTTATCCCTGTGGTTGTGCTTTACATGAATATCGCTGCAGAACCTAGAGCAGGGGTGCCCAAAAGGTAGATCGTGATCTACCAGTAGATCACAAAGGCTGTGCAGGTAGATCACATGAAAAAGAATATTTCATTTAAAAAAAAGGGAAAAATATATATATATTTTTTTTGCATACATTTTAGTTTTAAGATGTATTCATCTTTAGGGCCCCAAATCACACCTTAGACAGCACTAGTGTCTATTTAACCCATTCTGGGCGGGAACCCCTATAGGTGTTCTAACCCTTCTGGACGGGAACCCCTCTTGGGGTTCTGTACAGTATGTACAGTATTCAAAAATGACAAAAGATTTGATGCTGCTATATAAATATTTGAAGTTTTTCGGAAAACTTCAAACAGGATTTAGAAGGCTTTTTAGAATCGACTTCAGTCCAAAATGGGTTAAAACACAAAGTGTTTTTTGACTGGGGAGTCATATTTTGACAGCAGAAACTGCCTGTCATAATTTCCCATCTAAGTATGTATTGGACAGTATTAAAGAGTGTTGCTGTGCACAAAAACGTTGGTAGCATTACAAATTAAAAACCCTACTTATTAAATTTCTTCCCCCTCTATGTCCCATTCCAAGTGCATTTGTCTTATATGTAACAACAGCTCCGCTATATTCCAAAGCCCCCTCAGGTACATTACATATTTAAACTATTTTCAGCAATGGCATAAAAAAGATCTTGTTGAGCTGGTCATTTTGAAAGTAGCTCTCACGTCAAAAATGTGTGGGCACCCCTGACCTAGAGGATGACTGAAACCAAGTGGCTGACTGAACTTCATTTGCACGAAACACGTAATTGGACAAAGCACTGACACCATTGCGCCAAGTAATTTCCATGAAAGGACGTGGTTGGAAGAGCGCCAACCATAATTTGCATGCAAGCATGTCATTGGACAAGTAAGTGCTCACTATCCATCTAGTGTCCCATGAGTGAGTGAGTGAATTAGTGAATGAATGAATAAATGAATGACGCTAATTTACAACAGTATGCGGGGCCATGGGGGAAAAAAACCCATCTAACGTCAATTTGAATTTGTCACAAGGTGGTTTCCATGGGGTAGGGATTAGCATGATGTAGTAAGTACAGTATTGTGGAGTAATGAGTTTTGCGTCTCAAAATATAACATCAATGTCAATGAAGTCCACGATCACAACACCAGACGGAGTTCCACAAACTACATTCAACCCAGATTTGTCTCAAACAAGGGGTTAAATTAATTTCGCTCCTATGCCACAAAGATGTGGCATCGTGAAAATATGCCTCAAATCTTTTAAGCACCACTGATACAGAAAGATAAGGACATTTTTTAAATTTCGACGTCAGGCCTAAATCGGTTAAAAACCATTTCAAATGCAGGAAACCAGAAATAAAGGGACCCATAAAAATGTGTAGGCGACCCACAAATGGGTCCGGACAACAGTGAGTTGGAGGATAAAAGTAGTGTTTTCTGTGGCGCACACACTCACCTTGCTGCAGTTTGATCTGTTGGAGCTCAAGGCGCAGCTGCTCGTTATCTCTCTCATATTCAGCAGTCAGCGCCTCGCGCTCCTCCAGCAGCCCGCGGATATGCTCCACATAGCTCTCTACCTGAGAGACAGAGACACACACACACACACACACACACACACACACACACACACACACACACACACACACACTTTTTAATTGTCATTAAAAAGTTATGCATCGATTTTGCAGTATTATGAAAAGCACTATACAAGGCCTGGGCCGTGGCTCAGCGGTCCAGGCACCTTGGCTGGTAATCCAGTCTGGCAGTGTGCCGCGGGTTCGACTCCCGATCCCAACGGCCTTTACTGCATGTCATCTCCCCATCTCTCTCCTCATTTCCTGTCAGCCTACTGTCTGTCCCTCCATAAAAAATATAAACTAAAGGCGCAAAAAAAAAAAAAAACATTTAAAGCACTATACAAATAAAATGCATTAGTAATACATGTATAGCAAAATAAATTAAGACTTAACTGCCAAAATTAACATCAACTAGAAAGTTTGCACTTATGTAGTACAGGTCAAGCAGTACCTCTGCCAACACAATTTAAAATGTTCCCTGGATTGTATCCTTGACCTGGCTCCGATCATTTCAACCAAAAAGTAAATCCTCTCATGAAAGACTGCCAAATCCATTATTGTGATCTTGTTCTTGATTTTGACCATGAACATTCACCCTTTTGACCCAAAGGTTAAGCAGAATGTCTTCGGGGCAACCTACTGGTCGTCCCCCCAAGTTTAATGAAAAAGCACATTCATTAAATCTATTTTGCAACAGCACCTGACCTTTGAAATCCAAAGTTCCCTCCCCGGAAAAGGGATGAACTCAAAGAAAATCCAAAGCACTCTGTTCAGTACTTCATCAGGGTCCATTGGTCCTTTTTTGCCTAGCTGAGCCATGGAAATATGAAGGCTTTTTAAACTGTACTGAACAGAAGGCATTGTATTTTCTTTGAGTTCACCCCTTTTTGGCACTACTTTGTTGGCCCACTACTACAGAGGAAGGAACTTGCCTATTATCGAACCCTCTCCAACGAGCACCTGTTTGCAGTTACAGATAACCATACGGACCACGCAGCGCTTCTTCTTCTCTTTATTCAACGTGGTGGGCAAGTACTTTGCCAAAGCGATAAATATGGCCCTTTCTCGTCATCTCACCTCCTTCATCTCACGGGCCTGTGTAGCACGTAGCGTCTGCAGCTCCTGGTTGGCTGCGTTGCGCTCTTTCTCAGTGCCAAGCAGCTGATGCCACAGGTGGCGCTGTCGCTCCTCAACGCTGACCCCTGGAGGCAGGCCATCCTCCTGCAGACGCACCGCGATCTGATCCTGCTCCGTCCGCACCTTGGGGACAAAGAATTGGTGCTAACGCTCAATGTGTTGCATAAGGCCTATTCATACTCCGGTTTTAGGTGATAAGGTGACCACCGAAACGGTTGTTAGTAAAAACAGAGATGTGTTTGGGACGGGTGAGCGCCAATCGGTGAGTCGCTTATTACCACGGCGTGATGTCATATTGGAGTTTTCGGTGGTCACCTTATCACCTACAACTCCTCGCCACTCGCCCTACACACTTACTCGTTTTGAGCATAGATAAATAAATAATAGAGACGGCACCAGGGTTCCCCTCCCATCCAGTGCCGTCTCTATTATTTATATATCTATGATCAAACCAAGTGGAAGTGTGTAGGCAGGGCGAGTGGCGAGGGGCTAGTTTCAAAAAGGGGGATAGGCTCTGGCCTGCAAGTGCATTGAGTGTTCGAGTCCCGTTCATGACGACCTTTGCTGCATGTCTCTCCCCGTCTCTCTCTCCCTCTTTCCTGTCATTCTTCACTTGAACTATCAATAAAGGCAGAAAAAGCCAAAAAATATGAATAATGTACTATGGCAAAATAGGCCACATTAATCATTTTATACTTTCAAAATGCGACAGGCCTACATAGATCACTTTTGTGTGTGTGTGTGTGTGTGTGTATGTGTATGTGTATGTGTATGTGTATGTGTGTGTGTGTGTGTGTGTGTGTGTGTGTGTGTGTTTTTAGAGTATCCATTCCAAGCTGCCACTTTCAGTGTGATGAAAACATGTGATGTTAAATTTGAGTTAGCTGCAAAATGATCTATTGCGTGACACATGGCAATGGCAGGAGCAGGAGGACACAACGCATGGGTCCTGCTTACGCTAAACACCTGTCATTGAATTCAATAGTGTAATTTGCAGGTCCTGTAACTCGAGAGGGCCCGTCATTCAATGGAGGTAGACAGACACCATCACAGCATGCTGTGCATTGTCTCCACATGCTAGGCTGGAGCATCAGGTCTCACATGCCTGGTGTACTTAAACATCAGACCAAAAGTGTCAACAGTGGGATTACATGGAAGCATTCGAATAACTCTAACATCCACTGCAGCAAGTAACCAATCCTTTTTATATGTTTGGCAGCCTGGTGAAATAGTGAAACTGCTCAAATTGGTTTGCGCATTTCTGAATCCAACAGCTGCTGTAGTCAACGCAAGCAATCCCGGCCGCCAGACGCCCGTCAAACTCCAAACTATAACATTTACAGTATGTAAATTATACAAACTAGGACAAAGCTGTACATGTTAAACCATGATAAACAAATCAGTGAATGAATATGGGCATTACCTCTTCATTATCCATGGCCATGCATCAGGAAGTTGCATCGGTAAAGTGATGAACTTTTCAGCCAGGACAATGATGTTAAGCAGCAATCCAGCCTACATTTTGTCCAGATAACATATTAAAAGGTTCTCAAATCTTGTCCAATACGTAGATCCTCAAAACGCAGACTGCTGCTCGGTCTGGCTGTTGTGTGCCATTGTCTTCTTCTCTTGCTTCCCCTGTAAAAGATGAGAGACCCTAAGTTAGAGCAATGATGATGTCTGTGCAAGCAAGTTAGGAGTTAGCCTGGGTTCCAGCCTGATTCGCTGCGTTCCATGGATCTGAAAATGTCACTGACAATTCAGAATCACGGAACGCAGCAACCCAGGCTAGTTAGGAGTAGGATTGTAGTTGCATTTTGACTTTCTAAGATTGAAGATCAGGGTTATAGTTTACTACCTCGGCTTAGGTAGGAAGTGTCACATGCCATAACCTCAGGTGTGCGTGTCACATTACATCACCTAGGCTATGCAAAGCTTCAAGCTGATTAGCTATGTTTTATCTGCTGTATATTATTATCATGACTTGTTTAAGCAAGGCAGGGGACAAGGCTGCAGTATGCACATACACCAAGGTCCATAGCAGTTAATAACATTGTTTGACTCAGTGATTTACATATAGACACCATCTCTCTTATAGGTACAGTAACAGCTAACCGCTTTCTTCCATCAGTCAGTAGTTGAGTGAAATCCGCAATATTGGGATGATGCGTCCAGTGTAGTTGTAGTACCAAAATGTCTGACGAGGAGGAGCAAGTTAGGCTTTTTTTCTCTCTCCAGGCACCACAGGCATTTGCATTCCTTTCCTGCAAAAGCTAGCCGACAACTGCATAAACTGGGATGTGTTCATTCATCATATCCATTCAGCCGTCTCAGAGCAAATAAACCCACAACCAAGAGCGACAGCTTCAGCTAAGCCTAGTTAGAAGTTAGCCCCAACAAAGTTGACTGAGCACAGAAGTTGAGGAGGCTCAGCTAATAACGCTAACTCGCTACCCGTTAGCTAATAGCACCCAGTTATCAACGAACGACACCCCTCGCAAGCAAATCTCTGTGTCGTTATTTACACAGCGACTAAAATATACGTTTTTGCAGTGCCAAAAGTGAGCTTAAGCTTTACACACCTTAGCGACAAAACACCAGGTGCATCAGAGAAGACAATAGTAGACAGGGACAGTCAGCGAGACAGGCGTGGCGGAGCGGAGTGGCTTCTACAAGCACCTAGGCAACGGACCATACCATTCAGTGAGTGGATGGGAATAATTCTGCATCGAGTGATCTTAATGGTACATAGAAATAGATTGTTGATTCATTGGAGATTCTGACTTTCAAGTGTTAACTTTGTTTTAATTGTATCGTTCCACTTTTTGCTTTGGCAATGTAAGTTAAAAGGTTTTCTCATCATAGCCCTTTGAATGACTTGAAATTGACCCATGACTGACGCACCATATGTCCCCTGCTGCTGCATGGTCGCAGTCAGTGGTGGAAAAAGTACTCACATATTTGTACTTGAATAAATAAAAGTATCAATACTGCAATATAGAAATACTCTGTTACAACAAGTAAAAGTACGGATTTCCAAATTTACTCAAGTAAATGTACAAAAGTATTGGTAATCAAAATGTGAATTTTCAAGTTTTCAAATAATGTTTAAAAATATTTTGATAATAGCAGATCAGCTATTTTCAAATTACCAAAATGTACCAAAATGTATAGCCTATAGGGCTGAAGTGGTTAATGTATGTTTTGTAATAATAATCCAAATCTATAAAGTAACTATATAGGCGTAGTAACTATAGTTTTCAAATAAAGGATATTTGGATATGAGATTTAGTAGAGTAGAAGTAAATCTGTGAAAGTACTGGATATTGGAAATACTCAAGTAAAGTACAATTGTACAAATACCTCAAATGAGTTACTTTTCACCACTGGTTGCAGCATAGACATCTATGGTTGCAGTCAGTATAGCCTATTTGTATGTCATTAAATGTTCCTTATCCTATGAATTGAA
This sequence comes from Electrona antarctica, assembly GCF_951216825.1. Lineage (NCBI taxonomy): Eukaryota > Metazoa > Chordata > Actinopteri > Myctophiformes > Myctophidae > Electrona > Electrona antarctica. The sequence continues at coordinate 44,967,063 of NC_136807.1, forward strand.
TATGAAGGACCCCAATGGCAACAATTGCCATATAGGCTTACATGGGGTTTAAATCCTCTTAGCAGACCTGGTATTGAACTGTAGCCTACTTTCCTGTGCTTTTTTTTGCAAACTGTTAAAGTATTCAATCAATCAATCAGTAATTTGCAGGGGGGAAATAAATTTGTTTTCCTCATAACAATAATAATCAGTCTATGATGAACCCTAACCCTATGTGAATACTCCCTTGAGTTCCCTAAGGATGGATGATAGAGATAAAAGACAACGTTTACCCTTTTTCCACACTAAATTTGTCAAACAACATAATGTATTTTTATCTTTTGAAATAATAATACATATTTGAATCATTTAGGAACCAAAAAAAAAAAAGTTGTACTAGTCGCGACCCACAAATGGGTCCCAGACTCCCAACCCACTGTTTGGGAACCACGTCTAGTACAGGGGTTCTCAACCTTTTTGGCCGGGGACCCCCGAAAATGCTTTGGCAACGTCTCGGGACCCCCGCCCCGCCCCCTCCCGACCCCCAATATAAATTGACTGCTACAATAACCTTAATAATAGAGACAATACACCATAAATAAATACTGAAACCATCATCATTAGGGAAGGTGTATGCATATACTATGTGTACTATATGTAAATTCTTCATTTCCACTTTACAGCCATTCATTTGCCTGTCTTTTTTTTTATTTTTTTATTTTTTTTAAATAATTTGTGGACCCCCCAAAATAATTTGGCGACCCCTCGAGGGGTCGCGACCCACGGGTTGAGAACCCCTGGTCTAGTACACTAAAATACTATATAGCAAAGGCAAGTCATTAAGAAGTTAAAAACAACGTTTACAGCCCTAAACAGCCTACATTGAGTACTACATTCCATTCTCACTCATCATTATCCCCTGCAGTTAAAAAACTAAAAAACAAAACAAAACTAAGCTATACAGTAGCTGCATGTTTATTTTTCATATGATTCACAACACAGATGGATGAGGAGTGGCAGCACGGTCATTATAGGTACCAGAGTTCACTCTAAATGGACTGTTTACAGTAAGGATCTTTTCATGTGGTCGAGCCACTCGTTCCTTCCACTGCCCATGGGTGGGTCTTGCTTTGACTCTTTTTTGGACGGTGATTCTGCACTGAGGGAGTGTGAGATACATATAGGCTGCGCCGTATGACGGTGTTGCAAGAGTAAAATAGCCAATCTACAAGCTCGCAGCATGTTGACGATGTGACACGCTGAAAGTTTGTAGATCGGCTATTTTTGGTGTGCGGCACACACTGTCATACGACAGAGTATAGATCAGGCTTATAAGGGAGAGCAAAAAGGGAGCTCTGTTCAAGTCAAGGGAAATGGGCGTTTAGAGTTTCTTTTTAGGAACTCTACATTCCTCCCCCTGGAAACTGTGGATGGCGTGGGTGAAAAAAAATAAAGGAGGTGTGGCTCCCCTGGAAATGAGAGGACCACTGAGAGGGGCATAATATTGAGGAGTTGTGAGGCAAGCTGGTGAGGTCAGATTAAAAGAAGAACAAGATCTAAAACCAAGGTGAGTGGAAATGTAGGCTACTATTAATAGTGAATGAATATAATGTAACTTGGATATTGATCATTCCTTTCATTGTATGTCATAATCAAAACAGAAATAGTACTGACATGTTTTGTTGCTTCTGGTCCAAGCTTAAGAAATCTCTGGCATTCACAACAATGTCGATAAAATATGATCATAACATGAATCATAGCATGAATCTCAGCAATATCAACAATGATTGTGCCTTATGTTGAACAGTACTTGATAAAAAATCCTGTCATAATATGGTTAGGGTTGGGTCATTATTTTTTAGTCTGGTTCTTTTTATGCCATTTCCAATGAATTATTATTTTTCATTCACTTTTCACTTTGATGGGTGTAATCTATGGTAGGCTACAGTAATTATATCATTTGACAATCATGGAGACTTGAGTACCACCCAGTTGGAGCTTCGGATAAAGATCTACAGACACCCATCCATTTGGACTTTTCCTTAAGATAAAGATCCATAGATAATTTCATCCTCTTCCTTTTTTTCCTCTCTCTATTTCACTTTTTGTCTGACAATTTTTTAACAATTTTAGGCTACAATTACACGTATTACAGATGCAGCTGGGTCTTCGTTTCACTTCATTTTTGTAACAACCATGTAAAAACACATGATTTCCTTCATACCGTACTTGAAGTCTGAAGAGTTTACAAGTAGAGCTGCTTTAATGAACACCAGGTGTAGGTTCAAAAACACGCTGTTTATTCTGAGCCATGAAAAAGAACCCCAAAACACCAACCTTCAGAAGGTTATTGAGGTTAATTGAGTAAACATTTTGACACCATTTTGATTTCAATGAACCTCGCCCACTTACTCTAAAACAGGTTCACTGTATGTTAACACATGGGCCAGTCAACGAGTAGTTTTAAAAAGAAGTTCATTGGCACTCTGTTTTGGCACCGGGTCTTATGTAACACAGAGTATTCTTTGTCTTGCGGCTCACATTTTCCATTTTGGGTTTAAAAGGAAAACAGGAAGGTACCATAACACAAGTGTGGCAGTAACAAATGTGCTAAATTAACATGATCATGTAATGATGAATAATGATGCCATGCGTATGCTGGGCGGATGATGTTTTTGACAGGGAACTAAAGATGGCATACTTGCTGATGTTCGTTACCCTCCTGCATCTCATCACCCTGGCTATGCTCTTCATTGCCACCATGGAGAAGGTATAGAAATCAATTTGATGTCACGATTAATACTAATTCACGTTCAATCAAATTAGTTAATAATTATAGTAATACAATGATGTATATTTTGGTCTGTCTGTCTGTCTGTCTGTCTGTCTGTCTGTCTGTCTGTCTGTCTGTCTGTCTGTCTGTCTGTCTGTCTGTCTGTCTGTCTGCCTGCCTGCCTGCCTGCCTGCCTGCCTGCCTGTCTGTCTGTCTGTCTGTCTGTCTGTCTGTCTGTCTGTCTGCCTGCCTGCCTGCCTGCCTGCCTGCCTGCCTGTCTGTCTGTCTGTCTGTCTGTCTGTCTGTCTGTCTGTCTGTCTGTCTGTCTGTCTGTCTGCCTGCCTGCCTGCCTGCCTGCCTGTCTGTCTGCCTGTCGGTCTGTCTGTCTGTCTGTCTGTCTAGTCCTGGTGGGTTTGGGACGGCCTGGAGAACTCAGACCTGTGGTACAACTGCAGGTTCGACAACGACACAGGAACCTGGTTGTGTGCTTCCTCCCAGGAAACTGGTAAGGAACCATTTCATTAAAACTCCTGATCAAGCAGGGGCATCATTTTTGGTCCCAGGGGACGGAAATGGCCACCTCCTAGCGTTCACCTTTAACCTTAACCTTTAACATTTTCTCCAACCTCTGAATGTTGTTCGCAGATTACATTCCATACCCATCCATTTACCATGCAATCTGGGAACCCATTCAGGTGTGCCTATTTTGGGCATTTAATTCTATAGGCGAGCGTTATTTTTCAAAACTGGAAGTCGTACCGTGACTTGTTGTGAGCTTGCAGATCAGCTATTTTTTATATACACTTTTTTCCAACCTCTTTTTTTCACCCACTTTTAAAGCCTCTGTGATCAAGTCTCTCCTAAACCAGAGAACAGAGACTCTGGTTTTTGGTTGTAGAACAGAGCAGCTTATCATCATCCATTCAGGGCTGTGTTGTATGTGGTTCCTTGATTGATTGATACCCTATTTTCTCATTAGTTTGCACTTAAACTGGGTGGAATCATTTATCTACTACTTACGACATTTTGTCATATATTTTGCCACTGGGTGCTACAACAAATATACGTATGAATACAACTGGCCATGTAAGGTCGGAGGGCCCACTCAGTTTGAACAGGGAAGAATAGTGCATTCCTCCACACTCATTATGCCCTCCCGGTGAAATTCATCACTGTCAGTTGAAAAGCAGCTTACGACTCGAGTCGGTAGTGTATATTGGAGGAGACATGTGGTTGTCTTGCCAAGACCACGGTAGGGGTTGGTAGTGACGGGGACTATATATGCAAATAAGGGGAAAATGACAATGACTAAATAGGAGAAAATGTAACTATAAATGCACATCTCTGTGTGTGTGTGTGTGTGTGTGTGTGTGTGTGTGTGTGTGTGTGTGTGTGTGTGTGTGTGTGTGTGTGTACGTACGTACGTACGTACGTACGTACGTACGTGTGTACGTCTGAAATCCACATAACTCGAGACCCGTTCGCCCCACCGACTTCACACGCGCTCCACACCCCCACAGGGAGTGCAGTGCCTGGTGTCGAGTCGGTCAGACCCACGGTTGTCCAGAACAGCCACAAAAGGCCTCTGCCCGGGCTCTGGACCTGATCTCCATATGGAGCTGTCCTGATCTGACATCATTCTGACTCCATATTTGGGCATGCCTGACAAAGAACTCCACATATGGGCATAAAAGGGACACAGACATAATAACTGGGTGGTTCCTCCGACCCACGGTTGTCCAGAACCGCCACAAAAGGCCTTTGCCTGATGTCTGTTCTGACATCACAAATATGTTCTGACATCTGCATAGACTCCATATTTGGGCATGCCTGACAAAGAACTCCATATGGGCATAAAAGGGACACTGGGTGGGGCATTCATTTCCAACTTGCATCGTTCCAAGTATTAATAATAATGGGGGAAAGGTTGTTGCAGATCCTTGATGTGATCCATGGTCAGGCAATGCCCTTTTGATTGTTTACTGTATTAGTATACAAAAAATAATAATAATAATAACGGGGGAAAGGTAGACATTTGTTAATCCCACGGGGGAAACTGAGCTTCAGCTTCATCCAGTTGATGGCTGCTCGGATGGTCATGATAAGCGCTTTGGGGAGAAATGGTTAAGGCTCAGTGTAAACCAGGGTCAGGACTCTCAGGGGACGAACTGGTGAACTTCTGCTTATCAGATGGACTGTCTCGACCCACTAAGCTACATGGCCACCCCAGTAATAACAATAATATTTTGTCAACAAACATGGTACGGATGTTGCGTCATCCTTGGGTCAAAGCTAATTGAAAAGCATGTGTGTACTTTTCTTCATTGCAATTTCAAAACCCACCATAATCCACCTCAACAACTAAATAGAGGAAAGCAAAATAGATTATTGGGGGGTAAAAATGATGACAGTATTGGTCTATATTATATAACAGAAAATTACAATAGAGCACGCACATCCACAAACTAAACGCCAGGTGCCGGGCCGAGGTAAATAATAGAAGAAAAAAGATATGGTCCGCACACTGAAGTAACCTCCAAAACGTAAAAGATTGATTTAAGGTTCCTTCTTACACCATAGTGGACATGACATTTCGAGCCTCGTGAATGATGACGAGCCGTGAGGCTCGAAATGTCATGTCCACTATGGTGTAAGGAACCTTAAATAAATCTTTTACGCTTTGGAGCTTATACTTCAGTGTGCAGACCTTCTCTTTTTTCTAGTATTGGTCTATCTATATACCTGGTGTGGTGTGGTGCATGATGGCGTTCTTGTTCCTTCCTCAGAGTGGCTTCAGGCAGTCCAGGTCCTGATGGTTCTGTCACTGGTCTTCTCCTCTGTGTCGTTCCTGGTGTTCCTGGGACAGCTGTTCACCATGTCCAAGGGTGGTCTCTTCTACTTTACAGGCTTGTGTCAAGTCTTTGCAGGTAATGATAAGGAAACAGGAGCCACAAAACAAAGTGCCAATATAGCCTTACCCGGCTCTATGTATGTGTCCCATGCACTAACCTTGCCTTCCAGAACCATAATGCAGTGGTGTACAGTAACTAAGTACCTTTACTTATACTGTATCTGCTATTTTCAAGATACATGCATACATACTGTACATTTTAAAACTTGAAATGAGAAATACTGCACAATGAGTATTTTCTACTTTTGATACTTTAAGTACATTTTGATGCCAATACATTTGTACGTTTATTTACTCAAGTCAATTCCGGAATTTTACTTGTAACAGAGTAATTCTACATTACAGTATTCATACTTTTACCTAAGTAAAAAATGTGTTTTTCCGACCACTCCACCACTGTGTGTTTTTAACTTTTTATGGACTTTTTATGGTTAATTACATCTAATGCTGTTTGTAGATTATGGAGTATTGTCCTAATGCTTAAATAAATACATTTGTTTTATGAAAGGCATAATGTTCATCACCATCCTTACTGTCTATTCAGGTCTAACAGCGTTTGCCGCAGCTCTCATCTACACGTTACACCACAAAGAGATACTTCAGGTCTCCAAGGAAATGCTTTCAGGACATTTTGGCTACTGCTTCATCCTGGCCTGGGTGTGTGTGCCTCTGCTGCTGTGTAGTGGGATCATGTACATCCATCTGCGAAAGAAACAGTAAGAGCATGGATCCAGGAGGATTACTATGTGACAGTGTTTGAAGTGACAGGGTTACTCATATTTGCAGCTGGCTATACATCTGAACGATTTGATACATATAGGTATGCTGTGAATGGTGCCTCTGTTGATTGTTCAGGCTTTGACAAATGTTTGTATATGTGTTTTTTTTAACAAGACAATACAGGCTTATATAGGCCTACCGCATGTAGCAGCCTGATTATCCCATTTAAAAAATATATATAATTAGAATTTATTCATGTTGACAAATTAAGACAAGTGCCAATGAAGTGTTATGTATTGGGTTGTTGTTTTTTCTCATTCTCTTTTCCTGACAAGGTTTAGATTTAAATGGCACTGGAGTTGCTTTGACTTATGCTTAGAGTAGCCTCGGACGTTTTATGCTTATTTGCAAAGTTTTAAAATATATTTTTGTACCTATATAGTACCTATCTCTAATGTCTAATAAGTGCCTCCAAAATATATCTCAATAAAAAAGATCACATGGAAAAACAGAATTCTTACCTTCATTCTACTATGGGTTGGTTTGATTGATTGATGGACAATTAATTGAAATGGGTACATTTCAGATGAAATGATTAAGCATTACACTTGTTTACAACAGGGTCCACCATTTTCAATTCATCAGAAGGTTCTGTTTGAATTGTCATGCTTTTTTTTATTTCGAACAGCTGGCGTTGTTGTTGAAAATGTGTCTGAATTCATTACAGAGGCCACCGAAATGCACAAATTCAAAGATTATCATCGCCATGACAACCAAAAGTAGAGTTTGTAAACAGAAATCTCTGTGGTGTGGATAGAGCTGTGGTTGTAATCATTTGTAGCCTACCTGTAACAAATTAGTTCAAAAAGTCTGAATTTAGCCGACGTACGGTGGAAATGCCTAGTAAACATCAAGCTTCAAGGGAGACATCCACAATAAATCCTCTTGCAAACTCTAAAGGTGTAAAAAGGTTATGTGAAGTTTGTCAGAAAGCAGCGCACCTGCAATGCACCAAGTGTTGCGTCACCTTCTACTGGTGAGTTCTTATTGTTGTATTGTTTTTGTTGATGATTCTATAATTTCATTTAAAACTATATTTTTAAATCAAATTAAACAATTAGTGCGTTATTATTTTAATTTCACGAAGTTGTATGCTGATAATTAAATGAGGCTGAGCTTGTTGGGATATGTAATTTGAACACTAGGTGGCATTGCTCACAAGACTTTACAACACTCCTGTGGAACGTTTTGGCATGAGAACCTGCATCCACCGAAAATGTGGCAGAGGGAAACGAACAGCTGGAAATGAACTTACCACAAAGTTGTTGTTTTTTCTTCTTCTGTTTTTGCACATGTGACAGTCAGCGAATTGTGAAAGAACAGCCTGTTTGTTATATCACAAAAAATGGGGCAACAATTAAGTAGAAAGAAGAGACAGACATTTTTCTACTGCATTTGGTGACATGCTTTGCTCCAAATGTTGCTCCTGTCTGCATGGTTTAGGGTTGACTGAGCCACTAAAGATATTCTCTTATTTTAGAGGGGAGCTTACAAGTTACAACCACCAACTTCTTTACAGTGATACAGTCAATGGTGTCTTTCCAAGCCTTTCGAATGCGTTTCATGTGACGCGCATTTATGAATCAATGGAACATTGTACATATACACACCCCTCAACTTGTCTCAAGTGTGCTGCAAAAAAACAAAGGATGAGGGGAAGGGAAGGGAAAACATGTGTGGGAGGGGCTGCCATCAGTGCCATGTCTCCCCCAGGTCACAGACCAAATCTTATGGTCAGGAACACTCACGACTTGTCTTGTTAAATATCCCGTTTATTTCTCCTACAATTAAAACATTTAAAGAAATATTTATTTTTTAAAATAATTGTATAAATGTTAAAACAAACGGAACAAATCTAAGAATTTATATAAAAAATTTATAATTAAGAAGTAATGGAAATAGCCGATCTATAAGCCCGTAACGCTTGTAGATCTGCTAAAAAAGAGCTTTAAAAATAATCATATATATATATATATATATATATATATATATATAATGTATACTATAGATGTACTAAAGATGTCCCGATCTGTATCGGTATCGGGAAAAGTATCGGATCGGCCCTTATTTGTCATATCGGGTCATATCGGTATCGGTGAATATGCCAGTCTAACCACAGATCCGACACAGGGGGTAGGGGGTTGACACTATGGCAGGTAAATAAAATGTTGGGACATGTGGAGTTTGCTATGGAGTTGCCCAAACTGCAAGTGCACATTTGAATGAGGAGTCTGCTATAAACACAACACGAGATATATAGCTAGATAGCTATAAACACAACATGAGATCACAACACTATAGTATCGGTATTTGGTATCGGTATCGGCTAACACAGAAATTGAGGTATCGGGATCGGATCGGAAGCGAAAAAAGTGTATCGGGTCATCCCTACTATGTACTAACTAAAGGATATATCCAGAGGTGCATTTGGGGGGGATTGACTTGTTAGATTAATCCTTAGTGTCTTTACCAAAGCAATCAGATTCATTCAAGACAGACAACTGCATGTCGTTGGACCCTATAGAGACCATCTTGTGTTCTGTATAGTATTAGCCCACTGCATTTATATGCCAAGTAGAAATTCCTTTGCCCCATGCATGCAGGAGTCAGGACCATGAGTGGGAGGGGAAGAGGAAAGGACAGGAGGGTGCCAATTTTCATACTTGAATGCAGTGTACAGTACAGCAGGCGTGTACTGCCTGTGTTTCTATTTTCCCCTTCAGTGACACAGAGCACCAGCGTGCTGACTGGGTGGGGATCCACGAGCGGATCTGTCAGCTGCTTGTTCCCATTCGCACCCCGCCACCCTTATATTCCCTGCTGAGTGATCGTGACGCCCGCCGCGCCCAAACACTGCTCAAGCAGGTGAGGAGTTACTGTATGCGGTGTCCCATGAGGACATTATAGGGATGGTTGACTGGATGCACTCACTCACAGCCTATATTCACTAACACTCATAGCTGTGACACGTTTATGCAAATATAGTCACACAAATAAATATACCACCAAGTCATATACCATTGACAAAAATCATGAGAGGAATCGCCGCAGAGGCCTTAAAGGTATATTCAGTGATTTCACTTAATTCAAATATCACTTATTTGTTCTTATTTTTTGGATAATCCTCCCTACTATAAAGTGTGCTGACCATATAAGGAGTTCCTCCCTGTCCCCAGTGAGCCCCTGGGGTCAAAAAACCCTAGTTTCGGTTTGGGCTTTGGGTGGCAAAGCCTTCATCCAATCAGGATGAGAGGGGCCTTCCTCCAATCATGATCGAGTGGGGCGGGCCTTGGTGCACGTGCTGTCTATAGTCATATAAAGACTTTTTAAAATATTTTTGAGTGGTGTAAACCACTCCTACAACTGGCTTTGTTAGTTTACGTTTCTGTTCGTACCAAAACATGAGCATGGTTGCTATGGTCACCCAGTTCACACGGGTGTGATTTCATTACGTCAGACGTCAGTCAGACCACAGTTGATCAGTCTATATAAGACCTTACACCACTCAGTTCACACAGGTGTGATTTTTTTTGTACAACAATTAGAAAGATTTCTGCATCCATTCAAACCCAGATGGACCCTCAGCTGGCTTATAGGATCAAATCCCCACCATTGGTTTCTACCTCAGATTTCCAAATGATCTACATAGAAAAAGGAGCGGGGTCTTTTTTGCAAAAGAAACGCATCTGGTGTTTGGTTTCCCCATCCGTCCACCCAGGAGCAGCTGATAGAGATCTCCAGGGAGGTGGCCCAGAGCAAGCTTTCTGAGGGAAAGTACCAGGAGGCCTTGCCGGCTGCCCGACTCTCCCTACGGTGTGCCATGGACGTCTATGGTCCTAGCGCCGTCCAGCTGGTCCCTGCCTACCTGCTGCTGGGTGAAGCCAACATGGGTGGGTGCACCAAGACATTTGTAACTGATGATATTCCACCTACAATAATTCTAGTGTTTGGTTTTGCCTTGAGCTGCTGATCAGATTGGTCCCTTTCCTCGTGGCATGCAAAGAATGCCAGTGCAATGTAATACATAGTTCTGTGGATTTTTTTTGTCGAAATTAGACAGCTGCGCTGCAGGCTGTGTGTGTGCAGGCTTGCATGTGTGCTTGTTTATTGTATGTCTCTCTCTCTCTGCATGTGTGACCTGTGCAAATAATATATCCAGGTCTGGGCAGTCTACCCCAGGCAGAGGAGTACTTATCCCAGGCAGAGTGGACAGTAATGAAGAAGCCAGACTGCGGCCAGGCAGTCCGCCATCAGCTGCACAGGAGCCTGGGTCGGCTCCATACCGCCAAAGGGAACCTGGAGGCCGCCCTGCTCAGCTTCGCCAATGATGTCTGTATCTTTGCTGCCAGCGTGCCAATGTGTTTGGCAATAACATAATGTCAAGTCAATGAAAGTCTTGTTACTAACATCTGTGCTGAGCTGAGCTGAGATGTACATTTAACGATGGATTTTCTCACTGATTGTAATGATAGACCTGTGACACACAATACAATTTGTATTCCTGTTTGATCATTGATTTATTATTTGATTCATTATTAATCTCGTTTCAGTTTTATTCTCATATGACCGTATTCTGAATCGGTTCACATTGCTACGAACGTGGCTTACATTTGATTACATTTGTTACCCAGTGTGTTCAGGGACAAATTAGCCATTGGGCCAGTGGGGCCGTGGCCCAGGGGCCCTTGGCTCTCAGGGGCCCTTCAGGGAAATTGGACTGCACGGTACTGGGTTTGTCGCCCTGAAAAGGGCTCCTGGGGCCCGTCATTGGCCATTGATTTAGTTAAATTTAGGTCAAAAAGATCATAAAAACACGGAAAAACACAAAAATGTTGCGCGCACGCGCCCTATGGGGGCCCTGCAAACATTACCGGCCCAGGGGCCCTCGTGGGGGTTAATACGTCCCTGAGTGTGTTATAATTGTATCCTTTTAAAACTCTGAATTTAGTTCTCCAGCTTTTAGTTACTTGTCAGTCTGCTGCAACCTTCCGAGGCGTATGACCGCTGGCTGCTGATTTCAGCTTCATTTATTTTTTTTATACCATTGCATCTGTGGTATCAAACAAAACATCCTAAATGGCATTTAGTGGCAATTCTTAATTCTCTCACCAAGAGAATAAAGCTCATTCCAAGTCTGACAGACAGTCTGCTTTTGTGTTAAGGTGTACTATGCCAGTGAAGAATACGGTCTGCACAGCACTGTCACCTGCAGCGGATACTTTCTCATGGCAAATGTGTTTGTGAAACAGGGGAAGATGCCCATTGCTCATTCCCTATACTCTGAGGTATTTTATATTCTTATTTTGGCTTTACTGGACTTTATTTGTATTCCTTCTCTGTTATGCTTTTATGTATTGCAATGTGCTTTGAATCATCGCCTTTTATGTATGACATGACACATGCTAAACATATAAACATGCCGTGCCTGCCTCCCTGACTGATGACTGACCTTAAGTTAGTATGAGTGGGCAAAAAAAAATCAATAATATTTACAACCCTGACCCAAGGTTTGTAGTCACTTGCTCGCTTTCCAGCCCTCAAAGTGTCATTTTTCTAATTGGGTGGACAGAAACTGCAACAAAGTGCATCTGAACACTTGTGTTTTCTCTAAATGAGACATAGGTATATTAGGGAACCCAAGATTGAGTAAGTGAGGCACAGCAGGCACTACAGAGAAAGACCTTAACGACAACACTATAACTGTATAGTAGGCGCTCTATTTAATTCGTCTTTGTACCTCGATTTGTCTTCGCATTGTAGGTGGCAAGTACATGGCATTCCCATCTGACCAAACAGTTTGAGAGCCACACTGATGATGCCCACAAATCCATTGTGTCATCTGAAGCTCCTTTTGGTGAGTCTTGTTTTGAATAAAATAGAATAGAATAGATGATTAATGATCAAACAAGATGCAACAGAATATCAAATAAACACTAGAACATCTGAGGAAAATATTTACTGGATGAATATTGAAACTCAGCATATTAAATTTGTATTGTACTTTGATGTGTTCATGACTGAACGTCTGCAACATCTGTTATTATCCTTTATGAACCATAAAATTGTATATTAAACTTTATTGGCAGCTGGTGAATGCATAAATGCTGTATTTAAATATTTGTATGAAATTTAAAAGTTACATGTTATATGATGAACATAAATTCTGTGTTCATCATCATGGGTCTATATTGAGTTCTCATAGGTATTTGTTTTAAATCACAAGGTTAAGGAATAGAATACAATACAAAACAGATGGGAATTGGCCATAGAAATATTAGGATTATATGGCCTGGGCCATGGCTCAGTGGTCCAGGCACCTTGGCTGGTAATACAGTCTGGCAGTGTGCCGCGGGTTCGACTCCCGATCCCCAGGGACAAATTAGCCATTGGGCCAGTGGGGCCGTGGCCCAGGGGCCCTTGGCTCTCAGGGGCCCTTCAGGGAAATTGGACCGCACGGTACTGGGTTTGACACCCTGAAAAGGGCTCCTGGGACCCTTAAATTTAGGTCAAAAAGATGGAAAAACACGGAAAAACACAAAAATGTTGCGCAAACACGCCCTATGGGGGCCCTGCAAAAATTACCGGCCCAGGGGCCCTCGTAGGGGTTAATCCGTCCCTGCCGATCCCGATGGCCTTTACTGCATGTCTTCCCCCCATCTCTCTCCCCATTTCCTGTCAGCCTACTGTCTGTCCCTCCATAAAAGAATATAAAATAAAGGCGAAAGCCACAAAAACATTTTTTTATAAACACCGGCCCACTTACTGTAAATAGAAATGATAGATACCGGTAGATAGATAGATGGATGGATGGATAGATAGATAGATGCCCATTATGAAGATCACTGATGAAATCCAATGTGGTGGATAATGGATTTTAATTTGCTTCGAAACAGGTGTGTAGAAACCAATGGGCGATGTCATAGCTCCCTTCATCCATATTGTTTTACAGTCTATAGGCACGCTAGGGTTCATGTGCTTAATGATCCACCTTATCTGATCCAGCTGAGCAAATTGCACTTTTATCGCGCCATTCTGCCACTGAAGCTCTGTGCAGCTTTAGATGATGTCATCAGCCACTCACTGTCAGCATCTTCTCCCCTCCAGCCTAGAGAGCATGCATGGAGCTCCATTGGCGTATCGCTGAAAATAAGGTCAGCGATACTATATTTAGCCATGTTAGCCTACTGCGCCTGTCTTAACACCAGGCAGTCATGGCGGCTGACTTAAGGAGCATCACTGACACGTCCTCTGTCTGTACCATTATACCGTCTCCAGTAGCAACTGGCCTAGATATACCGTAGGCCTCAATGCAATTTAGCCTGGCTTCCTGTCCTGATCGGCCGCCGGGGGCGTGTGACCTTAGCCTGGCTAATAAGCCAGACTAATATCACACAACACTGTCCGCCGGCAGGCCATTATTTTTTTTGCCAACGGCTGATTCGGTCTGGCTTATTAGCCAGGCTAGTGTGACCTGACCTGGCTGAGCTGTTATTAGTTGGCACGTTATCTCTTTAGTTCCGGCGTCCTCTTGCTTTGTGGTTACGGGTTGCAACAGTGACCATCCTGACCTATCCAGTGACCATTCTACAGTGGTGGAAAAAGTACTCAACATGTATATAGGGGCTGAAGTGTTTAATGTATGTTTTGTAATAATAATCAAAGTAACTAGTAACTAAAGTTTTCAAATAAAATGTGAAAGTACAATATAAGTAAAAGCATTGGAAATTGGAAATGCTATAGTAAAGTACACATACAGTACCTCAAAAATGTACTTAGTTACTTTCCACCACTGCCATTTTTTTCCCTTTTTTTAAAAAGATTTGTTTTTGGCTTTTCTGTCTTTATTGATAGTTTCAAGTGAAGATTGACAGGAGAGAGAGAAGGAGAGAGACATGCAGTAAAGGTCGTCATGAACGGGACTCGAACACGCAACGTGCAGGCGGGGACCGCATGTAATTCAGACAGGGCAGGATGCATGTCGGACTAGTGTCTGCTCCCGTGCTTGCGGTTATGGTTAGGTTAGGAGATGAGGTGGGTTGTGAAGGAGATAGCTCTTGATAATAACAAAACAAATTGTGCAGTGAGATACTTTAGAACAACCCTCTAGGAGCACGCTATCTGCGCGTCCTTTTAGTTGGTGAAGTTTAAGAACGGACAAAGGTATTAAGGATTTAACATGTATTTAATCAAAGTATTACAGATTGAATAATAGAATGAAATGTACTACATGAGCTCATGGGCGTCAGAATTCTTTCCCTTGCAGTTTAATGTGTAACCACCAAGTGCCAGTTCATGAAGTCTGAGCGTCCTGGTCAAAGCTTTCCCTGTCCATTTTATACATTAACATGAAGCCAAATAGGTGGATTCCAGATGACGATTCTCTGCATGTTCCCCTCGATACTTCTGCTTTTCCTCGAGGTTATTCGGTGGTCAGCTTAGTCAGAACAGCATAAACCTCCCCTGCACAGTATAGAAATATGGAACTTTGCAAAACATGTCGAGAGGCCGTGTGACCTCTCCTTGCATCATAGTGACAATTTTAGATTTCTATCAACCCTCCCATGATCGGTAAATGCTGTTTTTAGGAAAAACAGTTACGGGAAAATGGGCGTACAATGTATTCATCATCTTATGGTCATCTCGATTAAAGGTTAAACGAGGATGGATCAAGATCACGCTGTACTTAAAAATGTAGATTAAAGGTTAAACATGGATGGATCAAGATTGTGATATACTCAAAAATGTATAATAAACTTGTATTTAATCACATTATGCCTTTATTAATAGATGGCTCAAAAATTTATAATAAACTTGTATTTAATCACATTATGCCTTTATTAATAGATGGCTCATTCTTCAACATTAATGATTTAGATAATAATATGGTCAACTGAGTATACTGATTACAAATCTCTTCAACCAATAGTTGTCATTTGTCGGACCAATGACTAGTCTGAACAACGTACTGCACCCCTGTCAGGCCAGAGCCTGGCTATACCTATACTGTATGTGGCATGCGCCTGGACCACTAGGCCAGCAGGCGGCCTCGACACCACTGGACCACTAGGACCACTGGACCACTAGGCCAGCAGGCGGCCTCGACACCACTGGACCACTAGGCCAGCAGGCGGCCTCGACACCACTGGACCACTAGGCCAGCAGGCGGCCTCGACACCACTGGACCACTAGGCCAGCAGGCGGCCTCGACACCACTGGACCATTAGGACCACTGGACCACTAGGCCAGCAGGCGGCCTCGACACCACTGGACCACTAGGACCACTGGACCACTAGGACCACTGGACCACTAGGACCACTGGACCACTAGGACCACTGGACCACTAGGCCAGCAGGCGGCCTCGACACCACTGGACCACTAGGACCACTGGACCACTAGGACCACTGGACCACTAGGACCACTGGACCACTAGGACCACTGGACCACTAGGCCAGCAGGCGGCCTCGACACCACTGCCGTTGTGAAAAAACATTAAAAATAAATCAAAGACTAAATGATGTCTCGATAAAGGGTGTATGAATAAAATGTGTATGGAAATTCTCAGGTGTACATACCTACATAATTTGCACAACGCAATCTGTTGTGTGTATTTTGCCATGTTTCCGTTTGATTTGATGCCCAAACCACACCAATGGGTCGCCATGCAACTCCTCACAACCAAACGGTTGCATGGCAACCCATTGGTGTGGTTTGGGCCATTGAATTGAACCAGTTGAATCACTTGGGTCATATATCACACCGCTGGGTCGAACGCTAAAACCGTCTTGTCCCGTCTCAACCCTTTGGTGTGGTTTGGGCCATTGAATTGAACCAGTTGAATCACTTGGGTCATATATCACACCGCTGGGACGAACGCTAAAACCGTCTTGTCCCGTCTCAACCCTTTGGTGTGGTTTGGGGCTTTAGACAAGGCCCAGCAGGCTGAGGTGGAGCACATGCTTACAACCATACTGGATGCTGGAGAGAAGGACTCCAGGCAGGAGGACACGGCACAGACTGCCCTGGTAGCCCATTGCCTGGCCATGCTCTGGTACCTGGGAGGAGACCGCCTGAAGGTGAGGGCGCAATAAAGAGATCACTTGGCACACTGTTTTATATACTTTCCAATGGATCTATCTTACCCTTTATTCCTAAACGTCTTTGCCATATTTTACTATCTTGAAAAACATGTTTAAAAGAAGAAAAGAAAATCTGCACTATTTCAGAACTATTTTGAAATGTTTTTCAAAATAGTAAAAAATTGGAAATAAGTTTAGGGATAAGGGGTAATATAAGGGGTGGCGCAAGATATAGCACATATATGGGCCCTATCTTGCCCATTACCCTTCATGAAAAATAGTAAAAAATGCCTTGTGTGCTTTAATTTGCATAATTGCCACTTCCATTTTGACACAGTGACACATTGTGTACTGTATGCTGCACCGTCTCATTGGTGGTGGAATTAGCTCAGCTGTAATTACTTAAGCCTTAAAGACTATCACGCTGGATTGGCAGTGGGATTTATCAGGGAGTTGATCCTATACCAGCGCATCTCTGTCCTGACTTCACTCACTGGTTTCATGCATGCCAGTACAGGTCAGGAATTATAGTGTATTTATTATTACATAGTAGTGTATTATTGGAGGTTGGAGGTAAATTGAGTGTGCTGCTTTTCAGCAGCATGCTAGTGGTGGTTTGACTGACATTCAGAGACGGCAAAAAAAAGTATGTGGAAAAAGGCCTGTATCAAACAGGTGATTGTCACAGACTTAAAGGTCTTTCAAGTTTAGTAGGTCAGGAAGGGGAGAGGGGAAGGGATAAACCAGACACCATGACACACTCTCAAAAGGTCTTTAATATGCATTCAAGAAATCTTTTCACCAGTTTCCGTCTGTATTTCTAATATCCCGTCTTGTAGCTTAGTTGTGTGTGTCTATTTACCATTCACAGGCCAGTTCTTCCATTTCCCACACTACACTAGTGGCTCAATGCCAGGATGTAGTAGGACTTGGCCGAGTGCTGATCTGCATGCGTGCATGTGCGCTCGTGTTTGCGTGAATGCATACGTGCGTGTGTATTTGTGTCTGGTTGTGTGTGTCTGTGTATGTAGTATGTACGTACTGTATGTACAATGTCATCGTGCCCTTTGCTGTCATGGCAGTGTATAAGGTTGCAAATGTATGAAGTGAGGAGAGCTGCTATACCACAGATCAGACATTTAATGCAAAAGACAACCTCTCAAAGGGTGATTTCTTTACCTGCCAGAGGCCCGCGAGCATGATGTTCATGCTCTCTAATAGCATTTATTTGCATTCTAGTCAAATTCACAGATTGCCTAGTGTCAGCAGTTTGGGGTATCGTCTTGCCATTTCCTGTTTCTCTGATTCACTGTCCTAAAGAAAACAAAACACTCCAGACACTCCAGCTAGCTGTGGCATAATAGAGAAACACTGCTTGTGCAGGAGCACAACATTGGGGGGTCATTTTGATTTTAGCTTAGGTTTCATATTATGCATCCTAATTTTGGTCCAAGTTAAAGGTGCTGAAAGTGATTATTTGGGGTATTATTTGTAAGAAGTGTTAAATAACTCTGTATTCCTGTGGTAATCATTGCTATAGCATGTTTGTTCAGTAACAGGGGTCTCCCTGTTGTCTCCGGCTATTTATAAATGGAAAATACATAATCAGGTCGGGCATACTAATTTGATCCAATCAGGAGTGAGAACTACGTACACAGGATAAACAATTAAATTGGAAGGGACAAAAAAGAGACATCACTTACAGTACAGCACCTGCTTTATGCCTCAACTGACTACTCTTTCTGTTCGAAATAAGTCCAAGTGAGGCCAAAACCATTGAGGGCTGAGATGCTTTTTTGATTCTAAAGAACTAGGCCGGTGCCCGGCTGTAGAGCACCGAGTCTGTAACGATGGAAGTTGGAGATCCATGCCCCACCCGGCTATGCAATACCTGTTGTACCCGTGTCCGAGTACCCGTTCCACCCATCTGTCTGTGTCGGACATCATCCGTCATCAATCTCGGATCCACATTATCTTTCGCACATCCAGTGTAAAGCACTATGCGTAGCCAGCCAGCCAACTAAGTACATTTACTCAAGTACTGCACTTAAGTACAATTTTGAGGAATTTGTGTATAGGATTTCCAATTTCCAGTAGGCCTACTTTTACTTCTACTCCACTACATCTCAGAGGCAATTTTTGTAAATGTGAGTACTTTTTCCACCACTGCCAGTCTGCCATCTGATTGGGTGATCAGGAGTGAGTGTCAGACCCACTGGGACACGGCCCCAATTCACAACATTATATAAGTGAGCTTTAACTCTGCCCTGAACGGTATAACAGCTGTAGCCTGTTTGTTTATTTCCATGTGTGTGTGTGTGTGTGTGTGTGTGTGTGTGTGTGTGTGTGTGTGTGTGTGTGTGTGTGTGTGTGTGTGTGTGTGTGTGTGTGTGTGTGTGTGTGTGTGTGTCAGGCCCTGGGTTTTGGCAGCAGAGCCCTGCAGTTGAGCAAGCTAGAACCAAACCACAACCTGACAGAGCCTATTCAGGACCTGCTGCAGCTGGTACAGAAGAGAACCCACACACCCCAATAACGGAACAGGCTGGCTGACTAAAGCCTGCCCTGCCCACCATCTACCCAGACCTACTGTATGTTGTTCCCTGATGTCATCGCTAGGGACACAGGCATCAGTATAAGCAGGAACTGGGGATGGCAATGAAGGACCGGGAAGTCTGGCGTGTTATTGTGAAATCCACGATCTCGACCGCGATCGAAAAATGATGATGATGATGTATGTTGTTACATTACATGCACCAGACTGTGCCCTCCTCTGTAGTCTGAAAACTCACCTCTTCAGACTCCAGATATTCTACTGTTAGATGGATGTTAGCTTCTTAGCTTCCTTATGATCCTTGATGACTATTTCTATGTATTTGATGTATTACCATGTTCTTGCTCACTGTAAGTCACTCTGCATTACGAGCGTCTGCTCTGATTGTAAATTGTAAATTGTAGTCTATCACACTGCTGTACCATATAGGGTTAACCACTGTCGTCCTTAATTCTGGGCATGTTAGTGTCATGGTTTTATGATGCTTGACTCAGTGTCGAAACACTAATCTATGTAAGCATTATTGATATCCATGATACGATCACCAACTACTTTATCTGAGAGACTGAACGTCCGTGCACAATGATATGAATGCTTTCATATCCGCTAGGCACGTCATGTGTAGGCTGTTCAATACTTTTTTTCCCCCCTCAAAATCTTTTTATTTAAATTCTACACTGATAAGACATCTCAGCGAATCAGATGATGCTCACCCGTCACCCCTTTGGTTTAGATGGAGACTCATGAGGGACCACTGTTATGATATTAGCCCATGCACAGTACATCTTAGTCTATGTACTTGAACTTGAGATACAGTGTACGTGATATGTATTGTGTACTGCCGGTACTGTAGCATACTTTATAGATAGGCTACGAGAGACATCTAGGCAACAGCAAGGTCAGCCTTGCTGCAGTAGGCACGTTCTTCTGTCTCATATCTTATTGTTACGTCATTATGATCCAGCACTATATATGTTTCCTGTTTGTGTAATAAACTTTGTGAACCTTAGCGTGATACTGTCTCGTGTCTCGTTAATTTGTTCTCCCGGGTACTCGCCGGCCGCCGCCGCAGTCGCCGTACCAAAGGAATACTTCAACAGGATTGTCACACACCACCCAGCCTGCACACACTACCTGTCTGTCAGAACCAGACGAGGGTCCAGAGGGCACTGTTGTGATATTAGCCCATGCACAGTACATCTTAGTCTATGTACTTGAACTTGAGATACAGTGTACTTGATATGTATTGTGTACTGCCGGTACTGTAGCATACTTTATAGATAGGCTACGAGAGACATCTAGGCGACAGCAAGGTCCGCCTTGCTGCAACCACTGACGTCCTTAATTCTGGGCATGTTAGTGTCATGGTTTTATGATGCTTGACTCAGTGTCGAAACACTAATCTATGTAAGCATTATTGATATCCATGATACGATCACCAACTACTTTATCTGAGAGACTGAACGTCCGTGCACAATGATATGAATGCTTTCATATCCGCTAGGCACGTCATGTGTAGGCTGTTCAATACTTTTTTTCCCCCCTCAAAATCTTTTTATTTAAATTCTACACTGATAAGACATCTCAGCGAATCAGATGATGCTCACCCGTCACCCCTTTGGTTTAGATGGAGACTCATGAGGGACCACTCAGGTGGTCAACCAAAATCACACAACTGTTAGTTCAGGCACATCAGGCGCATCAGAAATGTGGACCTCTATGGGGACCTACCACGAGTCACAGACAAAATCAGAGAGAGAAGGATGAGGCTGGCAGGGCACTGCGTCGAGCACCCGGAACTTGAGGCCAGTAAATTGACTCTATGGGAGCCAACCCAGGGCAAAGCCAGGAGGGGAAAGTGGCGCACCACCTACGTGGTCGCACTGCGGCACGACAGTGTCAAACATTTCATTTTTTCAACGTAAAAAGAGATAGTGAAAATAGCTGATCTACATACAAGCTTAGTGACAGTCACATATGCGACACGTTGTGAGCTAGTAGATTGGCTACTTTTGCTGTTCCTACAATGAAGTATATAGGGTTTACGTGTAAGTGGGTAATTAACTTTGGGGAGTGATTAACCATGTAACATTGTGAAATCAGTGTCCACTGAACATTGCAATGTATTGTGCATGCAGATCAAAATAAAATAAAAAGAAGCAGGCATGTTTTTCATCTTTTTTGAATGAATTTATTTTGATCTAAAAAAAAGAAAAGAAAAAAAAGAGGGATATACAGTATATGTACATCATTTTGCACATTGGTGAACTATAACTGATTTGGGAATTTTGCAACACACTTGTCAAAATGTCTGATGATAAATCAATTGTCTTCACATTGAGGTCTAGCACGACTCTGCGTACAAGTCCAGAGTCACGTATCACGCCAGGTGTGAAATCAATTATCATGTGGTGATAAAATACTAGTGTTGGACAAAGTGAATTTGTCTCTATTCTAACCAACAGAGAAGCTGCATCAATGCATTGGGGCATAAACCTTTTTTTTTTCTTTCTTTTTTTTTGTTGCCATCATTGGTATTGATACTGCAAACCTGGAGGAAGGAAACAGAGGAAAGGAACCTAATGATCGCTTTCAAATCCTACATATTATATACAAATTCTGAAACAGTTTAAAAAAAATTATTTATATCAAAACAAAGAATCAATGTTAAATTCATCTCATTACTAGTATTATTAGTACTGAATTATACAACAAAATGCTTGTTTTTGGCATTGAGATTCATTTTCTAGGTGTTGAGAGGCAGTGAAACGTGGAAACGCTTGCACAGCATTTCCACATATTCCCTTTTTAAATATTTGAGCCAAATATACATTAGCAGCAATTCAGAAATAAATAGTAACCTTTTTGCGTTGTGTTGTTGTACACAATGATCAGTCTGGAGTATCCCATACCTGCACAGCTAAATCCTCTGTGTAAGTTTCAAACCAGAGTGTCAAAACGGACACTTATTGACATGTCTTTTACACTCTTTTTGTTTTTACACGCTTTTGCTGTGCGTGCTCTAGGCAGGCCAAACACATCTCGAGCTAATGACATCTTATATCCACGGGCCAACAAGGACCACTTTATGACTTAACTATTATGTGTCCACTGGGCACCTCTCACTTTGTTCTTCTTTCTAAAATAGAGGTGCGTTTGGAAAGCACCAGTCACATACTGTAGCTGTTACATAGCTGCTATAATATGGCTAACCGAAAGACCACTTGAAACGCCACACTCTCATTAAAAGTTGAAACGTTTTTAACTTGCGGTGCTTTTTGAGTGCTAAGACAAAGGGCAGTGTTGGGAACACTTCAGCAGCTCATTAAACCAGTTGAGAACAAGAGGTTACCAGTGGACACACTACAGTATAACCTTCCCGGTGTTTTCTGCTTCCATGTAATTTAGTACGTGGCGTTCCCTGGCTCTGGTCAATATCTCCCATGCCTTGTCTCTCCTTTGAAATGGCCACTGTTCTGAGAAGACCAGACCGACAGAACCCAAGCCTGAACCAAACTGTGAGCGATGTGCTTGGTTACCTGTGAGGGAAATACACATCTTCTCAGATCAATGCTCACAAAAGGACACCATGCAGACAATGAAAAGGCATTTTCATAGTTGTTAGGGCACAAACAATTGTCCCAAACAAGCTCAGTAACATTAGCCTGGCTTGATGTGCTTATGGATGAAGTTGGCTGAATGGTTTCAAACAATGCATCATGTTCAGAGAAGAAAAAAAGAAAATCGTCATCTCTCCTATGGCTGGTGTTTAAGGTGTAAAGAGGATATGTCATCTTGGATTTACATGTATCTACAAAGCAATGAATGTGGAATGACAGAGTTTAATACAAAGACAAAAACTTGGGAAAAAGGGTGACGACTCCAAACAGGAGGTGGTCACCCCATAGGACCTTTCAGAAAGCAGGGTGACCAGCCCTGTAACGGTACTCCCGGGCAACTATATCAGCAGAGCAAATAGAAGTACCGTTATGGGGGTAGGTTACCTGTTGGGAATCAGGGCATGTCAAGTACTGGATGGGGACACATGGGGGGGATTTCACAGCTTCTCTTTTTCAATGTATTTTTTTTTCCTTTTGTATATATGTATACAGTAAATATTATGCTGGACAACATCACAGTACTGGAAATGGTGTTAAATCTCTGAGTGGAGACACTGCGATTAACTTGACAGCTTTCGGGAGGAAAAAATAAAAGTCACCTCTCATTGTCTTGTCTTATCTGCCACGTTTAGATTTGGCATCTGCGTGATTACTGCCCTCAAGCCCCTGTTCGATTCCAGACAGTTAGTAAAACCTCCCCACATGAAAAAAGGGGGTATAGGGGGTCAACCATCACAGCGGTCTCACTTTATTGAGACAATATTAGTGCACACAACTTTTTTTTTTCTTTTTTTCTTTGAGAAAAAGAAAAAAGAAAAACATAAATTAGAAAGAAAAAAAGAATGATGTAAAACAAGCAAGGAAAAAGTGCCTGTAAACCTTCATCATACACTGCACCTTATGTTATAGCTTACAACCTCTTTTCCCCCCCATTGTTGTTAGTGTATCTGCCGATAAGCATCATTTCACAGGCAGATCCCTATAGCTTGGATGGATATATATATCACATGCATCTTCTTTTTTTTAACGGGGTGGGAGGAAAGGGAGATCCAGGCTGCTTCCCTGAATTTTGCAAGAGTCAACAAGTCTACAAAGAAACATTCTGAGGCAAAACAGGATTCGCTTGTGCTTTGGATCATATACTGTGAATGGTTTCGAAGACGAATGGCAGTTACCCCAGAGCCTGTATTGACAGGTGTAGTAGTGGAAGGTGGACCGGTAAGTGATCTAGTGTAAAACGATGTATCAAAAGAAAAAAAAAAGATATTGGCTACGGTAATACCCAGAAACGTTGTTTTTTTTTCCCCCATTAAAGGAATGAGAAAGTAACATTCTATTCAAACAGACTGAAAAAAAAATATATAACCTTTTGCATTATTTTTATTTGTACATCATGCTGACATAGCTTGGAGGTTGCCTCGCTTTGTTAAAAAAGAAAAGAAAACATAACATTAAATTGTCATCGGCAAATAGAATGACTGAGAAATCACATCTAGCCAAATCCAGAAGCTCCAGCACCAAATTTCGGTTGTAACTTTTTTTTTCTTTCTCTCCTTTTTCAGTATCGTACAAACCAATTTGTACATATTAGCTTACCCAAAATGTTAACGTTGGCAGTTGTTTTAGCCTTTCCAGTTTCATCAGCTGGAATTCTAGTTAGAAATAGAGCTAATCCTACTACCTTAATATTTACAAAACAAAATACACAAACTACCTATCTCCTAGATATACTATATAAAGGGAGGGAAAGCCTGGCATATCATGGCCCATCTGAAACCACAAGTATCCTGGTGTTGATATGTATTGTTTGGGTTTCTGTTGTTTCATACTATGGCAGTGAGAAGTCATCTGTTTTGAGGTATATTATGCTTGCCGGTGTAGACTCAGCTTTCACACTCCATGTCACGTTTCCCAAATACGTAATCTGAGCAGAAAAATGCATCTGTTCATCATAAAGTGCTATATTTTAAATGAAGTTAAAAAATAAATAAAAAATAAATAGCAGACCGACTGAACTGCTATTGTTCTTGTAAAAAAAAAGAAAAATGGTAAAGAGCCATCTAAAAGCATAAGTTTAAAAAAGTATTTAATTTAATCTCCCATGGGTGTAACATTTCTAGAAGTCATACCCTCTGTGCTTAAAGGGAAATACACCCCAAAGCAGAATTCATATTTAGTATTCATATGATCTTGAATAATTTATTTAATTTTTGTCTACATCAACAAGTCTACCCCAAGAGTTAACCTGTGAGTTAAACAGCACCTTTTGAATGGGCTCCATTGACAATGAATCAAGTGAGAATTTTACAAACCTTTCCGTGGATCACAGAATGCTCTGTAACCTGGGTGTGATATGGCAGTACGTTAAAATATGTGATTGTTTGAGCGTGACAGCTCAAACAAACAGCAGGTCCACAAAGATATGCATTAACTCACTGTCAATGTAGCGCCGCATTTTGACTTTAGGCAGAGTTGTTCATGAAAACAATTAACCGAATTACCCAAGATCATAAGCAATGAACTCAGTTTATTAGAGAGGATTACAACGTACTGTACATAATATAATCACCACTGCGAGGGCCGTGAGTTCCACCTCGGGTTCCAGTTTTGCCCTCTCTCTCCCCATCCTTCACTATGTCCCTTCCAACAAGGACTATTGCTACATTTGAAATGACAGTACACTGTGCCTACAGCCCTCGGACCGCATCCCTGTCCAATGGAGATAACCACTTGCAAGAAACACTTCACCCCATCTCCCCAATTCACCAAGCATGGCCACAGTCTCCATGAAAACCTGCCCATATCACTCTCCTACATACACCTTTATGGAGTGCTTTCAGCGTGAGAACCCGCCTTGGCTCTTGGGTGCTTACAGTGGGGTAAGCCCGCCCCTTCAGAAACAGATCTACTATTAGTAACAATAAAGATAATAGTAATAATACTCTTCCTAAACTCACCCTCCGCAATTTTGCAAAAAATTAAACTAGGTTTGTCCAGTTTGGTAAGGACCTTGCATTCTATATCCCTCTCCCCTGTCACTATAGGCTGCAGATTAAGCTTTTTGTTTTTGGAGTGTGAGGATTGGATTACAGTTGGGGATAAAAAGTGGGAAGAGAGAAGGGTCAGGGGAGCAGCCTCAGATCTCTCTGTTTATGGAGGGAGTTAGTATGAGAAGACTCATGTCAGTTGGTCTGTCTGTAGGTCCGTTTTTCTCCATGGTTGTGGCATAGTACAGTACGCGCGCTTGTGTGTGTGTGTGTGTGTGTGTGTGTGTGTGTCTGTGTCTGTGTGTGTGTGTGTGTGTGTGTGTGTGTGTGTGTGTGTGTGTGTGTGTGTGTGTGTGTGTGTGCGTGTGCGTGCGTGCATGTGTGCGTGCGTGTGTGTGCATGGAGGGGTTCCATTTGTTCTTCTTCTTCTTCTTCTTCTTTGCACTTAACATCTTGCCTGCGTTGTTTTATTGTAGTGGGTTACTTGTGTATTAGTAAAAGGAATGTCTGTCGCCATGTGTAGGGGTGATATGCGTGTGTGGGATTCGGCGAGGCCAACGCCAACGTGGGCTTCATCGCCTTTGACCAGGCCTGCGCGCGCGCGCGCGTGTGTGTGTTTGTGTTTGTGTGTGTGTGTGTGTGTGTGTGTGTGTGTGTGTGTGTGTGTGTGTGCATGCGTGCGCAAGTGCATGCGTGGCGCTGCCGTTCAGCTCACTCAGTCAATAACTTGATCTCGTTGGCGAGGAGGGTGTTGAAGTTGTAGGCGGGGTCGGGGAGGCTGGGGAGCATGGAGAGGTCGGGCAGGGAGGGCGCCATGACCTCCCTTGGGGAGGACTGGGATGGCTCGGCCAGCTCTGGGTCGCTCTCGCTGGAGGTGGAGCCCACGCTCATGTTGCACACGGCCTCGGGCAGCGAGCCCCCGCCGATAATGCCGGCGGGCAGGCCTGGGCACACCTCGGGCTCGCTGCTGGTCTCGCTTGTGGTCTCGCTGGTGCTGGACACCACCGAGAGCAGGGACATCTTGCGGGTGAGGCGGCTGGGCAGCAGCGACAGGGCGTAATCGGCGATGATGCCCGCCACGTCCATGCCGCAGGCCTGGTCAAAGGCGATGAAGCCCACATTGGCGTTGGCCTCGCACACCACGAAGGAGCCGTCGTTGAGCTGCAGCAGGTCGATGCCACACACGTCCATGCCCAGGATGTTGGACACCTGCGTGGCCAGCTGCTTGGCCTCCTCGGTCAGCGGGCACATCATGCCGACGCCACCTAAACAAACCAACGGAGAACAGGGTCACAAACCTTAACGCACAAACAAACGTCGCTGTGAAGTGTAGTCGATTTGATGTCTATAAAAGCATGTCAACAATTCATTTCCACTCAGGCCCTTTAACCCATTTTGACCTGAGATCAGATTCTAAAAATGTCTTCTACATCCTGAGTTTTCTGAAAAAGCTATGTTTCTATGTCAGTCGTTCTTAGATTCTTAAAAAAAGAAATAGCAGATCTACTACTGTAGATCTGCTATTTTTCAATAGCTAAAGCACAACATAATGCTAACACCAAAAGGGGTTCCCGCCCCCAAAATGGGTTAATCATTAATAGCATATTGGCATTGGCAACCAAGAGTGCCTAATCCGCATATGCATATTCATGACACTACAAGCCATGTCGTGATGGCACACGACAACATTTTCATGCACCAACAATTTCTGGCATTGAATCCAATGACCATCAGATTGTAAGATCCAACCGGAAACACTGGTAAAATGTCACGGCACATGACACCTGTTACATAAAAAGCAGAACGCACTGGTGAGTGTTGGCCCCAATATGTCACAGTGGATTACTGCTTCAAATAGCCTGAAAACTGCACACGCCTCCTCAATGTTAGTTCAGCTTGGCATCAACAGGACTGCAGTTTCTCAGGATTTATTTATTAGTTTCAATTCAGTTGTCTTTGCTTGTCATAATGGTCATTGAAAACACAAGAAAACTGTTTTTGTTTCCAAATACTGTATTGTTTTTAATTATATTATATAAATGTTACTTTCTATCAATTGTTTTTCTTCTCCCCCAATGTAGGTGTTGGCAATTCCCCCGATGTTTGTATAGTCCACGTCTGACCAGGCTGTAGGAGGCGCTAGTGCAGCAACACTGCACGCGCACACGCACGCACGCACGCACGCACGCACGCACGCACGCACGCACACACACACCGTTGAACACCTGTCTCCATAGTAGGATCGGCAGTGTGACGTAGGTGCTTTGTTAAAATGTCTAATCAAAATGGAATGCCATCACATTAGCCAGCCAGAGTATTCTACAATGTATAATTATAAAATGCTTAATACATCATCCCATTCCTTTCAGGACTAACATTTTTCAAAACATACAGCCCCCCCCAACCAAATATACAGCAACGCCTCCACATCTTCTGTTTGACAGCTACCTGTTTTTCATGTCATGATTATGAATTGATTACCCAGGAATACCCCTCAATGGAAACATGACTTTGACTGTACTCTGTACTGTTTACATGTCTGCCTAATAAAGTATTCCAGTGGTTTTCAACCTATTTCTTATCAAGGCCTATTATTTATTCTGCATTTAAGGCACGGACCACCATTTGATAATATTTATCCTCGCAGACCCAAAACTAAAGAATGTTTTATTGTCATTGGATACGATTTTGTGCACAATTCCATGCTGTATTGATGTGGTACTATTGGAGAGATATGGCAGACAATACTGATAATATCAAAAAATAATTTTACATGCTCTAATTGTGTAGACTTCTTGTAAATTAAGTAGCCTAATGCGGGTGTTTAACAGTTTGACACCAACAGTTGAGTTGGTTAAAGTTACCACTTTAATCCACTTTAAAACGGTGTAATCGCTTGTTGTAGTGTTGAAAAATATTCCAAAGTGCGGACCACAACAACAGGCAGGACGGGGCAGCCGTGCACTGCTATGCAACTTCCCCATTGTAAACAACAGGGACTCAATTTCCCATAACCCTTTGCACGTCGCTTGACAGACCTTTTTGCGATGATCAAAACTCATATCCCTTTCTGTCCGCTGGATTGCCCGTATGACTTAAAACTGATTAAAACGGGGATTAAACAATGAAAATATAACTCGGGCAAATCGTGAATAGTAGTCAAAGTGTTAACAATAATTTTAACTCTTGAGAGCATAAAATGAAACCAAATGGACCCATTACACTCTCAAGACCACCTGGAACCTCCTCAAGGACCACTGGTTGAAAACCACTGAAGCATTCAATGAATGAACTAGAAAAAGTGCCCTTCTGGGCACAGGTCTCCACCAGGAGGATAGGCGTGTGTGTGAAGTTTGGTTTTGGAGTAATATAAACATGTTTTTTTGTTTGTTTGTTTCTTGCAACAATTTTCTTCATTTTGTTGAGGAAATGCAGAGCCAGATCACTCATAGCATCTCTGAGGATAAAATTCTGGATGAGCAGGACATGTGCAGCATTTTGTACAAAACGGGCTACTCCTGAAAACGTAGAACGAAGGCAATCTTAGCTAATCAGTGTAGAATCTGAGAAATCCAACAGGCTCGTCTTGATCACATGACTACAGAGATCATGTGTAGCGATTTGCATGAGATTTGGATGAAATCTGTGCAACTAACATAAACAATGTGTTTTGCAGAAATCGGCCTCATGGTGGTGCTATAACCGGCAGATGTGGAGGGATGCAGGGAAAATGTTTTTCCATGGCCTCTAGGGAGTGCGCATACATAAGTTGTATACAGATCGATACCAGCTCAGTGACCTTGTGGTTAGAGTGTCCGCCCTGTGACTGAGAGGTCGGGGTTCAATCCCCGGCCGGGTCATACCAAAGACTCTAAAAAATGGGACCCAGTGCCTCCCTGCTTGACACTCAGCATCAAGGGTTGGATTGGTGGTAAGTCCGTGCGACATACTAGCGTCATGTCCAGGGGGTGTACTTGTACATCAAGCTGCCTCACGCTACAGAAACAGGAGATAGGCTCCTGCCCTATGGGCCTCATGGCTCGGCAAGGCTACTTACTTACTTACTTATACAGATCGATGCAGTTATAGGTAAAAACAGGTTATAGCGCCACCGTGAGGCTGATTTGGGAAATAAATAGTGGCATGTCGTCCTCCCTAGTGGAAATGTGCGTGTATAATTTCATGGAAATTGGACACTGTGTTTGTGATTTGTGGCATTTTGTTCGAAATGGACCAATCATGTGAGCTTTGGAAGCCAATCTTAGCCAATCAGGATGGAAGATGGGAAATTGTACAGATCCGTGTTGATCACATGACTATGGAGATAGTGTATACCGAATTGTGTGATGTATGGATAAAATGTGTACGAGTTATCTACAGAAATGTGTTTTTTTTTCTAAAGTTTTTTTTAAATATTTTTTATGGAGGGACAGACAGTAGGCTGACAGGAAATGGGGGAGAGAGATGGGGGGGAAGACATGCAGTAAAGGCCTTCAGGATCGGGAGTCGAACCCGCGGCACACTGCCAGACTTGGGCTACCGGCCAAGGTGCCTGGACCGCTGAGCCACGGTCCAGGCCAGAAATGTGTTTTGCCTAAATCGGCCTCATGGTGGCGCTATAACAGGCCGTTGAGGAATATTTGGGGCAGAGGTTCATCGTTGGCATCCAGGGAGTGTGTTCGCACAGTTTGGCATCGATCGGGCCAACGGTGCCTGATAACTGACGGACGGAAGGACGGACGGACACACACACACGGACGGAGTGCAAAACATACTCTCTCCGCATGCCTTCGGCCTGGTGGAGACAATCAGACCTACCCAGGGAGCAGTTGCTCTGCATGCGGCCGTCGGTGGAGCAGCGCAGCATGGATCCGATGACGCGGCCGCCCACCAGCACCACGCGCACGTCTCGCCCGTGAGACTCCTTGACGTACTCCTGGAACAGGTAGGGGGCGTCGTGGCGGATCAGGTGGCACAGGTCTGCCAGGTGGTGCTTGTCCCTGGCCAGGAACACCGCCTTACCTAGAGAGGTCATCAGAAACATATACATTCTGCTTATCTACTTGACCCTTTAAGTAAGACCTGAGGTTGATTCTAAAAATGTCTTCTACATGTTGCTGTGCTCAAACTTCATGTCTTCTCCCTTCTGGCCCCAAAACTGTGGAATGCACTCCCCGTTGCAATCAGAACTGCAGCATCACTCCCAATCTTCCGCCGTAGTCTGAAGACCCACCTTTTCAGACTCCATCATGGCCCATAGCACTTATCCTACCCCCTTAGATAGCACTTTTTAGACTTAGATAGCATTTGAAACAGACTTATAGCATGTCATGTAGACAGCACAATAATTGCATTGTATGTAGTCATAGCACATCATAGTACATATGTATGGCATAGTATAGTATATATGTATAGTTAATATGTATAGTGTCATTATATAGATATGTTCTAGTTACGTTCTTAGCTTACGCATGTTTCTTGATAAATGCATTTTATATATGTGATGTATTCCCATACTTTTGTTCTTGCCTAATGTAAGTCGCTCTGGATTAAGAGCGTCTGCTAAATGCCTAAATTGTAAATTGTAAATTGTAAGGACCCCTCCAAAAATAATTATATATATTGGCTGAAGCCATCAGCCAGGCTCAAACTTTCTTTTGATACAACTGAAATAAGATAATGAAGAGATGAATGTGAGGAAGAGAGGAAGTTCAGGCTTTCTATTATGGCAATTAGGTTTCTTGATTTGAACTGAAGTGATAAACAGAACATACCAGCAAAGAAAACAACTCTATGCTCTGTACAGTTTGCTTCCTCGCAATTCATTATTATTTACCACTACATTGATGATTTCGTTGTTTCCTGTTACACCCCATCAATGAGCATTATTTCACGCAAAAGGAAAAAGAAAAAACGCTATGTTCTGGCCCTCAAATGACCTCAACTGTCTGAAGTTATATAACGAAATGTTCACCTGACACCTAGCTGTGTATGCTGACAAAGGCGCCCACTGAGATGACCATGTAATTTCCCATCAGTTCCCATTCCTTCACATAACAGGACAACTCATATTCTCCGGGGGCACAGAATGCCTCTTGCTGTGTTAATTAGCACTGCTTGGCTCTCTGGCTGCTAGGTGTCATGTCCCCTGACCCTCATTACAGCACCAAGGAACACCATGTGAGTGCAGTGTGTCTGTGAATGAGTGCACGTATATCTGTACACGGGTTAATACACAATAACGCGATGAGGCTAGCTGTCTTATTGACTGGTCAGTGCGGTCAATCATGAATGGAGCAGCAGCCATAACATGACACCTATGGGGCTCCGCGGGGATATTATGAGCAAGGAACTGAATGCAAGTGCCGTCCATTGAGTTAGACCTTGGCATATGTCCCTCTGAAGAGTGAAGAGTATATATATCAGTAGTATAAGCCAAACAAAGAGGTGGGAGCGCACACCAATAGTGGAGAGGTGCTGACCACGGGAGATGAGATAAATAAATAGATCTTCAGGGTCACCCTGGCCTGAAGAAGGCATCTTCTGCTGAAACGTTGGTCATCTTAAATAATAAGCAGCTGAAATTCCCCATCGTGACTACGAGTTGTGCGACCTCTCCTCCTTTTTGTTCAAGTAGCATAAGCCAACCACTACTTGGCAAAAGAACAACTGTCAGTACTAGTCATTGTTATCTGAGGCCTGTCTAACTGTGCCAAGATGTACTGTAAACACAAGAGCAAGTTCCTTTAGTCGGAGGGCTAATCACTAGCTGGACTCTAGCCAATGGTAATGGTCAACTACAGTGAGCAGGGAAAACAGTCCCGCCAATCTCCATAAATAGGGGTCAAGTTAGCTAGTATTTGACCAACGGCTGCTTTCCTTAACAATGCCTTGTGATGACGGCCATGGCTAGCCAAAGTCCATTGTTAGCCCCTCCACACAATGGCAGAACCGGCGGAGTGTCCATGACTGAATAGAAAAGGCTTCATGGGTCAGCAGAGCCCCATGCAGTCAATCTCCAGGAAATGTGACATCAGCAATGGCAAGGCTCTGGCTTCCCAGGCTAGCCCAACGCGTGAGCGGTGGGAGCCGAAATAACAAAAGTAGGTCAATTAGTATTAGCGAATGAAAAAGATGATCCTAGCAGCTGAAACTGTACAGCGTGAGGCCGTACAGTAATACGGTGTGCTAAGCCAGTAATGCTGATGTGCTGTGTTTGTGTGCTTGTTGCAACACCACCGTCCTAATCATTTAACACCCGGCCGAAGAATTCCCTATGAGGACGGCCCGGGACCGTGGTGCCGTGTGCAGAAGGTTAGAGAGGCTTTGGCACTTTTTCTTTGTGTGTTTTTATTGTTTCTTTCCGTGCGTGCGGTCGGTGCAGTGAGCAGTGAGGAGTGGACGCTCTCACCTCTGTGGCCACGTGCATTCTTCACCACCACTGGGTAGCCTAGCGGCTCCGCTTCGTCAATCATCTTACGGAAGTTCTCATGGCCTCCTGTGAAATGTGCGCACATACACATACGCACAACACGGTTGCACACGCACGCACGCACGCACGCACGCACGCACGCACGCACGCACGCACGCACGCACGCACACACACACACACACACGTACACAAATCCCACAAATATACGACATAGACAGACAAAAATAGATTAGGAATTGCCCCAATTCGATTCCACGTATCACACATCCCAGCTGACTAAACTGAGCGGAGGGGGGAATAATATATATGGTGTGTTACTATGGAAACAGTGCTAACTGAAAACAGCAAGGAGACGGAGAGAGGGAAATGGTTTTGGATGAAGATGGCTGCTAGAATGCTCACCCTGAGCTTTAGGGTTAGAAGCCTGCTGATTCATGTGATTGCCAGTCGTCTGCTGGTAGAGGACAGGTCATGTTTAATTTGAAACAGATGACCACCTCTGCCATCAGTTCGCCACAGCAGCAGCAGTTGTATAGCAACAGATTTGTTTTGGCTTCGGGTTTTGTTGTGGCCCGACAGAATAGCGGAAAGAAATGGTCTGCTCGCGTAACATTGCAATGTCGTAAGGAGAATTAAGATAATTAATAACGTTCTATCTGCCCCCAGAAAGAGTTAGTACTAAGGAACTGCCTCTCTCCCTTTCTCTCTCACTTTCTTTCTCATCCTCCCCGTCTTTCCCTATCTCTCCGTCCCTCTCTCTCTCTTCCTCTCGGTATTTGTCAGCCTGGACTTCTCAGGCGACCAACCAGATGTGAGATGACCCCTGCCACATGACTTCTCGAAGAAGCACACGTCCGCAAGAGTTTTTAAGCGAGGGAGAAGGGGGAGAGAGCAAGAGAGAGAGAGAGAAAGAGAGCATAGAAAAAATGACAGAACCTGGTCACGTCATGAGCTATGCTATGCTATGCTGTGTTTTTTTGCGTATGTTTGTGTGTGTGGAGGGATGTGGGGAGCAGGAGGGAGAGGGAGGGAGGGAGGCTATCTTTTATTTTCAAACCCATGAGAGGGGGGACAGAGGGAGGGGAGGGCCTCTGACTGTTACATAAGCGCTTCTGCCGCTCTGCATGCGCGGCCTGGCCTAGTGTGCACTGTGAAGAGACGGGTGGAATTTAGGGCAAATCCTCCCCTCCCTCGTCAT
Organism: Electrona antarctica; assembly: GCF_951216825.1. Classification (NCBI taxonomy): domain Eukaryota; kingdom Metazoa; phylum Chordata; class Actinopteri; order Myctophiformes; family Myctophidae; genus Electrona; species Electrona antarctica. Next base: position 45,001,370 of record NC_136807.1, read on the forward strand.
CTCTCTCTCTCTCTCTCTCTCTCTCATGCCTCCCCTTTCTTTTCTGTTGCCACTGACACCACGTCACTGAACTGAACAGTTGTTTTGTCTTTTAAAAAAGGGGGGAAAAAAACAGCCAAACAAGTAGTGCGTGTGTGTGTGGTTTGGTTAACCCTAACTCGGGGTTGGGGGGGGGGGGGGGGGGGGGGGGGTTAATTTGCCTTCAGTACTCAGTTCCGATCAATTTCAACCAAAGCTGGTCAGAACTACACATCTTCAGAGAGCTGTGCTGATGGATCAGGGGCTAAATATTGTTCTAATGATAAGGATTGAATGTATTTAGAGAACATAATGGAAAAACAAATCTGCCATGTTCTCCATCTCTGTCCCTCTCTCTCTGTTTTGATAAGCCGTATAGGCTACACTGGGATAAATGATTGGCTAGCTTGACTGTTGGTTTATTAATTCGTGTCATAAAGTATGCAGGCTTAAGGGATATGATGTAACCAGATAAAGTCCAAACTGTCAATGAGGCCAACATATAAAACGATGAATAAAAACAGTGACAAACACTCATTACACACAACACTGGAAGCAGATAAACACATAAGTAACATTGTTGTGAAACATGATCACTGGTCCTGACACAGATATACACAAATGCTGATATATTGGTAAGAAAGGCGACAAAGGATAAATCAATATTAGGTCATTTGGAGGTAATTGGAAACCCAAATGTATAATTAATTGTACAACTGGGTCGCTCACCGAAACTCAACCAAAATGCTTTTCATTTTTAGATGAGAGATTGTAGAGAGAAAGGAAATCAAATCAAAGAGGACAGACATGTGAGACACTGGTCCTTCTCAGTACTTTAAACACCTCCTTGCTCCTCCGAATTCCGGTCGCGACTGAGGTATCAATGGAGTTCCTCCTTCTTGAAGGACTGACGTCTCAATTTATAATTTGCTTGTCAAGCTAGGAGCCGAGGAGAGAGGAGCCTCCCAGAAGAGCTTGGAGCAAGGACACAAGTGGATCTTTAGCGTAATTTGTTTGCCAGAAAAGGTTAAGTAATGAACTGATTTGTTTAGTTATTGGATACTGTCTGCAGCCGACCTTAGGTTATGGGATCTATATACAATTTACAGTGGAATCCCCACACTCCAACGAAGTCAAGTTCATTGTCTGTGGTCTGACACAATACAGAGTGTCCCACTTGATTAAGTTGTACATGGCTGGCTGGTAAGGAGAGATACTGAAATTCACTATATCTCTGAAAAACAGTGACTGAAGCAGTTGAAGCAGTTCATTCATTTGGCAGTTTAGTTAGTTGTATTTCAAAACTGTTAATCTCTTGTGTTTTGTTTTGTTTTTGTTTTTAACAAATAAAATCAAATGTACTCCCCTCTGTCTTATCATATGGGGATTCTGAACACCCTCTGTTCCATTTCATAAATTGTGTGTGAAATACACTTGTAAATTCAATAATTGATCGTGTTAAAAATTAATCGGAAAAAGATCGAGATCTAGATTCAGACACCTATGCAATCTAATCTCATTTTGTCAAGAATGGTGAAGAATCGTGCAGCACTATAGTTGGCTGTCCAATTCATTTTAGTTATTAAGGGACCAAGAAGTCACAAAGTGACTTTGGTCACTTATTGTTTTTGTGTTTATTTTTCTTCTCCTTCTCCTTCTCCTTCTTCTTCCGCCAAAAATAGCTGTTCTGGCTGAACCGTGCAGTCGGTTTTCGCGAAACTTGTCAACATGGTAGAGGGCCATGCCAAACGGTGACTATGCAAAGCCCATGACGATTGACCAAATGGTGGCGCTATAGCACTCAATTGAAAATGAAAACTTTGAACGTGCATATCTCATGAACCGTTTGACCGTTCGCAATGACACATGTGTCTCCTCATGCGGAACAACTTTCGTGTTCTGACTTTTGACCTCTGACCTTTAGATCACCTGCCATTTTGAATTATATGATAAACAGTTAAAATGTAACTCCCCCAGGATCTTTGATAAAAATGCACGAAAACTTCTACACGTGAACTTTGGACCTATACGGACAATAAATCATAGCACATTTTTTCTAAGTGAAAAAATTAAGTTTTTATGAGCCAATGAAAATTGCTGGGTTTTGAAAATTCTTCTTCTGCACCTAATACCTATATGAATACTGGATGATGTTACTGTGTAGAATGAGTCAACTGACTGTGTCTGCATAGCTCAGTCGGTAGAGCTCTCGCTGTTGGACCACAAGGTTGTGTGTTCAAATCCGGGTAAAGACAACTCAGTGTATGCATTGTGTGCTCCTTTTGTGATGACTCTACTATAGAAATATTGAAGTAGATTACATTTGACCTCACTTTTTGACCCATCAGGCACTAGGACATGGCATCACAATAATAGAGATACTAGTAACTGTAATAGTGAAATAGTGTAATGAGTCTCATTTTGTAATAGTGTAATAAGTGTATTTAGTGTAATAGTGTAATAGTGTAATAAGTGTAATAAGTGTAATAGTGTAATAGTGAAATAGTGTATTAAGTCTAATTTTGTAATAGTGTAATAAGTGTATTTAGTGTAATAGTGTAATAGTAGTGTAATAGTGTAATACGTATAATAAGTGTAATAGGGTAATAGTGTAATAGTAGTGTAATAGTGTAATGGTGTAATAAGTGTAATAAGTGCAATAGTGCAATAGTGTAATACCGTACTGTACCATACTGTGCTGTACTGTACCGTACCATATGGTACTGTACTGTACCATACTGTGCTGTACTGTACAGTACCATATGGTACTGTACTGTACCGTACTGTACTGTACCATACTGTACCGTACCGTACTGTACTGTACTGTACTGTACTGTACTGTACCATACTGTACCGTACTGTACTGTACTGTACCGTAATGTACCGTACCGTACCGTACCGGGACATGTTATGAGCATGTAGATCTGCTAATTTCTAAAAGTTTGAGTACTTATGCTGAACACTGAATGATTTTCCTGTTAACAATGGAGTAACTGATTGTCTCTGTGTAGCTCAGTCAGTAGAGCTCTTGCCCTTGGACCGCAAGGTTGTTGTTTTCTGTTTTCTGTTGTATTCTATCTTGGTCCCGCTTTATCGCTGCTTGCAGCTATATTTGTTTTTGTGTTGTTTTTTTTTCTTCTTCTTCCGCCAAAAATAGCAGTTCTGACTGAACCGTGCAGTCGGTTTTCGTGAAACGCGGGAATCTGGTAGAGGGCCATGCCAAACGGTGACTATGCGAAGCCCATGCCCATTGGCCAAAGGGTGGCGCTATAGCACTCAATTGAAAATGCAAACTTTGAACGTGCATATCTCATGAACCATTTGACCGTTGGCAATGACACTTTGATACACATATGTGTCTCCTCATGCCGAACAACTTTCGTGTTCTGACTTTTGACCTCTGACCTTTAGATCACCTGCCATTTTGAATTATATGAGAAACAGTTAAAATGTCTCTCCTCCCAGGATCTTTGATCAAAATGGACAAAAACGTCTACACGTGAACTTTGGACCTATACGGACAAGAAATCGTAGTACATTTATTTTAAGGTAACGTGGGAGTTTATTCCAGGTCGTATAAGAGCCGGTTCTTAAAGAGCACGTGTTTAGCATGTAATTGCCCTAGGTGTGACTCAGGAACTCAGACTACAGTATAAACAGGCGCCACATCGACACCCCCATAGGTGTCAACAGGATGAGCTCTACTGCATGTAAATAACACAAGGCACATTTTGTAAGAGAACATGAAATATTGAAGAATTATTGGTTCCAGATTCCACATAACCCCCCTTATGACCATCCACAAGATTGTCATACCAAAAATATGGAACCATAATTCTTACCACCCCCCTCGATCGTCAGCTTAACAATACATTCAAGACACCAGAATAACAGCATTACAGTACAGAATCTCCCCAACATGGTTTTCAAACACAGACATTCAAGATTACACAACTTGACATAAATAAATGACTTTCCTTACAGTAGTTACATCATTAGGAGGATAATTTCTGTCGTTACTCAAATCTAGGATAACATGTTTAGGCACCAAATCACATGAACCTCTCTCTTTGGAGTTTCACAGGACCAAAATCAAAATAAGTCTCTAGACTTATCCTGACCACACATCACAAAAACCTCTTCGTGATTCACATGACAATAAAATAAGAAAAAATAAGGAACACGTTATACCCCAGAAGCCAACAGAAATCTAACTCTCACTAATAACTCCCATCCCGTAATTTAAATCACTTTTCTGACAAATAAATAATCTTAAACAGTGCATAATGGTAAAATGATTTAGTAGAAAACGAACGCGACGCACATTTTGTAATCAGAAAGAAGGAATGTCCGTCTTTGCCTCTGATATGGACAAGGAAATGTCTTCTGTATGCCGCTTTTTCTAGTTACCTCAATGTTCGCTCAGCCACGGACCAAGTTGAGAGTCTGTTCACCGCTGTTTTCGCTGAAAGTTCTCAAAGCAAACTCTCTTCATCATCATCTCTCCCCCCCTCCCAGCTCTGAAACATCAGAGATGGGAAAAGGCCGAACACCGTCATCACAGACCCCTGTCTGCGAAGGCCCTCAGCTTGTTGGTCAGTCGGCATGGAAAGTGGAAACCGCCGCCGCGCCATGCGTCGAATGGTCGCCTTCCCCTCCGGGGACGCCGGTGTCCCGCCGCCACGCTGCGCTGCGTCGCTCCCCTGCGTCGCTCCCCTGCACGCCGCCCGCGCCGAGGTGATGATCGAAGGCCTCCGTGTGGCTGCTGCTCCTCGTCGACCGCCTCGCTTGTCCACCCGTCCGCCGGCTGGATAGTGATGCACGTCGTCGCTGCGCAACACTCCTCATCGCGGTGGTCGCCGTCATCATCCCCGGTCCGCTGGAAGCCTGGAACTCGTCGTCGCCGTCCACAAAAACTCGCTAATTAGACTGAATAAAAAAGCCACTGGTTCTGTTTCATCTGACGTGAAAAACACGCCACCATGACCGGTTTCAAGGCATCATCTGTGGTAAATTATATACCATTCACCATACAAAAATACTGTTAAAACTGGAAGCTGGGAGAGCACCGGAGAAAATGTGAGACGGCACGACAGAGCAGATTAGATGTTGTCCCGATGTTTATTTCAGCAACACAGCATAGGCTCCTCAGCCTTTCGGCCTCGGACAGAACTGACCATGTTTCATAGAAATCAACTTGCTTATCAACAGTTTACAATACACATTGAACCAGACTGGCCTCTGGCCACCCCCTATAGAAGGTAGAATTGGGACCACTGTAGCCCTTTGATCCACTGTTTAGCATGTAATTGCCCTAGGTGTGACTCAGGAACTCAGACTACAGTATAAACAGGCGCCACATCGACACCCCCATAGGTGTCAACAGGTTGAGCTCTACTGCATGTAAATAACACAAGGCACATTTTGTAAGAGAACATGAAATATTGAAGAATTATTGGTTCCAGATTCCACAGGGGAAGCAGCTTTCAAGACCTGTGGAGGGGCATTCCATACCTTTTTGGTGTTTGACACAACATATTATAATGACATAGTTCAATGGTATACGGAATGCCCTTCCACAGGTCTGGAGAGCTGCATGCCTCTGGTGACATCTTTGCACGGTTCAGTCAGAACTGCTATTTTTGGCGGAAGGAGAAGAAGAAGAAGAAGAAGAAGAAGGAAAAAAACAATAAAAAATAGCAGTTCTGACTGAACCGTGCAGTCGGTTTTCGTGAAACACGGGAATCTGGAAGAGGTCCATGCCAAACGGTGACTATGCGAAGCCCATGACCATTGGCCAAAGGGTGGCGCTATAGCGCTCAATTGAAAATGCAAACTTTGAACGTGCATATATCATGAACCATTTGACCCTATAGAAGGTAGAATTGGGACCACTGTAGCCCTTTGATCCACTGTTTAGCATGTAATTGCCCTAGATGTGACTCAGGAACTCAGACTACAGTATAAACAGGCGCCACATCGACACCCCCATAGGTGTCAACAGGATGAGCTCTACTGCATGTAAATAACACAAGGCACATTGTGTAAGAGAACATGAAATATTGAAGAATTATTGGTTCCAGATTCCATTCCATACCTTTTTGGTTTTTGACACAACATATTATAATGACATAGTTCAATGGTATACGGAATGCCCTTCCACAGGTCTGGAGAGCTGCATGCCTCTGGTGACATCTTTGCACGGTTCAGTCAGAACTGCTATTTTTGGCGGAAGAAGAAGAAGAAGAAGGAAAAAAACAATAAAAAATAGCAGTTCTGACTGCTTTCGTGAAACACGGGAATCTGGAAGAGGTCCATGCCAAACGGTGACTATGCGAAGCCCATGACCATTGGCCAAAGGGTGGCGCTATAGCACTCAATTGAAAATGCAAACTGCAGACACATATGTGTCTCCTCATGCTGAACAACTTTCGTGTTCTGACTTTTGACCTCTGACATTTAGATCACCTGCATGCAGCTATATTTATGTTTTTTCATGGAAAAAATGAGAATCATGTGAGAATCGTGACCTGAATTCTTTCTGGAGGAAAACAAGAGATTCAAATTTGAGCAAGAATCGTGCAGCAGTACATCAAAGTGTAAACTATGCTTAAGCCTGCGGACCATGCATCATTGATAGGGAAGTATGTTTGTTTGGAACTTTGACTAACCTTCCCTAATGTAAAAAATAAATAAATAAAAAGAACATGACAGGTGTTTGTCTCACCGTAGGAGAAAGTGTCGGGGAGAGGCACCCCGTGTCCGGCCAGCTCCTGGAAGGTCCAGAACTTGTTGACACAGTTGAGGATGGCCTGAGGCCGGTTGACCATCCGACAGCCCATCTTCTCTAGGTGGCGCAACACGGTGATGTCGCTGTCCGACTGCACCCAGGGCGTGGGCACCCGAACCACCGCCACCTGCGGGTATGAAGTCACCACCTCCTGCTCCACCCGTAGACCTGAGGGTGGGTGGGGGATGGGGATGTGGCAGATGGAAGATAAAGGGAGAGCAAAGGAAGACGTGATTAAGATAAGATTAAGATAAAAGCCTTTAATTGCCGGTGTGTTGTGGCAGATGCTGGTGGGAAAGGAATGATGAATAAAACTGAAGGTGTACAGTACAGTAAGATGCCCCCCCCCCCCCCCCCAGCCCTTGTTTGTCCTTTCATCTTTTTTACCTAGCACTGATCTTGTACTATGTTCCTTAGTCTTTTATGTAAAGCGGTTTGTGTATTTAGAAAAGTGCTATATAAATGTGAGCTATTAGTACAGTCTCTGGACATCGTTTTCTACTGATTAGAATTTGTAGGAACAAAATGTAACTGATTCATTGATTGATCGTTAATAACCTAAAACTACTTTCACAAACTGTCCTGTTTGGTTGATGCTTTTTTTTGGGTTGCTATTTACCATTCGAAAGTTACCAACTCCGACTGGGATTTGTTTTATAAGGGCCAGCATTCCTCCAGATCTATTTCCAAGAGTAGCTTTCTTTAACGGTGTTAAGTTCAGTGGCGTGTTTTTTTTATTTATTATTCAGTGGCGTGTATTTTTTATTTATTATTTTATTGACAAATGGGATTTCTTTTTTTTCTACAATACACAAAAGTTGCTCACAAGCGCGTGTTGCAAATAGTACTGGTATACACAACAAAACAAAAAAACGGAACAGAAAACAGGAGAGAAATAAAACAAATAACAAGAGATATTCTGCAAAAATACAGAAAAGAGAAAACAACAACAACCTAATATGGCACATGAGAAAGACTAATATACAAAGACAAAAGAAGAGAAAAGATAAATCAAAAACAGTGTGGAGTTCAGTTACCATACAGTGTGGTCTGGCCTCTAATTGACATGAGTGTTGGTCGTTGAAAGAGAGAGAATGCTTGAGGAGGTTAGGAGGGGATTTGTACTGAAATGGGGTTTCAATTTACATTTTTATAGGGGATGTGACAGTGTCAGATTAAATCTAAGTTGTTAAAGTAAGTGATGAATGACTGCCAATAATTGAAAAATGTATCGGTTGAGCCCCTGATTGTGAATTTGATTTTTTCCAATTTCAGGAGTGGCAGTTTATATCAGTGGCGTGTTCTACCGACGTTATACGCTATATACGTGGTATGCCGTGCTGAGTTTTTGTTTCTTTTTTTTAAGCGTATACTGATCATTTCATCCATTGACCACGCGCGAGTGTATAGCCCTTAGAGTATATATGAATAGAGACAGCACCCGGATGAAACCCTGAGGCGAAATGGACAATTTGATATTGCAGCGTGGGCCCAAACACATGAACGCGCTGGTCCGTTGACTATCATTGTGCACGTTCACGATGACACGTGAACGCTGAATGCCTGCAATGATAGTCAGCGGCAGCGCGTTCATGTGTTTGGGCCCAATCCATCCCAGAATGCACTCTGTTCCTACCCAGAATGCACAGTGAAATCGTCTCATGCGCTTTTGAGCAACTTAATGCAAGTGGATGGGAGGAGAACTCGAGTGCCGTCTCTATTCATATATACTCTAAGGTATAGCCTATACGTGCGCAGGGAATAATTATGGTATACCGTCTGAAAGGATCCTAGGCTACAGCACTGGTTAAGTCCCATATCCCTACAGCATGAAGTGTTGAACTGAAATACCACTGCAGTGCAGACTATACTGTTCTTCATTGAAGGATGTCGGTTGACTTTGTAATTTGCACACTGTTAGGGCCGATTCATACTCCTATTTTACCGCTGTTTCGGCGCTGTAGTGCCGAAATGATTTCGGCTCGTCAGAAATTTTCAGTAGCACCGAAGAGCCGACTTTAGGACGGTACCTGCCCCCCCGAACCTAAAATGACGTCACATTGTAGGCCCTACAGAGCCGAACCGACTTTTATGTATGAATCGGCCCTTAGTGCTTTGCACATGTTGCTGTGTCTGTTGTCCTGGGGATGCACGCGCTGATTAGACTCACCAACGGACCGACATGCGGAAACAACGGTCGAACATGCACTGCTCCCGTGCTTGCGGTTAGGGTTTCATGTGGCCCCTTAACAAGAACCACTTGTATGTTCTACAGACTGGCAATGAAGTGATTTGGAGTTGTGTATGTACCCTGTTGCCAGAGGGGTTGGCACTGGCCCTGCCACAGGGACATGCCCTGTGGCAGCGCCGGTGCCAACTCCTCTCCGGCTGCTATTCTGATTCCCCCAAGTCACTGAACAAGATCTCTGGTAATGTACTTACAGCAAACTAAACACTGCTTTGTCTCAGTGTAGGCCAGCGGGATACAGAGACACCCAAGGGAGATGCAATTACTTTAGTCCCACATTAACATAACAGGGAGAGCAGTGCCACTCAAACGTGCGTGTGTGTGTGTGTGTGTGTGTGCGTGTGTGTGTGCGTGTGTGCGTGCGTGCGTGCGTGCGTGCGTGCGTGCGTGCGTGCGTGCGTGCGTGCGTGTGTGCGTATAATTTGACAAGAAAAGAAAGAAAACATTTGACAGTGTGCATTAATGGCCAAATACAATTTAGTGTCAAACATTCAATGTATATCAATCATAGGGCCTAAATAGAAACAAGACCGCAAAGGACTTTCTTTTGGTGCTATCTATCCCTTTTGGACTGAGTGTTTGACTGTACTCTGTTGCTGTTTATACATTCTGTCTAATACACTATTCAATCAGTCAATCAATCACTTAATGGAGAATTCCATGCTAGAAGGCTTTCTTACCTTTATTTGTAGTTGTTACGTCCCCACCAAAGAGGTCCAGGTGTTATTTTGTGCAAAACCTCCTTATTGGCTATTTCTCCTACCATAAGCCCTAAATTAATTGAATGGGAATTGAATGGGGCTATGGGGTGTTATGCTAATTCGCTTATTTCCATCGCTCAAAATTATAATTTTTTTGTATATATCCTCTCTTTATAATGTAAATAATATCCCAAGCGGCACACTTTACTACTTATTTCGATGGAAATAAGCAAATTAGCATAACACCCCATAGCCCCATTCAATGCAATGCAATTCATTGAGGGCTTATGGTAGGGGAAATGGCCAATAAGGAGTTTTTGCACAAAAAAACACCTGGACCTCTTTGGTGGGGACGTAACAACTACAAAGAAAGGTAAGAAAGCCTTCTAGTATGGAATTCTCCTTTAATGGAATGGCCAAGAGTCTGCTAATACAATATCTACTGTACACCCACCCATCATATCATAAAAACGGGTCTGTCTGTGCACAGCATATCAAGGCAATAATTAACGGTAGACCATGGCATGGAGACAAGGCACACACGATGATATATGTACGTGATCGAACGAAGTGGTGAAAACATAGAAATAATCCATAAGTCTTGTTTCACTATTTCCTAACCTACATTGTTTAAGTGACAGATAGTATTCATATTGTAAATATGGTCGCTAACGTCACGGTTTAGCGACTAGCACTTTGACAGCTAAAAACTGTCATCTAGCTTGTTTACAACTGAAACGCACTTCCTGTCCTCTACTTCCTCATCAAAATAAGAGCCACTTGTAATGATTAGTCTACTTACAGGACGTTAACATCTCATTTGAGTTTGAGTGACTGTCAGCTTTCTCTAAATCCCTGTCTCTCAGCTGTTGGTGCGCAAATGCGCCTCCATGCCTTTGATCTACCGCGCACCAAACGTTTTGACGACGCATGCGCACTGGCGCACCACTTGTGTGCACCCCTGGTCATATTGATAACGTCAGTTTTGTCGAAATATGGATCGAGGAATGGTGGATGGTGGATCTGAGATTATGAATTCGCCAAATGTGAAAAACATTCCAAACATTCCAAACAATACAAAATAAGTGATCTGAGATTGACTTGCTTGGCCTACTGGCAGCATGTGTGTGAGACTAACCGCGCCACACAGACACACACAAGGACGGACGGACGGACGGACGGACGGACGGACGGACGGACGGACGGACGGACAGACAGACAGACAGACAGACAGACAGACAGACAGACACAGACAGACACACACAGACAGACACAGACAGACAGACAGACAGACAGACAGACAGACAGACAGACAGACAGACAGACAGACAGACAGACAGACAGACAGACTGACTGACTGACTGACTGACTGACTGACTGACTGGAGTCTGTTGGCAGGTAACCAGCCATTGGTCTACTTGGTTACTAGACCAATGGAATACCCGCATACCAGCTTGTGACTGCTATTAATTAAATAAACGGTAATTTTGGACTGAGGCCGATTTAAAAAATGCCTTCTTATTCAAAAAAGACAAAAAAATTATGTTGCTATATACTGTACGTACATAGCAAAAACTACCCCAAAAGGGGTTTTCTGTCCTGAAAGGTATAGTTACAAAAAGGGCTTCCCGTCCTTCCCCCAAAAATTGATAACAAAAAGACCTAGAGAATACAGTAGATAGAGAGGGGAACACTGCATTCTTAACAGGGAGCTAGCCTGACAGCTCACCAGGAGAGACAGATGGGGTGGTGATGGAACCCGAGGAGAGAGAGAGAGAGAGAGAGAGAGTAATATATGGAGAGGAGGGGGTTGGAGAGAGGGATGCTGGCTGTCACTGACGCAGCACTTCAGCTCCACCGTGACCTTCTTTCCAGCCATCTTAAGATCTCCACGCTAACGACAGCGACAGCACCGACAGCCCTGGTCGCCGGGGGTCACGGGGAGCTTGATGGCCGATGCATATGGAATGAGGAGAGAGACGGGAAGCTACTGACGCTCACCGCTCTACTCTCTCACGCTCTGTCAAAAAAGCCGCCTGTGGGTGGGGCGCGGCATTTTCTTCTTAGACTGAGCTGCGGGTTGCACCATTATGGCTAAAAAGGATAATACTGGAAAGCCATTCGTTCTTTTGCTGTGATCATGACTTCCAAACGCAATGTTCAGCTAAGATGGTTTGGCGGAACAACATTGCCACTAAACGACAAAGAACTGATATTTTGTCATACACAATTCATATAAACGTTTTCTTTGTGCACATTCATGTCAAAAACGGAACAGAAGAACGCATACAAATGTCAGGTATGCGTGGTGAGAGGAGGGGAAGAGAATGGGGGGGATGAGTGGGAAGAGTGCAGCAGCATGTCTGTGAACTGCAGGCACGAAGCGACAGCTCTGCCTGCCACCCTTCCTCCCCTCCCTTGCTCCTCTTCCTCTTCTGCCTCTCCCCCTTTCAATCAGCACGGTATTCAATCAGTAAGATTCACTGTCCCCTCTCGGCTCCGTCGCGACGACAGACAGACACGGCACACACAGCTACAATTGTGTGGCTCACTGGGTGATCAGCAAGCGGCGCTACGGTGCGAAGTGTCAGAAGGGAGGGACGGATCCACAGGCTTTTATTTTTGACAGACAGTGTTCAGTGTCCGCGGTGCTTGTCGCCGTTTCCAAGGGAACGGAAACATAAGCCAATAGGAGCACTGGTGGATGAATTAGCCCTATTCATTTGTTCCGGGTGTTGGCTTGCACACTGTACTGCCTGTCATGTGACCATTTGAAAACATTCAGAGAAACACTCATGACCGATCCAGTCTGTGCAGCAAACAAAAGGCGAGCCAGGGGCTTTGGTGTGATAATGTACAGATTTCGTGTGTCTGTCTGGCAAAGCCGTTTCACCATTAGAAGTATTATTATTATTGTTTGCTGCATATTGTTTTTCGCCTGCACTGCGGACAGATCGCTCTTTTATTTGTGAATCTTATACCTTGAAAAGCACTGTGTAATGCTCTTTTTTTTAAGTGCTAAATGAATAAACTTTTACTTTGTGTGTGTGTGTGTGGGGGGGGGGTTCCAGGTGGTCCCCAGCAAAATGTGTTAGTATAGCATCACAATCATTGTAACCACTTTATACGTTGGCTATTAAAAAACTATCATAGCGCGTTCATGCTGTGCTGCGAGCTTGTACATCCATTTTTGTCCCTGACAAAACCGTTTCAGATGGGGGTCCGCGGCCAAATAAATATGAATTTGGGGCTCCCCACTGACACAAAAACCTTTGAGAACCCCTGCTTTACACCTTCACAGGTCAATCAACAATTAGTGTTTTTAATTCAGTTTAGTGTCGTTGCTGACCAGTGGAAACCGTATGTTCAAAACCATTACGTTTTAGTCAATGGAAAAAGGAGCTGTGTAACAGTGGATCCATTGTAGTCATTATTTAGTCAAAACTATTGTGCATAATAGTTAAATATTCATGAAATCCACAGGGAGACTTAATGACAACTCAAAATGAAAATAGCAGATCTACTAATTCACGAGTTGCGATGCAACGGCTTGCAGATTTGACATTTTCCCTACTTATACGCTAAACGTTGACAGAGTGTAATCACCAAATTGTTTCATGTTTTATTCAATATAACGTTTCGTTTGCAACAACTTGATCTCTCCTTTTTATTGAAATATGTCTCTAAGCATAAGTTCAAGAAAGAAGATCTCTCTCACACTTCTTCTTCATCTTTATGGCTGGGGATGCTTCCCAATATCCTTTCATTTACAACTTGAAGTGTGAGCACTTCTAGCCAATCAGGCGATTGGACTCCGCCTTTGAATATCACTACCTCGGACCCTGTCCCTGTCTGTCATTCTCTTTTCAGCTAAAACAATCTTTGGCACAGAATACAAAGCAGCAGCAGCAGAGCAGCAAGATGGCAGAGCAGCAGCAAGAAGAATGATATGTGAGCACGGCAGGGAGTCAGACTCAGGGACAGAGGTTTAAATAGTCTGTGTAATCATGTGACTGATCAGGAGTTGACACTCCTTTGAGTTGTCTGTCTGGGAGAGTGTCTTTTCCCAGTGTTTTTGCCCAGGTGGACAGGGTTTTGAGGTAAGTTTAAGCATCATTTCTGTGAGGTTAGGGTTAGGGTTAAGGTTAGGTTTAGCCAGGCATAGTGTTTGTGAAGTTACATTAGGGTTTAGGCGCAACCTGGGCGAAACACCAATGAAAGAGGGAGTCCTTGTCTGCCTGAACTAGCTCTGCATAATTTCAGTCAGACTGTACTTATTGCGCATAATATATAAAGCATACATATTTATTATTTAAGCATATTATTTGGCGTCACGGCGACTCTGTCTCATTTCATTCATTCCCTGTAAGTATGAATTATAATAAATGATTTGCGAACTAGATTTTATAGGGAATGGAATTAAATAGACCCCCAAAACGGCAAGACCCCCAAAATGCTTTGAGAGACAGAGCTTGAAGGAACATCCACTACAAGATTGAGCTGAATACACTACATAGCAGTGGCGTGCACAGACATTTAGAGGGGCAGGTGCTCAAGTGAAAAAAGGGCACCTTGTGCAGCGCGAGGAACCGGCCTTAATAGTGTGAGATTTATAGATTTTGGGGCATAAATAATATATTAGAAGCTTTGTATCAATAATTGATCAATGTCACCATGGTCCACATACTGTACAGTGTACACTGTACAAAAAAAATCAAAAGGGAACAATGCTGTCCAGAGGGCAAAGGGCAGGTGCTCTAGCACCACCTAGTGTCTATCTGTGCACGCCACTGACATCTAGCCATAGCCATAAACAATACCATGCATTTATGCAAGGATGAGTACCATTTATCAGCCAAAAAACACCACAGAAAAGAAAATCCCCAGCAATCCACCAGATCTGCAAAAATAACTTTGCAAGCCATTGTGGCAGCATATTGACATTTTTTTGTTTTTGTTTTTGCAGATTTGGCAGCATGTTAAGTACTATGTTTCAGCATATTAGCACCCTTAGCATCAGGGCAGATTTGGCAATATTTTAAGTACCATAGCACTATTTAGCAGTAGCATCAGGGCCAAAATAAAATATGCTTAAATATTTATGCTCTATATATTTATGCTCTATATATTTATGCGGCTGCCCAATAAATATATGTATTCAATCCAAGAGTTGTCTGACTGAAATCACAGTGCTGGTGTTGCTGCTGCCGACACATCCTTATGATCCTTTGCAACATTTGGTGGGTTATGCCAACCTTAGATGGCATCTCAGTCTGGGCTATCCTGGGAGGGTAACAGTCAGCGTACTATTCCCTCTGAGGCCAAGGGTTGGGCCAACAATGGTCTTTTTACAGTGATCTGTCATCAGTAGGCAGGCACAAGCATCCTACACACAACTATAAATTATGGGAGACAAAAGCATACTGTAGGCTTGCTCTGTCAAAACAGGAAACCTGAGTGTTTTGTTCACTGGCTATGGCCCAACAGCCACTTTCACTATCTTACCAGACATCTAGACCAGTGCTTATCAACCTTTTTCATATCAAGGTTCGTTATTTATTCAGCATTTGTATTTGTATTCTGTATTGATGTTGGTACCATAGATAGAGCATAGAGATAACGGGGAAAACAATTCTCTAATTGTGTAGACTTCCTGTAATTGATGTAATGCCGATGTTTAACAATAATTTAACTCTCCAACTTCTCCTTTGATCCACACATTCCTGGTCCAGTGGGAATATACAGTATATATATATATATATATATATATATATATATATATATATATATATATTTTCTATATTTTTCTCTATCACTCAATCACTAAACACGGGTGAAATTCCCCCGAACAGACATTAGCAAAAATATAATTGTCCGGGTGTAAATCACCAGTGTTTAGTGTTAATAATTTAGGGTTAATAATGCATCTGGGTGCCGCATGATTGGAGACATTCCAGCCTATCATTATTATTTTTTATTATTTTTTTTCACAGTTTTGTTTATTCAAGATTTCAGGGTATACAGTAAATAAAACAATATGACAGTATATGTGACACACCCATATGGAACATACCAAAGAGATAACATGTACATATAAATGTTGTGACCACTATATGCAAAATATTGTGGTAGCATAAAAGCAATTATATAGTCCTATAGCTAACAGGGAAGTGATGGCAGTTACAAACCACATAACCTGAATCAAGTTTTGAAACAAACACAAACGCAAGACAAGACAAGACAAGACAACATGGCATTCCAGCCTATCATTATTAAGCAAGACTCCTATAGGACTATCTAAGGTTATCTAAGGACTATCCTAAGGTTAGCAAGGAATATCACCTCTAATACTAAGCATGTGTTGTATGGAGAATATAGGTTGCTACCTTCAGGAAGGAGATATGGTGTACCAGCATACAATAAGGTCAGACTAAAGAGGTCCTTTGTCCACCAGTCGACCTTGAGGCTTAATCAAGAGTCGTAGTAGCCACAGGATAATCTAAGCGGTGGATATTGCTCTTGTCTTCATGTCTTTATGTATGTAAATTGTCTTGTTCTTTGTGTTATGTCAAATGTGTGTACGTATATGTGTTCTGCATACTTGGCTGCTGTGTCGCAAGACACATTTCAGTGTGAACTGACAATAAAGTACTATATCATATCATCTCTGAGAGTCACAGCATACTCCTGAACTCTTACAGACTGTCCTCGGGTCGAGCAAGCTTTTCCCTTGAAGTGAAACATTCCAGCCCACCATCACGGACACCAGGGGTTTGAATCCGCTGCATCTAGCTTGGCCAGGCGCTCCAATAAACACAATTGGCCTGTCCAGGCGGGGAGGGCGATCTCTGTCGCTGTGCTATAGCTACAGGTTGGTCAGGGCACCTGTTGTTCAGCGGGGAGCAGAAGTGGGGAGGATGGCATGTTCCTCTGCACTCGTTACATCCTCTCGGTGAAATTCCTCACTGTTAGTTGAACAGAAGTGGCTGGTGACTTCATGGTATCGGAGGAAACATGTGCTCATCTAAACCCCGCCACGTGACCAACCCCCGCCACGTGACCCTGTCGCTTAGCCGCGACAGGGACTACACACGACACGTTGTGTAGTCCCTGTCACCGCTACAGTAACCGCTGTGTGGGGATATGTGGGGAATTGGCATAACTAAATTAGGAGAAACGGAGAAAAAGGGAAGAAACAAAGAACAGGAACGTCAGCTGCGTGTTGTTTAGGCCTGGTAGGTGGCTGAAGATAACTTCTCACCAATGCAGAGCTGTGCATGTGTATACACCCATGTAAATGCTCAAGCAGATGAGACACACACCTGTGTGTGACCAAATAGGCATGGGTTTCCTTTTTCAAGGCACATGTGAACACACATCAAAATGTCAATCAAGAATCTGCAAATAGGACACACATATAACTGCTTGCAGGACCTAAAATCACTGTCACTGCTCAGTCATTAGTTAACTACTTGGGGCCGGAGGCAAAAAGAATACAGAGCGGCCGCACACCTTTGGCCGCGCACCTTTGGCCGCACACCTTTGGCCGCGCACCTTAAGGGCCTCTCTATCTGAAATTCCCCACATTTTCATGCATTTGGGTGCCGCCTGTAGAACCTAAAATTCTACCTCTATTTGGGGCCCTGCTGCACGGCCGGAGGCACATTTTCTTCGACTTGCATGCCTCACCTCACCTCACCTAGGTGAGGTGAGGTGAGGCACCTTAAGGGCCTCTATCTGAAATTCACCACTGTTGCATGCATCTGGGTGCCGCACGCAGAACCTAAAATCACTGTCACTTTGGCAACAACTTTCAACAACTATTGGATATGCTCTTGGGAAGCCAGGACATATCAGTCAGGGCCTCCCTTTACCTGTTTGTGTAATTCAGTAATTCCTTCTTCTGTCAAGACTTATGCAGTAAACATTACTACATTTACTAAAGTATACATGATGTGTAACAACATTATCATAATGGGATGGGCCACTAATATTACATGATAAAAACAAACAAACAAAAGTCCATCCTTACACTTCACAGAAATGAAGAGAAATATGCAATCCTTTTATCGTGAGCTACTGTATACAATATATATATATAATCATGTCATACCACTAAGTATGAAGTTAGAGAGGGATGCGGTTCCAATCTAGCAATCATACGTTGGATGCTGTCGTTTTGAGCTGATGCAACAATGAAAGAAGATTGCAGAGAGGGCAAATGCATGTGTGCGCTATGTCACATACTGTACAAGGCATTCTCCTTTTGGTCAGGTTGTTTATATCCAGGTCTCTAGAAAATGACCATTAAATGGCAAAAGGTAAATGATTAGCCAACAAAGTTGACACAACATGTGATGCTGAACAGGCAAGTGTGATCAGGCAAGCAACCCCCGACTGTCGTGCGCCTGGTCACACACCTGGCCATATCACCATTAAAGGCCTATTCATACTCCAGTTTTAGGTGATAAGGTGACCACCGAAAACTACAACATAACGTCACGCCGCGGTGGCAAGCAACTCACCGCTCACCTGAACCTATGGACCATACTCCTATTTTAGAGCCGAATAAAAGTCGGTTCGGCGCTGTAGAGCCTACAATGTGACGTCATTTGAGGTTCGGGGGGGGGGGGGGGGGGGGGGGGGGTAGGTACCGTCCTAAAGTCGGCTCTTCGGTGCTACTGAAAATTTTGACGAGCCGAAATCATGTATGAATCGACCCTATGACCTGAACATCTGACATCTCTGTTTTTTTTTACTAACCACTTTTTACTGACCAGGTGGTCACCTTATCACCTAAAACTGGAGTATGAATAAGCTTTTACCTAGTCCTCTCCTGTAGCTCCGCAACAACAAAATATTATTATTTACAAATCTACGGAAATGCCAAAACTGGACGTGATAATGGACATTTCTTTTGTTGAACACTTATCATTTGTCCAGCCTTTTTTCTTTTCTTTTTTTTGGGGGGAAACCATAAATGCAAATGTCCTCTTCCAGTCACATGACAGAACTCCACTGACTTGTGTATACATATATGGGTCGCTACAGAGAAATACGTCAATCTGGAACTACTGACACAAGGTACTTTGCTTATATCACAAGATAGGAAGACAACACAAGCTCATTTACCTTACATTTACATTAGGCTGCATTTCAGACACTTGGCTGATAGTCTCATCCAGACTCGAGCCACCAGCATTAAATGCTAGGGGTGCAACAGTTAATCAAACTATTTAATTGATAATAATTTAATAAAATAATAATCGATCAATAATCGATCCCATTGTTGGGCATGTCATTATTGGCGAAACATTTTGAAAGATTTCAAATTTAGTGAAAATAGCCTGCGTTGAGCTTGTAGATTTTCACGACAGCATTTTCAACACCATTGTACGATGAAGTAGGCTATAAAATA
This sequence comes from Electrona antarctica, assembly GCF_951216825.1. Taxonomy (NCBI): domain Eukaryota; kingdom Metazoa; phylum Chordata; class Actinopteri; order Myctophiformes; family Myctophidae; genus Electrona; species Electrona antarctica. The sequence goes on from NC_136807.1 coordinate 45,020,545, forward strand.
AAGCTTAAGTGATTAGTTGATTTGTTGTTATATATACTTTTTTTGAAAGATGTTTTTTTTAACATGCATCTCGATTATTCAATTAATTTAAAAATCATTCAACTGAATAATTGCAAAACAATAATAGCTAATTGCAGCCCGATTAAATTCTATAAAAGAGTCCCTGATCACATCTATCTAGGTGGCCTTGTTGGCCATACATGAACTTGAATACATTCATATCCAAAAACGTTATGCGGTGCGATGGACTATGACTGTATCTAATGTATTACCATTTCTCCCCCAGTACGTGGTGACGGTACTGACAAATTCTGAGGATATACGATTTAAGTAACTCATTTCAGTTGGAATTACATTTGAGAAAAAGCAGGGAAATGTTACAATCAATTTCCTTTCCAGTTTACCTCCAGGATAACCCCTACTTTTGGCAGTTATAGATTGGACACATTTACAGCCATGCTTTAAGATATAACATATCTCACATAGACTTGTAAAAAAGAAATGGCTCATGAAAATGGAACAGGGATACATCCACCCTATGGCTGTTGTTGCAAATACATCCATCCTATGCTCACATGTCTGATGGAATATTAACGAACTGGGCACAGCTTAATGTTCCTGTGTTCTGTTCTAAGTGACACAAATATGTGACATGTATCATCCTCTGGTTAAAAGTGTGCCCACTGGCACCCACCAGGAACATAAAAGAATCTGACGAAGGATTCATATCCTGTCTTGCGCTCATATGTTTCTCAGCACACATCATGGGATGTGAAATGCCAATAGCTGGGCATTGAGTGTGTTTGACCTTTTGTTGTGTGAGACCATGTTAGGTAATCCAAAAGTAACACTTTGGGCTGTGTCAGTGCCTGTGGCCAATTCTCACCTGAGGACATATTAGTGAGCACATTAACTTCTTTAGTGGAGAATGTGGGCTCTCGGCCTGTGATTGTGTGAACACTGAATCACGCACTACTAATTATAAACCAGAATACACAGGGCAAGAAACCACACATTTTGGTTAGTGGCTGTTAATCCGTTCCCGAAATGAATGTCCACAAATTCACAATTTTTCCTGATCAAAATGACAAGAATCTCAGAAACAGATTTACCAGACTACAAACATTTACCAGCATTTTTTTTTGGGGGCTTGTGCTAATTTCTCCCTGTGCATAGCAAATATCCAAGGATTGGGTTTAGATTGTATACAGAACACAAACATACAATTAGCTGCTGCTGAGATAGACATCCACTTGTAGAATAGGTTAATAACTATAAAATACTTCACCTTTTTTCTTGTTTAACAGCACATACCTATAGTACATTTACATTAGAGGGGCCGCTAAATGAAAAACTTTGTGATTCATAAAATAACAGAACTTTAACACAGACACCTATACGGATGGACTGGTGCATCAGAGAAGACCATTGGCCGATTAATGTAGAAGACTGGACTCCTGGCCTGCACACAGGCTGTGTGCAGAGCACACTGTATTCATCAGATTCAATAAGGAATTTAAATGTATTGGGAACAGAAACAATGTTTCAGAAAGGACCTTATCCTTTCTTCTAAATTCTTGATTCAAAAAGTGTTTCAGTAATCCTCCACCTAATTTACCTATAGCTAAGCGGCAAAGCCCCTCCCCAAACTGCTATGGTCCAATCACATCTAAGCATAACATGGGTTATTGGTCCACCAATAGTTTTCCTATATGATAAAACATTGTTTTAAAAAAGAAATGTCACGCACATATTTTTCCAGTACATATGGCAGGCCTGAAGGTCTGGTTCCAAAAATTAACCAGTATTTAATGTGTAAGATTCATGATATTTATTATTTGTTTACACTCCTGTGGCTGTTTGTATGACAAAGGAGTTTGTTGACATGAAGTAACAGATTGTTGATCAAAGGACTTTAAGGTCTCTAAAGTGTATGCAATTTGTGGCCGCCGGAGGTGCCTATGCTGTATTCTTTACCGCCTTGTTTAAACAGCATTACTAGTTATTCATAAAAGACCTGTTGACCAGTGAGGAGATCCTGTAAAGGACATTTAGAGACTTACAAATAGACACTTCTATATCCAAAGAACAGAACCTCATAAAGGAGGTAAAAAAGGGAAAAGAAACATATACAGGGAGGGGAAAAAGGGCTGGGTGGTGGGGGGAGGGGATTCAGATTCTACTGGGGCCAGTTTCGAATTGCAGCCGTCCGTAGGTGCCCTTTGAGAGCGGTTTTGAAGGAGTCAAGGGATTCGCATGTCTTAATGACTGGTGGTAGGGCGTTCCACATTTTGGTGGCATAGGAGCGGAAAGAATTTAGTCCCTTGTTTGTGCCGAATCTGGGTTGCACATGTTTTGTTGCACTCCCTCTGGTGTTATGGGTGTGGACTTCATTAACATTAAGGAAGTATTTAGACAGGTACATGGGTATCTTGGTGGTGTAGCGAACCTTGTGGACCAGACCCATTGCAAAATGCTGTACTCTGTCATCGACCTTAAGCCATTCCAGCCTGTCAAAGTGGGCAGGGGTGAGGTGGGTTCGGGGGGTGAGGCCAAGTAGGAACCTGACCAATTTGTTTTGGGAAGTCTGGAGCCTTGTTTTAAGGGCCTTTGAGGTGCTGTGGTACCAAGAGGTGCATGCATAGTCAAAGAAACCTTGTACGAGGGCTCCTGTTAGTCTTCAAGGTGTTTTTGTTGACCAGTGAGGAGATCCTGTAAAGGAATCTTGTTCTTTGGTTGATTTTTTCGATTACGTTGGTGGCCATTTTATCACTGGAAAGATTAGCCTCCAGGATGGAACCTAGGTAGGTAATTTCATCTTCTCGTGTGATAATATTGTCACCAACTCTAACCAAGAAGCCATCTGCCTTGCTGAGGTTACTATTTGATCTAAAGAGAATGGATTCAGTTTTTCCCAGGTGAAAGATAGTTTGTTATCAGCGAGCCAGGTGCAGATTCTGAGGGCTGAGGGCCTTTTCAACCTGCAGTTTGTTCATGTCCGAGACTAGCAGTGCTGAGTCATCTGCGAACAGGAACAAGTTGCAGTCACACGCTGATGTCATGTCGTTTACATATATTAGGCACAGATCTAATTAGTCCGATTGAATGTTGCAGGCCTACTTAAGGCCCTAAAAGGTATTTGGGACAGCCTTGTTCTTAAGACTTACAGCAAGAGAAGTGTATCTGTGCCAAGATAAAATGTGGATAGTTGACATCCACGGTGTAAATTAAATATGGAGGATTCATACCTGGATATGACACACATTAATGTAAGGTGTAAATTGGATCGTTTGTTCCCATAAGTATAGGACTTATGAACAAGCAGGCCCCATCTCAGTTCCGTGCATAAAATGTGATGTGATACCTCTTGGAACTATGACTGGTGGCCTTCTGTTGGCATTGTTTCTTTATTGTCTATGTACTGTGTGATCTGTTTGTTTCCATATGTTTTATGTATATCCTGATGACTGCTGTGCACAAAACAAATTTCCGAAAGGACAAATAAAGTATCTATCTATCTATCTATCTATCTATCTATCTATCTATCTATCTATCTATCTATCTATCTATCTATCTATCTATCTATCTATCTATCTATCTATCTATCTATCTATCTATCTATCTATCTATCTATCTATCTATCTATCTATCTATCTAGACTATCTATCTAGACTATCTATCTATCTGATTATCAGCTCTCCAGACACTCAACACACAGTTTCACTCAACAAATAACAACACTTTAGAAACTACACCTATACAGTATACAATTCTTCTTTGTATTCTTTTAACTGCTGTCTTCAGTGCCCATGTAGTAAGCCTCCTATGTGTTCAAACTGTTGTTCACTGACTGTTAATCTGTAATGTTGCAGCTAAGAACTCCATACCATTGACAATATGTACATCCTGGTCCAGTCAGGATTAAATGCCTGGATAGCCAACCAGCAATGTTCCATTTGTGTCACCTGTTATCCTAGATACTTGTCTACCTACCTGTGGATTAAGCCAGTGTTCTCTTTCACGCCCCTCTAGTATTATCTTTCTCATACCCTTATGTCTAGGTATGCAACAAAAAGCCAGTGTTATGTATTTATTTGTGTACAAAACAACTAATATGTCCTAGCTGGGAGGGATATGAGAACATGTTAAATTCTGAAAACTGCTATCCATTCCCCTTTGGATTTTAACCGTATTGCTGGCTCTTGAACCCATGTTTGGACTTCTAAGTGCACTGGGCAGAAGCTCTGGCAAACGTAGACTGGGAGGGAGGAAAATTTTAGCTTTCTTAATTTTGGAAGACCTGCCCAATGTCACCGCTGCATAGCAATGCGACAGCCCCGACCAACCCCACTCCCTCAGCCTCAGGCCAGACCAGCAGACTATACTGGCTATGTGTTAATTGAGACTTAACCATTTCCCAAGGAGTGACAATGGCCCCCCAACACTCCTCTAACAAATTCCATGTGAGTCTACTTGTCAAGCGTCCCTAGTATTATCATCAACACACAAAAGCTTCCTAAAACAGAGTTTCATAATAACAACCCTGCAAACAATGTTCTTTCTATAAAGCAGCATCACACCGAACCAACCCCAACTGACAACGAAAACCTGGAGACTCCGAGAGCAATTGACAATTTGGTCATGTAGCAGATGCTCCCGGGGTGCATGTAGCCTACGTTGGTTATACATACTAACAGTCCGACAGGCATTAGTCGAGTAACTTGCAAAGTGCAAGGTGAAGAACACTATAGTGTAGGCCGGGTATGTGATTGTGGAAGTATAAGACAACAGTGATGTGGAACTAGGTATAGCTGGATAGTGGATAACCAACATAACCGTTGTTGTAGGCCTCCCACCCCTGGATTTGGGCCTATGTCTCTCACATCCAAAGGAGAATCCATACATGAAGATAGATATTAGGCTTCAGGCAAGAGTCATGGCTACACTGCTAGCTAGCATCTATGTAATAATAAGTTAACATAGCATGCACACATCTATCAAGGTAACTGGAATAAGCAACACACGCACGCATGCACGCACGCACGCACACACACACACACACACACACACACACACACACACACACAGAGAGAGCATCAATGTAATATCATCAGTTATTACCTATCTAGCGAGAAGTGCTGCAGAGTGCAGACACAAAGCTAAGCAGTGGCTGACACAGCATCAATAAGGGATGGCAAGGATTATTATAATGGCATGCTGCTGGCTAGGGTTGAGGAAGTAGGTTGGAAATCACCCCCCCAAAAGACACACAACACAACACTATTGTATTGGAAAGAAATACACCATCCAATAGAGCAGGCTATAGCCTACTTCTGTATTTGCCTATAAGAGGCTAATAAGCACCAATCCAATGTTCTCATTTCCATCAACAGTCAGTCACTGAATAAAAAAAAGAAAGAAAAGGGAATAGCCATTTTTCAAATTCTCAATCGTGGCTCATCTTGCGCCTGACATGGTTAACTATTCATTGTACTTGCCTCCGCATCAAACAAACAGCATACTGTAGTGTAGCCTACTGTATGGCTACCCTCGGCTACTCAGTAGTCACTACTGACTGAATCTGCAGGCGGTCTAGCTGGAAAGTGGGTTAGGCGGTCACCGTCACACTGCTAGCCCACTCTCCGCTACACACTGCTGCAGCTACAAAACAATACCGTTAGCAGCTAGCATCATCATTCTGTGGGCATCGCAGGTTGTACAATGTTTTAGACTCCCCTACACAACACAAACCCGGGAGTCGGGAACCCCCCAAAGTTATGCCGTATATAGGCAGCATCGCGTTGTTTCCCAAATGATCATGATAATTATTTCATTTCATGATCATGTATTCAGAATTGATTATACTTGCCCAGTTGCCCCTCGCTGATAGTGAGCACGATCTCATCCATGAGAAGAGAGCGGAATTCTACGTCCTCTTCAGTGCAGCGCTGTTTCAGAGCCCGGAGGATCTGCACTTGGGGATACTCCTGGTGAATACGCCGGTCAGTCACGAACCAAACCCGGGAACACATTTTTGGATGTGGAACTTTGAGGAGCCGAGTAGCAGCCAGAGGGGAAGGGGGGGAAAAGTAAATAAAGGAAAATTCACAGCTGTGGCGTGTGTACTGTGTGTGAGGGGGCGGTGGATGGGTCGTGTAGCGCAGGGATGGATGGATGCTGCCGCTCACACAATGGAGTACAGCAGCTAGACAGAGCAGGCGTGCGGGTTTGCCCGCTAGAAGGACCGTGCTAGCGAGTTCCGTTCGTCCGGCCGTTTGCCTTCATCTGCAGTCCTTCGAGACCCGTCCCTCAGATCACCAGACTATTGATTACTTAGATGCTGACTTAAAAAAAACGGTCTCCCGACCCCTACTAAAAAGCCCAAAGATGCTGCACTATTTGCCCGCGAAGGGCAAACAAAGCTCCGGCTCTGTTACTGCGCTCTATTCTCCGCTCGGCCGGGTCGAGACCACCAGCATACACGCCACGAAATAGTAATATAAAAAAGTGGGATCACAATGAAACCCCCCACCCGCGCGGCCGTCCGTCCGTCCACACACACACTGGGCTCCGTTTGGCTGCTATCCACGAGGTATCGGTGCTGAAAAGTGCACGCTAATTCCTAGCCCTGCGTTTTTTTCCTCCTCCTTACAACTATCACGTCGGTCTCCGCGTTCCCGTTTTGTCAACAGACCTGCCAATGATAATAGCGGTTCTGCCAGCGAAGTCGACCAATTGCAACTTATAAAGCCATGAAAACACTCGTGCGCCCTCCGCGTCTTCCAATGGAACGGTGGAAGGTGTGGATGACCCGTGGCCGCGCGTAGCCAATGGTGACGGCTTAACGGGAGTTAGAGGGACGACCGGAGTATTTTAATACATCATGGACACTCACTCCACTCCACGGCGCGGACCGGAGAGCGCGCGGAAGCTGTGTGTGTTTGAGTGAGTGCGTGCGTGCGAATCAGTGCGTGAAAAAACACCCAGTTCCCATAGCCCAGAGGAACCGTCGCCCCTGTGATTGGGTAGATGTTGGTTGTCACAGGGAAACGACAGCCTCTCTCCACAGAGCCTGTTTGTCTCTAGAGACAACAGACTTTCTAGTCTACTAATATAATATCTTTTAAGAGTTGACTTTGTTTTCTTACTCCAACATTGACTCTATAGTTAAATAGAACTCTAGTATTATTGACTAATTTATCTACTAGTTTACAAACAGTGCCTCAATTATGTGTGGCGAAAAGGAAAAAAAAACTTGACATGATTTTTCCTTGACCAGATTTTTTTTCGACAATGTCTTCTCCTCGTATGCCACTATACTAGAGAGGTATGGCAGCGCGCGCCTGGCTGCCTGACAACCAACTAGCCAATCACAGCACGACCCGCTCCGTTTAGAATATGGGATCGTCGTCGTGGCTCTCTCTCTATCTATCATCAATACACACCAGCACGCGAGGCGAGACCTCATGTGTTGTGTCCGCACGCGAGTCCGCGCATTTTCCGAACCGGTTCAGACCGGGCGCTACTAGGAGGTATGGTTATGGACAGTGAATGAATACCGAATACCAACGCCTCTGTCTCCATGCCCAAGCAGCCCAAGCGGCAGGATATTTAATAACACAGTGTTATTAACACTACTACTACTAACCCGACAGACAAACAGACAGACAGACACATAATGAGGCTGAAACTGACCCGCGGGCTGCTCTGCTGTGTTCGTTTCTTTTCATTTATTTTTTATTTATTTTTTTTACTTTTCTCCCATGAAATCTCTTTATACAGTCTTATAAAAGCTGTCTGCTGTGCTGTCTTCTATTTATATGTACTATTATGCTAATATATTATATATTGTTGGGAGGTCCCTTGAAGAAGAATGCAAAAACACACCCAGTAGCCAGGCCTACTGAGTATGATTGACCATCTGCTGTTCATTTATTTTGTCACAGAGGCGGCATACTGTATCGCCTGATGGCTGCGAGGGGGAAATGCGATGATGCGCGGTTCGTGCGGACTGTGAACTGACTTGATGCGTTGTGAAAGTAGGTTATTGTTGCCAACATTGTGCTAAGTCAATATAGCCTCTATGTTTGTTTGTTTGTTTGTTTTCACTTTTAGGGTAGCCTATAGGCATGCAGCATCATCATTGCTTTCTCCGCACCTTATCTTACAGACGAGACGATCTGTAGTAGGCTATATAAAACGCATTGGAGATTTACAGTTTATATTCGAAATGAGACTGGCAATGTGGCATTAAAGAGTTAATGGGTCTGATGTTCCATTTCAGACACGTTTGCATTTTCATGGCCTATGCATGCAGCACGGCAAGAAACTGCAGGTCACTTGAAGAATCTTACAAGCGTGTTATGGTTATGCTTATGCACGACCAAATTATTTCATAACTCATATATGAATCATGATGATATTGATTGATTGATTGAAAATTGTATTAACAGTTTGCAGAATTACAGTACATTTCAAGCACAAACTCAATACAAAGGCTGTTAACTGTGAGTGGACGACCCAATTAAGCATTACACTTGTTTACAACAGGGTCCACCATGTTCAATTCATCAAAACATTTAGAGAGGTACAAATAGACACTTCTATATAGACAAAGAACAGAACAGAAATTCATCATAATGGAGGTAAAAAGGGAAAAGAAACATATACAGTGAGGGGAAAGGGGGGGGGGGGGGCGGTGGATCATATATAAATATGATCAATCTAATGTCACTTCACATAGCCTAGGTGTATAATACACCAAGGCTATGTGAAGTGACATTAGATACAACAATACCAATACACCTATTGGTATTGTTGTAAGCTTTAACTATTTACATGTATCTACTACTATAGGCAAAACACCTCATAGTCATATATGTATCTTGTTTACTTTGGACTCTCAGTTATATAGAGAGCCCTGACCCCAGACTAGTAGTGTCCATCCATATTGAACTGTGTCTGTGTCAGTCTCCAGACTGCTGCTGCACTGTTATGGTCGTGACCTCCGGCCACACATAGGGGTCGCTGCATTCAGCTTTCATAAGCGGGAGCCATGGCATGGAAATCGGGCGGGAGCTCGAGATGCTGAAAAGTGAAAACAATGTTTAAAGCCTGTCTTTTGTTGTTTGAGTACCTCAATCCAAAGGCTCGTGCGGATAAATAGACCGACTGGTTTGGAATTATCACTAGTAGGCCTACACGTGACTCCAATTAAAGTAAGCACCCCACTTTTAAATGTGAAACAGAACACAATCTTTCAGGTTTACAAAGGCCTCAAAGCAATATGAACAACTTGTGAATTGAAAAGAACCTATCAATTACACTTTGCCAGCTGCCAGAGGGGACACTGGAAGAAAAGACAGACACAATGATTCAGACATCGGTCTAGAGAGTCCTCTAGTGGTGTGTTGAGAGACTAAAAAAGTGATACATTTTTACTTGGTAATTTTTTGTAGATAGATTTTTAGTATTTAAAATAACAAATAATTGAAGTCTACAAATGTACATTACTATAATAAATTCATGCTTATTATTAGTCTTGTTTATTGTGGAGTAAACCAGTTTAGTTAAGACTATGGGTAATTCAGTTCAGTCATAGACACGTAAAACAGTGTTTGCTAGGGTCTAATGCTGCTTTGTTTTTTTGTTTTCTTGAAATAAAGTTCGTTCCTAGTGTTTTATGTAAAGCGCTTTGGGAATTCAGAAAAGCGCTATATAAATTTGAGCTATTATTATTATTATTTATTAATATTTGGTTGCTAGGGTCTAATAGGTGGGTAAAACAGGTGGTTGCTAGGGTAAAACAAGTGGTTGCTAGGATCTAATAAGCTGTTGCTAAGGTCTTATGTGGTTGCTAAGGTTTAATATGCGGTTTATATGGGTCTAATAGGTGGTTGCTAGGGTCTAATATGTTGTTGTTGCAGTAGTAGGGTCTCATAAAAGGTTGCCAGGCTCCACTATAGTTAAATGGCATTTCCCCATTTAAATGAATGGGATTTATTTTAAGCAATTTAAAGTGAAATATACTTTCAAATGGTAGCCGATATGTCCTAAGTAGGCTGAATGTTGTAGAGTTGGAACAGAGTTTCTATATCTAAAACAAAAAAACGGGCCGTGTGATCGCCTTATACATTACCTCAATGAATCACTTCTTACGCCACCCATTGGTGCTCTGATGAAAGAAAGAAATTAATTAAAACAGCACTATTTAACATTTTAAACAACTATATAACATGCTGTCGGGGAGAAACTACCTAACTCCAAAATGTAAAATTATCAGGAAATTAAACAAATATATATATTTTAAGAAAATTTATATTTTTAAACCAATGCAATACTGCCTCATCAAAGTTGGTATTGTGACTTTATATATTGTCAATTACTTGCATGAGAGGTTGGGAGAGGTGGTAGAGTTAGTTGCTTTTGTACTAGACAGTTTGAGGTAATTGGGGTTAAGAGGTTTTGTCCAAAGCGCTTTTTAATACTTTTCATCATGGTTCAATATTTGTTTTTCCAACGACTGTTCAAAAAAACTAAAAATTTGAGTGGTTTCTTCCTGACAGCAACAACTATTATCCTATGTGCCACAAAATTGTAAAGTTACATGTTTAAACAATAACAATCATCCTTCCATAAAACTGTATTACTATCACTTTCATCCATGGCTTTTGCTAAGGCACCAAGGCAGTCAAAGCGAAGACTGGCGAATCACAGAGCGTCCTCGCTGGATATGCTTGCAGAGACTCTTCAATGGGTAATGAAGTCAGTTGTTGGCTTCCATGTTATTCAAGGTTCAAGCTTGTACTTTATTGTTACATCTTGTGTACAGGTATAAAGAGTACAACTTATTTTTGTTTGGCTTCCTTCAGACAATGCAGCAGCATAGATATTTGTGTCCGAAGTGGTAAATGGTAAAATGGTAAATGGTGCATTTATATAGTGCCTTTATCCAAGGCGCTTTACGTAGTTTGTGCATTACATTCACCCATTTACACACACACTCGTACACCGATGGCTGCGGAAACCATACAAGGTGCAACCAGCACATCAGGAGCAATTAGGGGTTCAGTGTCTTGCTCAAGGACACTTCGACACTAACTCTGGGGGAGCCCGGGTTCGAACTGGCGACCTTGCGGTTACCATCCAGCTACTCTACCCCTGAGCCACCGCCGCCACTCTACCCGCTGCCACTCTACCCTCAGTGGCCACTGATACCCCAAACTACAGTGCTGCTTTTAATGAATGAATGAATGAATGCATCTCAACACTTACTCCAGTATCAGTAGCCTGCTTCCATTGTAAGGACTGCAAACATCCAGATGGGAGCAGTATAGAGTTGTAAAGTTGCAAAACAATCTGTTAATACACTAGTCTCATATGGCACCAGAAGTAAGTGATATATTTAGATTAAACCCCTTTATTTCTTTATTTTAAGATCTATATTCTTATAGTAATTATTGCAATAGAGTGTTTGTTTAGTAATATGGGTCTCCCCATCTCTCCTGCTCTTTAGTAAAATGTAACACTTATTTGAACAAAACACACCACGGACAAATCTCACAAACATGAAACAAAAGGCTATTCATATGAAGTGATTTGTGTGACTGTTTGGTGGTACCACGTATAAAGGACATTTGTAATCCAAAGACATTAGTATGGCAAACATATGTTTTACAGACTGTAGTCTTCAAATAATAATGCCCCAGCCACCCCCCAACTGGATATAACATTTATGGAAAGTGTAGGCTCATTATATCATGTCTTTAATCAATTTGAAGCTTTTCAGAAACACAAAGAATAAGACAAGCAAAACAAACATCTGAGAACTGCTGTTGTTTGCAGGTGGCTTGAAATATAACTCCAAGTGTTTTCACACACAAATTGCAACTCAAATTGCGCCTTACATTTTTCAGGAACACCCAGCTGGCTTATGGCCAAAATATGTATGTTTGTCATTGACTTTTCTCAGTGTCTGAAAAGTCAATTTACATTTTCACTCGCTTAATTATTACACCTAAACAGACTTCTGCCAGCTTTCATATACTATATTCTCCAATGTTGAATTAATTACACTATCATCAGAATTGTCTTAATTGCAGCCTCCACTCAGTGCACCCTCCACTCAATGGCCAGTTCATTCTTGTAAAAGAGACCCATGACTCAATGTTTTTACTTATTCAATTATACTAATAATTGTTTTCATACTTTAGTTTAACGTGGCTTCACTATTTTGAAACTACTATAGGCTAAATAAAAATGGAAAAGGAAAAACAATTAAAAAAAATAACCTAAATAAATAAACAGTAATACAGAACACAGGCCTTCTATAGGAGTAAGAAACCAGGATAACATGCAACCGCTTGAGACACCCTCCTAAGTTAATATAAAAACCTGTTTCACCCACGGTAGAACATTGAGTACCTTTCCACACATAATTACTATACTATATACCTTACTTAGTTATAAATAAATAATAAAATGAGAAAACCAGACCACAAGGAGCTCTCAAAAACCTACTGTGAATATTTTATAACTACATCTGTCTGTACATACTAGCATACTTATACACAGGAATCAGTACTATACGATAACACTCAAGACATTCTAGCTGCAGCTCAATCATGGCAGGCCACTCAGTAGCATGCCACACATACTGACCTTGCATCAGAACACTTGATCCCATAAATAACCATGTTGGACTCCTTTTAAAATGTAGGTTAATCTCTCAATACTGTCAGTTTATACTTTCATACATCGTACTGTTAACTAACTTCATCTAAGCATATGCAGGTTTGAAGTTGCATGACTGTTTCATGTCTGTCTCCACTCCTTCCTCTCCACATTGGCTAAACTACAGAATGGTAAGTGAGACTTATCTCCGCCAAAAACTCATATCCATGGCCTGTGTCCCAGGACTTGTGGAAAAGATTAGAAATCTAAGCAAACAAAGCAGACAGGCAATAAAGCAGCAAAATGTTCAGGTTTTGAAGTCTATATGCAGGAATCGACTGCATGTTCTGACTGTTGTTGGTATGGATCTTACTGACGCAAACAATCAAATGTCAGTGTGGTAACTAAATAGTGCATTTATATAGTACTTTACCAAGGCACTGACCTGCACATCATGAGCAATATGGGTTCAGCATCTTGCTCAAGGACACTAACTCTTGGGGAGCCCAGGATCAAACTCGGAACCTCACGGGTCCCATCCGGCTGCTTTACCAGCCCCTCTACCCCTGAGACACTACTGCCACATGTATATCGTTTTTGTGACAAAATATGTTTTCAAATCTCTGTAGTACAAACCTTCTCCTATGTAGTATCTTATGTTTAACCCATTTGAAAAGAAAACATGTCTTCTGTCCTATTGATTGATTCAAATGTAAACATGGGCTGTAGACAGTTGTAGCCACTGCCACCTCGTTGTGAGTACCATGGCATGGTGCTCAGATTGCATCTTAAAAGCATATCAGTCTATGAGAGGTTGGGGGCTCAAATGTCTCTATAAATAGATCACAATTGATTCATATATTAAGCTTTTCAACTAAAAGGGTAGGTCTATAAATGTTGCATAAGCCAAGGGATGAATGATTCAATAGGTAGAAGTTGGTATTTTCTGATACACAAAAAAACACAAATTGCCGGTGTAACTAAACTCCATACAAAGTGTCAAGACACCGGCCTCTGAGTGCCTCTATATGCACCAAAATCTGTCCCAAGATATTCAGAAAAATGTGTTTTGGTAACAGACATCAGATCTTTGCTGTCTGTAAATATAAGCATTGTAAGCATTTTAGCCCCCCATTCGTTTTGTGGCAGGCAAGCTTGTTCCATATTTTAAGTGCCTGAGGAGCATTTTACCATTGCAGTTCTTATATCCTACTATCCCCCCCCTCCAAGGGAAAGGTGATGGTGCTGATATCCATAGATAGATATCTCTATTGAATATAATATTGTGTTTAATATTGTATTGTAAAATCTATATATATATTTTAATAATACAATAAAAACATGATGGATTATTATTATTAATATTATTATTAATATTGTTATAATACATTCATAACACGTATAACGATAATTTAAGATGTCCCAGGAAAATCCAATAGAAATTTGGAAAATAGTAAAGTGGATTTGACATTTGATTTCACTTTCTCTCTCCCTCTCTCTCTCTCTCTCTCTCTCTCTCTCTCTTTGTGGTGCATGGATTTGTCTTCAACGTGCTCCGGCTGGCATAGGAAGTAGTTCCGGTGGTTTAGCAGGCGGACGGGGTAGTGAGACCGGGGATCCTTGTTGTTGAGCGCCGCAAAAGCGAATAGCGGGTCAAGTCTGCTCATCATGACAGTCAAATGACCACGGGCACCGGTCAATTTGACGCCCGTTACGGAGCACTGTGCATGCGACCAAGTGACTGAACCTCCCATAAAGCTTTGTCTTCGAGGGACATTTCCAAGTGCAGAATATAGGCTTCTACCGCTGATTCTGTGAAGGAGGAAAAAGGGGGAAAAAAAGAAAGAAAGAAAAAAATTTGAGCCGGCACATAAACACCTTCCCGGGGTAAGTAAGTAGTCTTATTGCTGAAGGATCTGGGGATGACAGTGGTCAGGGCTCGAGATTTAAAAAAAAAAACGTCTTTCAGGGAGAGAAAATTTGATTAAGCTTGAGGGAGTTGAGTTAATGACAGGCCATGTCAAATTCCCTGCCTGTCACAGTATGCATATTTCATAGACAGCGTTTGTAGTGTTGTATTTCTAACATATCCATGTCATGTCAACTTCCATGACTTTGTATTAATAGTCGTGTGGGTCATATTCAGTTATTGGGGCTAGCCTATATCTAGCAATCGGCTGTTTGTTTGAGAAAATGATACGTAGGTTATAGTTGGGGAAAAAATGAACGCACAGAACATGCGTGCACGAACATAGCATACCTGCTGCTACAAGCACTTTAGATGTGATAAACTGTCGATGTCGTATTAAACAAAACAAACCTAAAAATCGCCAAATACGGAATGTCCATCCTTGTGTCCTCGTTGTTAGCAATGTCATTGATTGTATATTATATATTCTCAGGTGAAGGTAGCCTACATTATGTAGAATGATGACTCGGTAATAAAGTTTTCTAAAATCATAAGAACAGCTGGATATACTTCGTGCTCATTATCGGCGTATTAAAGCAGATTTTAATGACATTCGCTGAAAGGAATTATCTATTGAGTTGTGCTATGGGTGATTTGCATGGGGGGGGGGGGCAGCATCACCACAGCTTGGTGGTAGCCTACCTGTGTGATTTAAGCAGCCTACTCAGTCATGATATCAAGTTTAATCTGAGTTGTGTGTCATTGTGGAATGTATAGTCACTCTTGAAAGGATTGTGTTCAACTTAAAATATATAATTACTTTACTTTCAAAAGAGTTTAGCAGAGGCAAAGCTTTGGGTAAACTGTAACCTGACACATTTGCCCTATAGGCCTTGAATATACCTTTTTCCCGAATCCATTTCAAATTGTTAAATAAATAAATAAATGTGGAAGTTGAGGTTGGCACCATGGCAATCACTGAACAATTATCACCCAAATATGTACAAGTTGGGAATGGGCTATTGTCACATTGGGTTATGATATGAGTTGCATTGAGTATACCCAAATATGGTCTCCTTCTGACTATAGGGTCAGGTCAGTGGCCTTGTGAATGATTAGAGTGCCCTCTGTGAGATTGGGAAGTCGGGGTTCGATTCCTGGCCGGGTCATGCCAAAGATTATTAAAAAATGGGACCCAATGACTCTCTGCTTGGCACTCAGCATCAAGGGTTGGATTGGGGGGTAAGTCCCTGCGACATACTAGTGTCACGTCCAGGGGGTGTTGGTACATCATGGCTGGGAGATGTACTTGTAGTACATCAAGCCGCCTTACTCTATGGAAACAGGAGATAGGCTCCTGCATGGTCTATGGGTTCACTTGGCTCAGCAAGGCTGGCGTAGTTATTGGTGGCAGTGGCCGGTAGAACGGCTGGAAACCGTGAGGTTCCCAGTTCGATTCCGGGCTCCCCCAGAGTTAGTGTCAAAGTGTCCTTGAGCAAGACACTGAACCCCTAATTGCTCTCGATGTGCATGTTGGTACCTTGCATGGTTTCCTCCACCATCTGTGTGTGTGTGTGTGTGTGTGTGTGTGTGTGTGTGTGTGTGTGTGTGTGTGTGTGTGTGTGTGTGTGTGTGTGTGTGTGTGTGTGTGAATGTAAAGCGCTTTGGATAAAAGAGCTATATAAATGCACCATTTACTAACCTTCTCTGCTTTAGGGACCAACAGCCGTAAGACTTATAGGCCTATCACACATTGAAGAAAACCCTATTGTAATAATACTATAGGGCAGGCCTATGGCCTATACTGCTCTACTAACTAATATAGTACACAGGTGTACTACAGCTTATGATATAGTGGTTTTCAACCCTTTTCATGTCAAGGTCCATTATCTATTCTGCATTTAACCACCATTTGATGACATTTTAGACTCTCAGACGCAAAACTTGTTGTTGTTGAATAAGATGTACACAATTTCATGCTGTATTGATGTGGTACCATAGGAGAGATAACACACAAACATTGATCAAAATAACAATTCTTCTACATTCTCTAATTGTGTACACTTTTTGTAAATTAAAGTAATGCAGATGTTTAACAATAATTTAACTCTTGAGAGTGTAAAATGAAACGAAATGGACCGTAAGTGTCCATTTGGGTACCAACTCTCCATCATTTAATTAAATGTATCTTGGGACCACCTGGAATATATATATATATATATATATATATATATATATATATATATATACAATGTACATGTACAAAGGACTATAACAATGTTTCCTCATACAACGTCTGTGTCATTGGCCAATACAGAACAATTACATTTCCATTGAAACAAATACAATAGAAGAAGAATGCAGAAAAAGAGAGTGAGGATAATAGGAGAAGTAAAGAAAGAGAAAATGTGGGGGAGAGGACCCTGCTTCTGATTTGGATGCGCCTCTAATTCTTATCAAGATGAGAGCTGTCTGAACAGATTTCTCTCATCATTATTTGCACTGAGATTTACGTGCGCCCTTAAATGGTGTTGATTGAGGCTAATTTGGCTTTTTAATTGCAGAACAGCTGCCACACTCACTGGTGATTGCCATTGTAGATGCTCTCAATAGATCACTCATAGACCCCTAAATGCCTCATTAAAATATGTTATGCAGAATCACATGAAACGTGCAGGGGAGAAAACCACGTAATGTGTTCTGATTTCTGTTTTATCACTGGAAAGGTCGTTGTAATTATCGTCAATGTCAGCAAAAGTAATACTAAGAAATGAGTATAGTACTAACTTTTAGAGTGGCATTAATATGAGCTATCTGTGGGTGGGGTTTCAATGGGTTTCTTTGATAAACAAGAATACCATATGTGAATGTACGAATCAATCATGGTTTTCATGATGTCTGGCTGCACACATTATTTATTTACAATCTATTGTTTTCCTTCTTGTACGGAATCATTTTGATTACTTTACTATTACAGCGTTCAACCACATACTTGCATCTCACTGTTTGCCAAGAACTATTTGCCAACTCATTTAAGCACAATGGATTTCACACCGTGCACTTGTCACAAATCATGATAAATATAATATTTAAAAGGGTTGCTCCCCAAGACACGCAGGCATCTCCTGCATAAACAATACAGTGCAATACACCAACTTGCTTTTTAACTTTCAAGAGGTGTATGTATGGAGGGATGATAGGGCATTCACTTCTAGTCATTTTTACTAGTTGACTAGTTGCCTAGTTTACTAGTCGACTAGTTGTTTAACCACCTTGTTTAGCCACCTATTATAAATAAATATGTGTACATTTAAAAACTGTGTACATTGGTGACTATAACTATAATCTACCTGATCTTGAGACCTACAAAATCGGGGGGGGGGGGGGGAAATAAATAAATAAAATAAACGTTTTATTTTTATTTTATTTTTGATCAACTAGTCAACTAGTACCAACAAGGTCGACTAGTGGATTTACTAGTAAACTAGTCGACTAGTTGCTTAATGCCCTATGATACACTACATACATACATATATATATATATCATTGCATATGCCAAGTTTATTTCTTTTATAGAACATAACACCAACTTTATTTAAATAACTTTGTAAATATGAATTCAAATGAATTTACAAGGGCTGATTTTGATGAGTATTTTGAGTCATTCATGCATTCGTTTACTGATAGGCACTCTGTGCTGCTGTAGCCTTTTCACATTTGGCCACAGAACACTTACACTACAGTCATGGCAAATTGTTGACTTCCTTCAAATCAAATATAAATGTATTTTGTCTAACTAGTAGGAAACACATGGGTGTGAATGTTTCATTGTCCCTGAAAGCTTTATGGAAATAAAGCTAATGGGTCGCACACACCAAGACTGCATTTTAGTTTTTATTCTTGCATGTTTCTGAATGTCAGTCCAAAAGGGACAAACATCCAGAAACTCTCCACACTGATGAAGGCTGGATAGCCCAAACATTTTTCTTCGATCCATCATGCAAGAATAAAAACTAAAATGCAGTCTTGGTGTGTCTTTATTTCCATTATATGATTTGAACGGGTAACGCACCATAAGTCAGACCGCGTGGTCACAAGAAAAGGTATCCCTGAAAACTTTATTACATTTTTATAAAAGTGTTCATTACCAGCGAAGGAAATTTGCTGCTGCATTCTGCTTGACACAGTAACTACATAACATCAACATCTGACGAGGCTGTTCCACTATATACTGTATAGGTTATAGCTGCTATACCTGAGGAACTTCCCCTCCATCACCAGATAGGGAAGGATATTCATTTGAAGATGCAATAAATTGATATGCGTGCAAAACAGCAGCCTCTCTCTCTCTCTCTCTCTCTCTCTCTCTCTCTCTTTCTCTCTCCTTTTTTGAATGTATCTAATCTTTCTTCTGAGAGTGCTCCCAGGAGCTGTGGTGATTCTATGGTCAATCAAAAACTACAGATAATCTGAATTCAAGTTCAGTAATATTAGAAACTCCTTTCATCTTGTCACGCATCGGCTTTGATTCATCCATATAAGCATTTATCTGATTTGAAAGAGAAAGATGCAAGAGATTAGATTGGGTGATGATCACCCCTCAATGGCCTATCTTTTGGATAATAACTCAGCCTTGGTGCTGTCAAACACTTTGCACATGCTAGCAGAGTGCAAAGCTTATTGTGAATCTAGTGTAAAGTCCCATGTCTTACATGAACAGAGAGTGTAGTTGCCCTCCACTGGTTATGTTTTAATGAGTAACAATTGTAAGCCAATTTGCATGTAAAACAATGTAATTATAAACAACCATCAAAAAGCTGTAATACTTCTAAAAAATGTAAATGACTCTCCATTATAAAGCGCAACAAAACCTAATCCGTGCCTCCAAGCCAGTGCCTCTAGGATTGGGGGACTTATTTCTATTATTAATGCTATTCACAAGCCAAACTTTTTAGGTTGGTGCAGTTGGGCGCTTTAATCTATTTTTGCTGTAAATTAATGAATTTTTAAAGAGGAGTAGTCCTCACTGAATAGGGCTGAATGTGGGAATGTAGTTTGAGTCGTGGTGACGCAGTGCTAGCCCCCCTGTACTGTGCTAAGCATGAGTTCACAAACAGCATTCCAACTCTCTCCTGGGACATTTCGTTGGGGGAGCATGCTGAGATGCTGCACTCCTATGTTTTATTTATGACTAAATATGCCTTTTTAACTTTGCCGTTGTCAGAATCTCGAATTGTGATAGCTTTTTCCTAGTCGGCGGTGGTAAGTCTACTGGGTCGCTAACTCGCTCTACCTTGGCAGATGTTTTCAGGTGTTGTGTTCTGTGAGGGCTTTACTGACTTAGATATTTATTCTGGTCCTTTAGGGATGCAGTGGAGCCTACTGATTTTTTTTTCAAGGTTTCCTTCAATCAGCTTTGCTTTTAGTCCTAAGAAAAACTTGGAATCAATAGATTCTATTTCAATTGAGTGAAGGCTGTACACACGTAAATGAATAAAACAGTCTGTTTCTCTCAAAATTAATATGAACATTGAGGGAATGGGTGTGTGAGTATATCGTCCTATTCCTTCCTTAACCAATTCTGACCTGAGATCAGATTCTAAAAATGTCTTCTACATCCTGACAGTTTTGTCATTCGATTTTTCAAAAATAGCAGACCTACAAGCTCGTAGTGCGCCACTCGGTGGCGCGCTATGAGCTTGTAGATCTGCTATTTTTCAATAGCTAAAGCATAGCATAATGCTAACACCAAAAGGGGTTCCTGCCCAAAATGGGTTAATTGAATTGGTTGACATGGAGGTTACAGTACCACTCCTGCTCAGAAGCAACTTACTGCATGCAAATTCTGCACAGTCAATGACATCATGATTTAAAAATATCTGTTTTAAATTTTCCCTCGTTCTTTTAGTTTACCTGACCATGAACGAGAACCACTAACCCAATATTCAAGAATCGAGGTAAAAACAAAAATGAATAAAACTGACTTGAATGATTCTTTAACTATCATGTGCGCCGCTTCGGTTCTCCTCCAGGAATAAGCAGACGGCATCAAATGATAATTACTTAACCCAACAACATTGACGGGCGACCAAGCAGCTGTCATAAGGGCAGCTGATTTGCCTCAATATCTTATAATTGAACCTTTTCACTGGCAAGTTTTCTGGCACTGAAGCAGAAAGTAATTAAGACGTCGGATTTGGATTTTCGGACCCTTTTTCTCCCTTGAATGGCCCACACTTTTAAACATGATGGTGCTCAGCACGCCTACAGACTTTCTTTTGACACATTAGCCTTCGACAAGGCAGTCAGTCCTTCCTTCCCAGAACCCCCCCCCCCCCCCCCATCTCATTTACTAACCCCAGACACTGTTTGCACACTCTGTCCCCCATCAAATATAGCATACATTGTAACGCATTTACTGTACACAGCGTTACTTGGATTAATAACTGTAATATTATTACTGTTTTGGTAATTGTTACGATACACTAGTTACTGTGGAAAGTAATATTACAGTAATATATTAGTCTGATAGTCAAGGAATTTTCATTTTGTTTCATTCGCCAGCATGTTTGAGGGGCGCTAGCACCTCCTATGCCCAGCTTTGTGTGTTTGTGTGTACTGTGTACTGTGTACCCCATAGCGATGATTTGATTGGCTGAGCACCCCATAGCGATGATTTGATTGGCTGAGTAATGTGCGTATTGAGGATGAAAAGTGAGGACAGAAAATGTAGGACGCCAATTGTGATTGGCCGGAATGTGATGATGTATGATGATAACAGCGCCCCTCACTTCACACAGGTGTAATTTTTGAGGGCCCTTCTATATACAGGTTTAATGTTTGTTTTTAGTTCAATGTTTGTTTTAAAAACGCCATTGACAATGAAGAGAAGATAATGTTTGTTTTGTCCCTAACACAAACATTAAATCCCATTAACAATAAAGAGAGTTAGTTTTGACACCGTTTGTTTTACATCATCATTACATCACCTAATCATGTAAGATGATTTTCCTTAAACAAACATTAAAAACGCCATTGAAATGGACAGAGTTTAATTTTGTTTGTTTTGTCTGATAATTACGTCATAAAAGATGCATACCGTATATACATTGGTAGTGATGTTGGAAGATGATAACAGCGCCCCTCACTTCACATGGGTGGGATTTCTTTCAATGAAGCGTGCCTAGCGATTCAGGGGCTGCAGCCGGGCTCGTAATATATTTAAGCAATCTTACACGAGAGGGTGTGGGTTAACGTGATTATTGCCACGACAGGGATGCGGTAAGGAACGAGACTAAGTCGAGTTCCGCAAGCATCACTGAAGTGGCAATAATCACGTTAAACCACACCCTCGAGTGTAATATTGCAATTATACAACAGTTACCCTTAATACTAAGAAAATCGCTGAAATAATATATTTTTTTATTGACAGATGTAGTCACTACGACCACAAATGTCCCAAGAAACTAGCTAGCCTAGCCACCGAGTTTGCTAGCGCTCTGGGAGAACAGAGCAGCTGAATTCTTTGTTTTGATTAGGTGGTGAATGGTGCTGGTTTAACCCACGGCTAGAACGCCGTTTCAACCAATCAGATTGCTTCCTCGAAACGACCTGTGGTATAATACTAAGTAACACGCTACTGCCCGTCATTGGCTACAAAATGGTTGGGCCTTGACCCGAGAAGAGAGAGACTTAAGATGACAGATCAGATGCAGAAGATGTTAAAACGGAAATCAAACTAAATAAACTACTTCCAACACATCTACAACAAATTGTAGGATATGTTATCTTCATTTCAAGACACAGAAATCACCAGTGTTTTCCCATTGCCATGGGGATCTACAAGTGTCACCTTGCGATGTGTTGTGCCATTGTGCTGAATGTACGACTATTATGACATGCGCCATTCACACGGAGCACAACAACTACTGTGAAATGATAATTATCTGAGCATCCACACTGATGTGCGATACGTTTCGTAAACAGAACAGAAACAGAGCCCACACAGAGAGGGAAATCTAGAGTGCTGAAAGACGCACGCAATACGATATATGGATAAATATGACTGATTATTCATTGTAAGGAAACTAGAGGCCTAGGCCTGCACATCGAGTAGGCTACAATATCGGCTATATACTATTATTCGTCAATGACAAACCCCTCAGGTACGTACTGTACAATGAAATATCCGTGGCGTGTTGTTTTCTCATCTCACAACACACGAAGTTACACGAAGTAACGGAATCTGTAGCCAATCACAGCGCTGATATCCACGGGCCCGGAATTCAGCCAATCACAAGCGTTGATTGGCACAAACATTTCGCCCGGAATTCAGCCAATCACAAGCGTTGATTGCTACAAACATTTCGCCCGGAATTCAGCCAATGACAAGTGCTGATTGCCACAAACATTTCGCCCGGAATTCAGCCAATCACAGCGCTGATTGCCACAAACATTTCGCCCAGAATTCAGCCAATCACAGCGTTGACACAAACATTTCGTTAATTGTAATAGATAGAGAGAGTGAGAGACAGAGAGAGACGGAGAGAGACAGAGAGGGAGAGAGTGAGTGCCCAAGAAGTGACCAGATGTGATCTGCAAGATAGAAGTCTCAAAATACTAAAGGTCCGTCCCCACCAAACAGACTTGTTCAGACAACGTCCTACGTACACGAGTAGTCAGCCCTGAAACGTGACGAGCAGACTAGATGTCCACTCTACAGTGGAGTATTTATCCCCTCATCAGCTACCACACGGATATTGACGTCTCCCGAGGTCGGCAACTGACCAGACATGCTCGGTTCTTCATCAAAGGGTTCCAACCAGCCGGCACGGTGATATCGACGGCAATTGACGTGAGCTTGTCGGCAGGCGACTCTTTCAGATGCTTTCCAACTGCTTCCGCGGCCGACCGTCGGTGCGGTGGTCTGGAGCTACCTTAACCCCCCCCCCCCCCCCCCCCCCCCCCAACACAAACAGAAACACACAACCAGTGGCCCATCTAAATTCAGCCCAGCCTCCCCTTCCCTAATAATAGGGGAAACAAACAGAATAAAGCCCTAACCACACCAAAGGGTCGAGACGGTTTTATGATATGTCCGACGCACGTCGTCCCACGTTGTCCCAAGTGATTCAACGCATGGAATTCAATGGCCCAAACCACACCAAAGGGTCACCATGCAACTCCTTGCAACCGTTTGGACCCAAGGAGTTTCATGGCGACCCTTTGGTGTAGTTAGGGCTTTGAAGTCATACTGTAAGGGCAAGGATGGTAAATCAGTGAATGATATCAGCACAGAGATCACAGATATGATGCCTTTAATCCTGTCAGTAAAAATCACACCCGTGTGAAGTGAGGGGCGCTCTTATCATCGTACATCATCATGACGTAAATTCTCCATTCATTGTCAATGGGAATTTAGGGCTCCATCTTGCGCCACCCTCATCCCTTATCTCTAAACATATTTGCCATTTTTTACTATTTTTAAAAACATTTTAAAATAGTTCAACTAGACGATCTACATCGAGACATTGTGAGCTTGTAGATCGGCTATTTGAACTATTTTAAAAGGTTTTTTAAAATAGTAAAAAATGGCAAATTAGTTTAGGGATAAGGGATAAGGGCGCAAGATATAGCCCCTAATGTTTGTGTAGGACGATAATAGACGATTTGTTCAGACACATGATGTAAATTCTCCATTCATTGTCAATGGGAATTTAATGTTTGTGTAGGATGAAAATAGCAGATTTGCTCAGACACATATGACGTAAATTCTTAGATTCTTAAATTCTTAAAATATAGGAGGGGCTAGCGCCCCTCAAAACAAAATGACATTATTGACTTGAAAACTTAACACACATTGAAATTAACCACGAAATGAAGAGACGCCAACCGTGTTAAATACAAATCTAGGACTGTTTATTGGTGTGAATTAGATCAGAAAATGACTTTGTTCTTTGCATTTTGTCATTACTTTCATTTCTCCTCTGAAAATATTTTGACGTCGCTTTCTTTTGGTTCTCCCCGCTCCTTCTACACAAACTCCCAACCTCTCAACCACCCATTTCCACCCACTCCTCCTCTCCATTCAAAGTTCTCTATTAAAATGCAGAACTGTAAAGCCTCTCTCAGCCTAAAAGCCTGCTAGCAGCGGGGGGCTGTTAGCTGTTAGCGATGCATTCAGATGGGTGAGTGCATCACAGCTACAAAGTCTAATGGGTGAATACATTCAATCACACACAACACCCTCCCCCCTCCCAACTCCTTTAAAGGGACAATGTGCCCAAGTTGTGAAAGAAGTGGCGTCCTCAATGCCAGGGAGGAAAGTATTGACACGAAAATGGCCAAATCCTTGCTTTTCCATTTTTTTCATTTTATTTTTAATTTTTTTCCTTCATTTTGGCTAATGCTTGTCATCCCTTCTGGATGTGCCAACTAATAGACGCTAATAACTTAAGTTTAAAATCACAAAAGTTTCATCCTCTTTAATTCATTGCCTTTGACATTTCACAATTGTTCCTTTTAATGGATTTTAAAGTCCCTGTCCACGTGTCCCTGTCTGGTGTCGTTTAAATCCTCATAAAATAACATCCCTGTTCAATAAATGCAAGTATTTTCCTCCCCCTCAAAACATCCCTAATGGAGCTTAACGTTGCTCCTTTGCTCTATCTTTGACCTCATTTAGTATTCCTATGAATATGTATACATTTGATCCTCCAGAATATGTACACATTTTATCCTCCAAAATGTGGGTAATTCAGTGACTATCCACAGTACAGAGACATCCGAACAGAAACACAAGGGCCACTGGGTGCATACCTTTGGTCCGACATACTAACAGTCTGACACGTGTCGTGTATTTTGGACACGAGACCATACAAACTTAACCAAAACGGGAGAGCGGAGATAATTGTGAGACGGCAGACAGAGTAGATGTTCCTCAGAGATGTTGGTTTATTTCGAAGTACACAGCATAGCAAAGCATGGCATAGGCTCCTCCGGCGGCCTCACGCCGTCCCAGACTGACCGACTGACATAGAAATCTCATGGTTTAAGTACAGTTTTACACAATACACATAGCTCCAGACAGCTGGCATTTGGCCACCCTATAGATAGGTAGAGACCCTTTGAACCATTTACCCTTTGATCAACCATTCTGTTCCTTCATGTCAACAAACTCCTCTTGTCATACAAAATAGCCCAGGAAGGCACATAGCAAATGGCCCTCACCACATGGGATCGGGTGTGTGGGAAAGACAGTCACATACTTTGGAGACGAACTGACTGGTGCAATTAACTATACCTAATGAATAAACAGGATCACCCATATGCTAGGCCCACGAACATGAGATATTGTAAGAATTATTGATTCATAATTCACCACATTCCCCCTTTGACAGACACAGTCTGTCACTATGAAATATGAAACCATAATTATCTTACCAGTTACCACCCCCCTTGACCCTCAGCTTAACAATACTCAAGACACCAGAATAACAGCATTACAGTACAGAACTTCCCAAAGGGTTTTCAAACACAGACATTCAAGGTTACACAACTCGTCATAAATGAATACATTACAGTAGTTACAAATACAATTTTGGGATCAGTGGAGAATTCTCTTCGTGTTATTTCAAACTCTTATGGCTAAAAATGTTACAGAACAATGAACATGAAAACTGCCGTCACCTCGTCAACTTCGACAAAAGCAAAGACCAATATCTCAGTTTGTACGTCTGCGCACAAACAAAGAAAATCGCATTTTAAGCCCTAGAGAACCACAGAGTAAAATTAAACCCTCTTTAAACACTGTAAATATTAGCCAATTGCCCTGTAATTTAATCACTATCCTGACAAGTATCTTAAACAATGGATAATGGAAAATGATTAGTAAGTTACAATTAGCTGACGTTTAAACAAGACATTGCCGCTTTCAGGAAATTTAGGACGTGCCATAACATATCTATACGTTTATAATGCTTTAAATAAAACTCTGCTCCACTAAGGTATATAGAACATACACACCAGATCACATGAAACTCTCTCTTTGGAGTTTCACAGGACCAAAAATCAAAATAAGTCTCCAGACCTATCCTGACCATAATAAGAAATACATTAACAGGCCAGAGTTTAAGCAATATTTAACTAATTAATACTCTCTTCACGTCTCGAGGAAAACACCTATTTGATTCACAATTAGGCTACTTATGAACCAACTTACCTAATTATACGACAAAACATACCAACATGAGGCCTATTAATTCATGTTGAAACAAACACGACGCACAATTTTGTAATCAGAAAGAAGGAATGCCCGTCTCCCCTCTGATATGAACAAAGGAAAATCTTCTGTATTCTGCATTCCGTTACCTCAAAGTTCGCTCAGCTGCATGGACCAAGTTGAGAAAATGTTCACCGCTGTTTTCGCTGAAAGTTCTCATAATCATCTCATCATCACCTCCCCCCTCCCAGCTCTGAAACAACAGAGATGGGAAAACGAAGAGAAAAGCAACATCTTCATCACAGACCCCGTAGGCCCGTGAAGGCCCTCAGCTTGCGTCGTCAGTCGGCCTGGAAAAGTGGAAACCGCCGCCGCGCCAAGCGTCGAGTGGTCGCCCCTCCCCGTCGGGATGAGCGATCCCCTCTCCCCCTGGAACGCTGGTGCCCCCGCCGCGCCGCATCGCCCCTCTGCTCGCCGTCCCCTGCGCCGAGTCGAAGATCGAAGGCCTCCGTGTGGCTGTCCGCTCCTCGCCGACCGCTCCTCCGTCCACTGGCCAGTTGGAAAGAGACGCACGTCGTCGCTGCGCAACACTCCTCATCGCGGTGGTCCGTCGCCATCCTCCTCCTCGTTCCGCTGGAACCCGTCGTTGCCGTCTTCCACAAAAACTCGCTGATTAGACTGAATAAAAAGCCGCTGATTCCTCCTGCCTGGCGCTGGAACGCACCAAAGACACCGGTTTCGTCGCACCACATGTCGTGTATTTTGGACACGAGACCATACAAACTTAACCAAAACGGGAGAGCGGAGATAATTGTGAGACGGCAGACAGAGTAGATGTTCCTCAGAGATGTTGGTTTATTTCGAAGTACACAGCATAGCAAAGCATGGCATAGGCTCCTCCGGCGGCCTCACGCCGTCCCAGACTGACCGACTGACATAGAAATCTCATGGTTTAAGTACAGTTTTACACAATACACATAGCTCCAGACAGCTGGCATTTGGCCACCCTATAGATAGGTAGAGACCCTTTGAACCATTTACCCTTTGATCAACCATTCTGTTCCTTCATGTCAACAAACTCCTCTTGTCATACAAAATAGCCCAGGAAGGCACATAGCAAATGGCCCTCACCACATGGGATCGGGTGTGTGGGAAAGACAGTCACATACTTTGGAGACGAACTGACTGGTGCAATTAACTATACCTAATGAATAAACAGGATCACCCATATGCTAGGCCCACGAACATGAGATATTGTAAGAATTATTGATTCATAATTCACCACACACGCAATAGTCTGACTGTGACACCCTACCCCTAATCTGCCCTACCCCAAACCCTAACCTAACCCTAACCGCACACGGAAGCCACTGGTGAGTCTTAACCGGCCACCGGAGCCACGGCCCACGGGTGAGTCTTAACCAGCCACCGGAGCCATGGCCCACGGGTGAGTCTTAACCAGCCACCGGAGCCACGGCCCACGGGTGAGTCTTAACCGGCCACCGGAGCCACGGCCCACGGGTGAGTCTTAACCGGCCACGCATGTGTCTTAACCAGCCACGCATGTCGGACTGTCCCATGTCGGACCAACGTGTGCGCCCCGCGGCCACTTCCTCATTCACAGAAGTTGGGTTACGTTCTTGTTTTGTGTCACTAACATGATTGCATACGTCCTCATTGATCGATGCATATGAAAATGCATACATTTAGTATAGTGTGGCTCCGTTTGGCATTCCGCATGTGTGGTCGCAGCCCGTCCGATTCGCGCGCCCCCTGTCAAACTTTAGATTCAGTGGGTGCATGTCTCTGAAGACCAGATTTTAGTTGTAAAAACGATATTAAAGCAGCTCGTCGCCAATGTTATGCCTTAACTTTGTCAGATCGGTCCTCTTTAATACTCATTATTATAAGATGGTACTATTTATTTTACTCTGTATCCAATTGGCAGGCTGTGCCCAGAATTGTACATACAACCCTGCATATTTTACACTTTAGAGTTTAGAGTAACATTTTACACTCTGGATTTGACCGGGTTATGATCAACTAATTTACATCTGTTCTTTTTATTTAGCCTACTACTTTTGAGATGTATTCCTAGTTAGTGATAAAAAACAAAACAAAACAGACAGACATCCCGGACATATTTAGACTTTGTGTTTGCTGTGATTGTTTTCTATAATTGTTACATGGGCACTCATGCACTGCATTACAAAAAACTAAAAAAGCCCTGCTACGAGGAGATTAACTGTCAATGACCTGTTTTGCATCATGTTGAAATTATTCCCTCAAGGTTATTAAGTGTCGCTGGTTATGTATTTATGTATAGGATACACTTTCTTTCATCATGGTAAATTGGATCACTTGTCTTGAGACCATAGTTTGTTGTCTTCTTGAATAGTTGTTCTTGAAATAATGTCCATTATTTAATTTGACCTCCCAAATGATAGAATAGTACTGCCTGTAGCAGTACCTCCCAAATGATAACCATCTTTTGTAAAAGAAAAAGCTGTATTGTATTTAAGTACAATAGAGGAGGTGGTATAGGCCTACACGTAAATTCATAAAATGCAAGATTGCATCATCTTTTTTTATTCCATTATAGGACCACTAACTATCAATAATTTAGCTGGTATGCTACCATGAGATGTCAGAAAAGGTTCTTATGGGGGCAGTATCACAGTCACCGACTTTTGTGTCTTTTGTGGTAGAGTCTAGGCCTTGTATTTTTATGTATTGTTATCTGTTCTATAGCTTTCATGGTTGTCTTTCCCTGCTGTATCTCATGTGTTCCCCAGTCAGTCCTTGTCGAGTCATTGCTTGTGTCACATCATGTTTAGTGTTTGTGATTGTGACTGTTTTCACTGTATGTATTAAATCATCCAATATTGGGTTTTCAACTCTGCCTGCCTTGCTGTCCTGCCTTTGAGTCCTCACCAGCACCATCAGATCAAGACAGGCAGGTTATAACTTCAAAATGATTGATTTCATTAAGAAGCTCCTATGGGCAGTGTCGCAGTGCAGTCGTGCCCTATAGGAACTAAAGAGGAATCCACACTAATAATAAGTAACATCTGTGTAATGTCAGTGTGGGCTATGTTTATTTTTTATTTTTTTAGTTATCTTACTAATGGTCTATCTTTGTGAATGACTATGGCCAAAAATCTAATTAGGGTGTGGATTTGTTTAGTGAAAGATGTATGTAATTTGCAATTTTTAAAGACTCACGTGCTTCAGGTGAGTTCATTGATTCCTCATTTTCCAGCGGTCATTGAAATGAAAAAAGGTTGAGAATCTATGGACCTTTTTAGGTTGTGGGTTTGCTTGCTTGCCTGCATGCCTGCCTGCCACAGCAGGGACCCCGTCATATCCCCAGAAGCCAAGTCACGCCCCCTGTTCTGTCTCTCCTTTATTACCCATAATGCCAAATGTTCCTCGCCAGGCCAGCACCCCGCCACGCAGCCGTGCAGCCGGCCCACGCTTCCAAACCTCCCGACAAACAACAGCCGAGGCTGCACAGCAGGTTGGAGCTTGTGGCAGTCTGATTTGCAGCTTGAGCCTCCTTTTTAATGAGGGGAGAATAAGTACTTGTTGTAGGGTCCCCCCACCCCCCCCCACACACACACACACACACACACTAACACCAGTATGGCTTCATTCCCCTCAGCAAAGAAATTGTGTACTAATTAAGATGGCTTCCCAGGATTTGGGTGGGGGTGGAGGATGGGATAGTAGACACTACGGGGATGGCGCTTTGCAGAAGGTCTTGTCGGTCCTCTCCTCTCTCCTCTCCTCTCCTCTCCTCTCCTCTCCTGTCCCCAAACCTTGGCTTTGTTTAATTTTATGAGTGTGTACTAAACATTTGTTTTCCTTTTCCTATTTTTAATTAAGCAAGGATTTTGCAGGCGCAGTGTATTTTCCTGGGTTCTTCTTCCCCTTCCTCCTGGTGTATTGGGCTCTCCAGGGGGATGGTTGCAAAACTAGACAGAAGGGTTTTTGTTGTTACTACTGGTAGGCACGCTCATTGAAGTTCTTCCGGCTAGATGATATACTACAGTGAACCTGAATGGAAAATGCGTGGGCCTGTAGGTTCTTTGTTGTTCAAGGACATTGGAGGCTTGTATGGGATGAGATGAAGGTTTAGATTCCTGTATCCCTTGGATGAACTCTCGAAGCTATGTGGTTAAATCTTTGCTGTTTTTTTTTGTTTGTTTTTTTGTAGGTTAAAGTAAGGTACTGTAAGATCTGCCTCTGTCCCCCAAATGAAAAACAGTTTGCTTCCAAAGGCGTCTCACATCTTTATAGTCATAAAAAACAAAATAATCAGAACAGTCTGAATGTGACATCTTGACTCCGATGATGAGTCAGCGTTCTGACTTTCTGGGTCGTAATTCTTGAGCCCCGATGGAAGCACAGAGCGATTGGCAAACCAATTTTCTTACATATATTAAAAATCTCCTTTATTTTTCCCTGAGTCATCCTTAAAGCATTTTCCTGCCCGAAGCCCCAACCAGACCCCACTCACACAGGGCGCATTCTGATCTCAGATTCACTCCCAAAATAGCCAATAAATAAAAATGTTGAGGCTTCCTTGAGTGCTTCCATTGTGCGCATCTGTCTCAGTCCAGGACTGGGAGTGGGGGGGAGGGAGGGAGGGCGGAGCATCGAATTGACAGGAGAGTGAGGCACGCCGATGCTCAGATAACATGAGCAGGTTGGGCTGGCGGAGGTGGGGGGGGCAGAGGTGGGGGGGCAGAGGTGGTGGGCGGTGATACAGTGAGAAGAAAAGGGGTGTGTGAGCCTCCTTTCAGCCTCCGCTGGAGTGTTGGAATTTCTCCCGAACTGCTCCCCCCCCCCGCACAACACACACACACACACACACACACACACACACACACACACACACACACACACACACACACACACACACACACACACACCCCCATTTGGCAGGCACTTGTGAAAACAATTCTCCAGCTTTTAGTCACTCTGCAGATTCAATTGCCATTTCCACTTTGGAGGGAAGGAGAGTGTCGGGGAGTGGGGATCCGTACAGACAGAACTGGACGCAGAGTGAGAGAGAGGGAGAAAGTGAAGACTTTTAACTGGGTTGGACAGATGCCGAGGCCAGCCGAGCGGCTGGGCAATATTAATATCTTATGAGGCTTCCTGGCAAAGAGACGAGCTCTCACCGTCTCGCACGGCCGTGTGTGTTTGTGTGATTTCAGTGTCGGCACTCACCGCTTCCTAAACGGGAGACGTGCTAACATGCACCAGACAAGGAGTCCACCTTTCACCTCAGTGAGTTCCACGGATGCTTGGGCCAGGAGAAAGATGGAATGCAATGGAAATGGTAAGAGACTTCACCAACAGGCAGCACCGTATCATCAACAAACTGCCACATTGACCCATTTAGGCCTGACCTCGAAATTTAAAAAATAATCTTCCTTCAGTTTTCTGAAATAAATATTTTATTATATATTTATTAAATATATATTTTCACTATTTTTCAAAAATAGCAGACCTACAAGCTTGAGCTTGTAGATCTGCTATTTCTCAATAGCTAAATTATAACATAATGGTTAAAACACCAAAAGGGGTTCCCGCCCAAAATGGGTTAAAGCTAATCTTCATA
Source organism: Electrona antarctica (assembly GCF_951216825.1). Lineage (NCBI taxonomy): Eukaryota > Metazoa > Chordata > Actinopteri > Myctophiformes > Myctophidae > Electrona > Electrona antarctica. The sequence goes on from NC_136807.1 coordinate 45,052,978, forward strand.
ACAAGGCCTGTCTCATATATTGATTATTTGTGCGATTACATGCCAGGTGCCATTTCCAGAGTCATATTATGTAATAAACATGGCAAAAAGTTAAACCTACTGTACACTGTATGCATAATATAATATCCTCATCATAATATAAGCCACGAGATGTCTGTGGGGGGTGGGCCATAGAGAGAGAGAGAGACAGTAGAAACCCAACCGGGCCGGCGCCGTCCTAGTAATATATAATATCGTCGCTGTCGGGAGGAAACCACCTAACTCCATTTTTGAGGTTTTATATGATATTCTATTTTTTCATAAATGAATGCTATTGAACACCCTTTATGTCTGTGTGTTAAAAAAATATTGGACAATGAAAAGTACAAAATTGGACTCTCAAACTGTCTGCTAAAGCAGCTGACTCCACCACCTTTCTCCCTCTCAAATATATATTTTAATTTCCTGAAAAAGGAATATTTTGGAGTTAAGGTCATTACACACTGGCGAATTAGCGACGCGAATTAAAAATTCGACACCGGAGCGAACACCAGAGCGAAAAAAAAAAGACCGAAAACGGTCGCATTTTCGCACATTCGCACATTCGCCACTGATGTGGAAGCTTGCATTGACTTCAATTGGTTTTAAAAAAAGGCGAATTATTCGCACGAATAAATCGCGTCGCTAATTCGCCAGTGTGTAATGACCTTTAGGTTGTTTCTCCCTGACAGCAGAGATATAATAAACCAGTATGCAAGTTAACTAATCTATGTCTGCCTATATCCTCCACAAGCTGTGTGTGTGCTGTACTAGTTAACTAATCTATGTCTGCCTATAGAGCGTCGCAGTCCCGCCTCCTACCCTGGACCAGGAAATGAAACCCAATGCATTTTCCTCATAGACATTTCTTAAAGTATTTATTTAAAGACGGTTACGCCGCGGACAAAGCCAACTCGAGTCGTGACAACTCATGACAACACAAACAATATTTTGGACCAAACAAATAATTAGAAAGAAGAAAAAAACGGCAGGTTACAACACTTTTTTTGTTGTTTTTCTTCTTTGTAATTATTTGTTTGGTCCAAAATATTGTTTCCTGGTCCAGGGTAGGAGGCGGGACTGCGACGCTCTATATCCTCCACAAGCTGTGTGTGTGCTGTACTAGCTGAGTTGTAAACAAAACGTCCCCCCTCTCTCTCTCTTTCTCTCTCTCTCTCTCTCTCTCTCTCCCAGAATTCAACCAGGGCCGCTGTGCGTCGTCAGCCAACCAGTGAGTGAAAGGAGATCCTTCTTCACAGCAAAACGTCACTGGTCCTCCCTCTGTGAACCCTTGACCCTTGAACCCCCCCCCCTCCCCCAACACCCAGCCACCATGACCTCTGAGCTGGAGAGCAGTCTGACCTCCATGGACTGGCTCCCCCAGCTCAGCATGCGGGCAGCCATCCAGAAGGGTGGAGACGCGGGGTATCTCCACCACGGCCACCACCACCACCACCATCACAGCAGCCACCATCTTGGAGGAGGACACAGCCACCACGTCGTCGGACACCACCACGGGGGCCACGGCGGGTCGGGCAAGAAGGCCGCCCAGCTGGAGCCCGGCACCACGCTGGACCAGGAGGAGGCGGCGCAGCACCGCGACGGCAAGCCGCCGTACAGCTACGCCAGCCTCATCACCTTCGCCATCAACGGCTCGCCGCGCAAGCGCATGACCCTCAGCGAGATCTACCAGTGGATCTGTGACAACTTCCCCTACTACCGGGAGGCGGGCAGCGGCTGGAAGGTAAGAGAGGAAGGGTGTGTGTGTGTGTGTGTGTGTGTGTGTGTGTGTGTGTGTGTGTGTGTGTGTGTGTGTGTGTGTGTGTGTGTGTGTGTGTGTGTGTGTGTGTGTGTGTGTGTGTGTGTGTGTGTGTGTGTGTGTGTGTGTGTGTGTGTGTGTGTGTGTGTGTGTGTGTGTGTGTGTGTGTGTGTGTGTGTGATGGAGAGAGAGAGAGAGAGAGGGGAGAGAATATGTGTGAGAGAGACGGAGAGACAGACAAACGCTCTCACGCACGCACACACAGACAGACAGACAGACAGACAGACAGACAGACAGACATGGAATTTAGCTAATGCTAATGACGAAATGTGATGCTTCTGTTACCTAGAAAAGCAGTGAAACCTTTCAAGCAGCCAGCATTGACTGACAGATGCCCGCTCCCCTCATTCAGATGACATTATTAAATCCATATGCAAATGTTGCCATGCAAATCCCAGGCAATATGAGCGGAAAGGTGGCTCTGTTATTGGAGACAGATGAATAGATCCCTTGGGTGGTGTCTGGGGAATTCTCTACCTTATTAGCGAAGAAGGGGATAGATGCAGTCCTTCCACTGACACACTGAAGAGGCTGTCTGCAAACTATCAGCCATTTCATCTATTTGAGATTTTCTCACTGAGGAGGGTACAGTCTTTCTCTTTTTCTCTCATTATTTCTCTCCCTGTTTCCCCTTCCCCACTCTGTATCCTCATCAGTTCCCCCCCTCCCCTCCCCGTCTCTCTCTCTCTCTTTCCGTCTGTCTCACTCACCTTCTCTTTCTGCATCTCTTGTCTCTTTCTTTCCCTCTAACACTGACTCTTCTCATCTCCTCCGCTTCTCATTTCCTCCCTTCTCATTTCCCTTTCACTAAAGCTGCGTTTGTTCCCCGTCTATAATCTTCAACACACCGACGTTCCCGGAGTGAAAGTGCGTGCCAACAGCTCAGACAAAAAGGTTGCGATACAAGCCAGGTTGTATTGGCAGAGCTCCTTACATGATTGTAGGACTCAATCAATTTGTTTGCCATTCACTCGGAGAGAGGATAGGGGGATATTGAGGCCGTTCTGTCTGCCTTTTCCTGCTGGCATCACCATTGCACTTGGGTGTCATGCTGTTGCCATCTTGTAATTATACCTCTACATTTAGCTGTGTGTGTGTGTGTGTGTGTGTGTGTGTGTGTGTGTGTGTGTGTGTGTGTGTGTGTGTGTGTGTGTGTGTGTGTGTGTGTGTGTGTGTGTGTGTGTGTGTGTGTGTGTGTGTGTGTGTGTGTGTGTGTGTGTGTGTGTGTGGTTGCATTTGTATAACGTCATTAAAGGATCGTACTTGAACTCTTGCGGGGTTGGGTTTTTTTTGGGGCACATATTCAGGCATTTCTCCACCATTTCAAAACTTTAACCAATTCACAAAGGTTTGTAGTGGAGTACTGTACCTTTCGCTTAGGATATGCAAGAGGCATGTCGAGAATGTTTTTCAAAATATATTGCCCCCCCTAAAAAAAAGCAAGAAAATGCATAATTAACTGATCTACAAGTTCACAACGCATCACATGGCATTGTTTTGTGAGTTTGTAGATCTGCTATTTAGACTATTTGTCCTATGATGAACCACATATGGCATACTGTAAGTCGTTACCAGTAATTGACAGTACACTACTTTATTGCAATACAAATAACAACTGATTCTTTAACTTTAATTAGGTTACTTTAAGATAACGACCAATCTATCCTCTAAATTTCCTCTCAGTGCTACTTTTCGTTGTGTGCATGAAAGTAAGAAAGTAAAGTGGCACAACTCTAGAGAAAAATACATATTTACATCATCTCTGTCCTGTGCATCATCAAATCTCTCTTCAGATGCAGTTTGTATGCAAAGCAGCAAATCAAGCTCTAGAGTCTAGATCGTACACGTTGATTTAAGCAGTGGGGGGAAACGGTGTGGCATGATGTGAATTATAGGCGGCACATGGAAATCGATTCGCAGCGACTATACAGCCCCTCAAGTGAGCTCAGAGTGCAGCAGGCCTCTCGTCGACTACAGCACTCACACAGGCACTTAAGTTCTAAATGTCGGTATTCTGGTAGAATGCAGAAGATTCTGGGATATGTTTTGAAAAGGCTTGTAAATCCACTGCTCCCTGAATGTACGTGGCCCAGTGTGTGTGTGTGTGTGTGTGTGTGTGGGGGGGGTACCAGCCAAGGCCATCGCAGGGAAAGTTACATAAGGCTGGTTCATTCAAGTTCAGGTGATTGCTGTCAGCTGTACACAGTGGGAATGCAGACGTACAGGGATTGTCTGGCGGACACGATCCGCTTGCCGCACAGGCATCGGTTGTGTTGTGTGCACAGACGTTGCATGCATTTCGTTGCATGCACTTTGCATGTACACACATTGAATGTGTTTTTTTTTTCTTTCTTTTCTTTTTTCTGGACTCATACGCATACGTAAGCGGTTACTCAGGCTCTTAAAAGCGCTCCTTGCGCCCTACCTTCACCTTCTGCCTTGCATTTAGACCTGCATGCGACTGTGCGTGCGACTGTGCATGTGTGCGACTGTGCGTGCGTGCGACTGTGCGTGCGTGCATGCGTGCAAATGTGTGCGTGCAAATGTGTGCACTCTCAGAGTTACATAGACCAATGCACGCACAAACATGGAGAGTCTCCCGTAGTCTCAGGTAGGCCTTGTACGTGTGCAGTCTACAGATTACATTGGGGCAGCTCAGCGGGAGAGGAGAGGGAGAGAGAGGGGAGCAGAGCAGTGCAGAGCAGAGGAGGGGAGTGGAGAGGAGAGGAGAGGAGAGGAGAGGAGAGGAGAGGAGAGGAGAGGAGAGGAGAGGAGAGGAGAGGAGAGGAGAGGAGAGGAGAGGAGACTGTCAGAGAGCAGAGGAGAGTTTTACTACCCAGCACACGCACTCAGTCTGTTCTGTATGATAATGTGGGAGTGCAGGCACGGCAGGGTTGAAACCAGGACAACGCACAGTCACATGCAGACAGACACGCACGCACACACACACGCACATGCACATGCACGCATGCACGTGCACAAACACACACACACACACACACACACACACGAGCGTGCACGTGCATTCACACACACGCACACACACACAGACAAGCAAAGGCATAGCATCAGTATTCAAAGAGTTGAAGAACACGCGCACGTACGCACACACGTATACAGATGCACGTGCACACACGTGCACACACACACACACACACACACACACACACACACACACACACACACACACTCTCACTCATACTCACGCGCACACACACACACACACACACACACACACACACACACACACACACACACACACACACACACACACACACACACACACACACACTGTAGTAGTGTTCATTCATCTAACCCACCATTATAATCAGATAGCTCGTCAAGGTCATGAGATTTGTGTTTCTTAGCTGGAATTGAATATGTCGATGGCTCTTCTGAGAGTCATCTGAGAGGTCATGTTCTGAAGCTCCTGAAAGCGGCTACATGGAAATCTGTATGAAATGAAGCAGCCATGACGTGCAAATCCCAGGTTTATTCCAGTAATGGACATACTGACCTAACCTCACAGGAAGCCACGGGTTAGTTGTACTGTTGTAACCAGCCGCGGCTTAGTTTTAACTTGCCACGGGTTAGTTGTAACCAGCCGCGGCTTAGTTTTAACCTGCCACGGGTTAGTTGTAACCTGCCGCGCATGCCGGGAGCGACGGTGCTGTCGGACTAATGCCTGTCGGACTCTTAGTATGTCTAACAAACGTATGCACCCCGATAAAGAGGTACTGTAGCGTGCACGTGAACTTGACAAAGGAGTTTAAGCAGACATAAAGTAAAGTTTATTCCAGTAATAGACAGCTCATAGATAGATAGATAGATAGATAAGATAATGTAGTAGTGTACATGTGAACATTATGAGCAAAGGGGTTTAGGCTGCTGTCGTTGAAAAGAAAAGAAAAATCAACAATTTATTGTTGCCTTAGCATATGTTGTGTTAGTAGTCATTGCATACGTGTAAGTTAGTGTTAGACTTTTGTTTTTGGACCAACTCAAGCATTTTTACCTATTGCATATATAGAGTTTTTCTCCTGTAAGGTTCACATGAACTGCTGAAACCCATCAATCCAATACACTGGAGGGTTGCAACACAGTGTTGCATCAGACTGCATCATACTATCATTATTATTTTTTGCTTTCAAGTATCTGTGCAATGGCAATATCACCTGTGCTTTATTTACAAACCTCTGTCTGTTTCCGTCTGCCTTCCTGTGACAGGCAGGCAGGCAGGCAGGCAGACAGACAGACAGGTAGGTAGGTTGGTACTTGGTACGTCAATTTGACAATCAAATTGATAAAGTGCAGTCATGTAAATAGGTTTTCAGTGTAATGGGTCCACCCCCCAGGGGTGGTCTTTTCGATGGGTCCCAGGGATATTTTACGAGTCCCACTTCAACAGTGTTAGGAGTCTTATTTTGTCATTTTTACAAATTGCAGCATTTAACTCCCATTTCATAGAATTTGGTTTGAGCGTACGCAAAATGGCGGCGCTCTTTATCATTTCGAGTGTGTTTCTACATCGATTTATATGTTGATTTATATAACGTATAGGATGAAGTCTGATGTGGTCTGATGATTGTGTCCGTAGATGTATTTTTGTAACGTGGATTCTGTTTCAGTACAGTACAGTACAGTACAGTACAGTACAGTACAGTACAGTACAGTACAGTACAGTACAGTACAGTACAGTACAGTACAGTACAGTACAGTACAGTACAGTACAGTACTGTGTCCCAGGACCCGCAGAGGGTGACATCACTGACATGGTTGCCTCCTTTCTCAATTTAGTGAGATTAAGGACGCAGGATGCTGGCTATTTGCATGACTGAAGTGTATCTGTCTCTCTAACACTCATTAGGCCCCACTCTGTCCCTCTTTCTCCTTTCTCTATCCTTCTTTCTCTCCTTTCTCTATCCCTCTTTCTCTCCTTTCTCTATCCCTCTTTCTCCTTTCTCTATCCCTCTTTCTCTCCTTTCTCTATCCCTCTTTCTCCTTTCTCTATCCCTCTTTCTCTCCTTTCTCTATCCCTCTTTCTCTCCTTTCTCTATCCCTCTTTCTCCTTTCTCTATCCCTCTTTCTCTCCTTTCTCTATCCCTCTTTCTCCTTTCTCTATCCCTCTTTCTCTCCTTTCTCTATCCCTCTTTCTCCTTTCTCTATCCCTCTTTCTCTCCTTTCTCTATCCCTCTTTCTCCTTTCTCTATCCCTCTTTCTCTCCTTTCTCTATCCCTCTTTCTCCTTTCTCTATCCCTCTTTCTCTCCTTTCTCTATCCCTCTTTCTCCTTTCTCTATCCCTCTTTCTCTCCTTTCTCTATCCCTCTTTCTCCTTTCTCTATCCCTCTTTCTCTCCTTTCTCTATCCCTCTTTCTCCTTTCTCTATCCCTCTTTCTCTCCTTTCTCTATCCCTCTTTCTCCTTTCTCTATCCCTCTTTCTCCTTTCTCTCTGTCTCTCTAACACTCATTAGGCCCCACTCTATCCCTCTTTCTCTCCCTTTGCTCTGTGGTATCCAGTGTGCATGGCTCTACTTTCCCATGCCCTCTGCTGCGCCCTCACAGCCCTTTCACACCCACGTGTCCATCCACCCCAGCAGCCCAAGTTTCCACCTTCACAACAGCCCCTAATCAAGCATGTAGCAAGAGATGAAAAGTGCACATGGTTTTCTCTCTCTCTCTCTCTCTCTCTCTCTCTCTCTCTCTCTCTCTCTCTCTCTCTCTCTCCCTCTTATCAGTCAATAGTTAGTGAATGGATATGAATGGGGCCACATCATATTAATATAATATCATATTAAGGACCTCATAAGGGAGATTTTTTGCCAAGCAAAAATAAAAATTCTCATTCTCAAGAAAGTTGTCTTATTGATCGCTGTCCTTTCAGTTCATCAATATTGGCCAGATAGCTCTCAGGCCTGATTTAGGCCTGCTTTACACTGGCAGCCACATCTAGCCTGAATCTAGCCTGAATCAGATCTGTGTCACTTCAAGATAGAAATCTGATTTGCTTAAATAAGTCTAAATGCAGACAGGTCACATGGAATCCGATATTTTCAAATGTGACTTAAGTCACATTCAGAGATTTAAATCCGATCTGAAGAGATCTGTCTCAGTCTGAATGAGTCGCATATCAAACTATCCAAAACGTCACTTGCAGCGCGACCCAAGCGCTACTGACGTGACGTCATTACAGAGCGCGAGTATTTTCATTTAAGTAAACAAACAAGAGAGAGAGAAAAACAACCCAACGAGAGCAAAAGAAAGCGAGAGGATCCTCAGAAAAGAGAGAAAATAACAATAGTGCAACACACGCTTGTTTTATAGGAATAATGTCACTTCATTATGTCAGCACTACAGCGGAGCGGACAGACGGTGAAATCTGTACCAACGTCCTGACGTCACTCGCTCATCCCCTGGGCTGGGTCGCAGAAGTTTCATTTTTAAATAGTCCAAAAATAGTCAAAAAATAAATAAACTGTCTCAGCGATATTGTCAGGGAGGTGTCTCTGTATCGTTACAAAGGTCAGTCAGTCATATTTGATACAGACTGTTTCTAGCGAAAATGTTAATAATTTGGCGGCTGTAATATTAGCGTTTTCTCTCAGTCAGTTGATTCTTTATATCCGATTCCATATGAGTTAAGCCACTGGGATCATTTGTTTATTTTTGGAACACAGTTCTTATTTGACGCGATATGAAAAAGTAAGTAAACCGGGTAGGATGTGAAATGACGTCAGACTTTGGTGCTCCTCCTGTCACTTTGGGGGATGCCTTCGTACAATCTAAACTTCTCGAAATGTACAGAAACAAGGCCGTTTACGAGGATATTTCTCGTGGAATGGTAGAGAATGGCTACATGCTACACATCACGACATCTGCAATGTCAGATTGTTGTTGGTTACCACGGTAACCAAAGCAGATATGTCGATGCAGCCTCACACAGGGCGGCTTTGGGTTGAGTTGTTAAAATCAGTCTGAATGCACAGATCGGATCTGGTCACTTGCAAACGGTAGTGTGAATGACCGGGCCAAAAGATCGGATTTGAATCGGATTTGACTTGATGTGACTGCAGTCTAAATCAGGCCTAAGAGAACTTCTACTGCAGTGCACATGGACACAGTTGCACGCACGCACGCACGCACGCACGCACGCACGCACACTTAAAGGACAACTTTAGTTTTTTTCAACCAAGGTTCATGTTTTAGGTTGTTATTAGAGAGTAAAAGTAAAAGATGAGTGTTAATGTTTTTTCATTTGCTGCCTTCTTTCGTTTTAGGGATTTTAGCTGTTTTTGACAGGGGGGGGGGGCAGGGGGCATTTGAGCATGGGGCTAAATATGTATTTGTTTTCAAAATATTATAGCGATTTATTTTTGTATCAATACTATAGTCCTACTAGACCCCAAGAAATTACATCTAGCCACAAAATATCACAGGATCTACTGAATATGAAGGTAGCCTACTGGGGGGAAGCCACACTGTGTGTCATAGGCTCGATATGTCAGTTTGACACATTCAGTAGATCCCGTGATCGTTTGTGGCCAGATGTAATTTCTTGGGGTATAGTACGACTATAGTAAATAATACAAAAAAAAAATCGCTATAAAACTTTGTTAAAAAATATATATTCAGCCCCATGCTCGAATGAAAGAAACGAAAGAAAGCAGCAAATGAAAAAAAAAGAACACTCATCTTTTACTTTCTCTAATAACATCCTAAAACATGAACCTTGGTTGAAAAAAAACTAAAGTTGTCCTTCAAACACATTCTCACACTTTCTCACACAATCAAATGATAGTCAAATATTTCTACACATGCAAGCTTAATACACATCAAGCTTCACTATTCTAAGTATTATTAAATGGGTGTTCTAGTGTAGCTTCACCCAGTGTTACTTTTTTCCATTTTACCATTTAGTCTTAGTCCTATTTAGTCTTCTGAAAAACCTTAATCGACTTAATCTTTAGTCTTAGTCTTGTGTTGATGTTAATTTTGCCAGAAACTAGCTGATTTTTTTTCAATCTGAAATCTGATCACCACACACTACAGGATAATCGGGCCCGATTATTTTATCCGATTATTTTATACAGCACACACTACACAAGTTTAAAACTCGGGCGCAAATATCAAACATTCTTGATGTTGATCGGGCCGATCCCGATCGCGCTGTGAGCGGCCCGAGCAGATCGGAGGGATTACGATTGGATCTTTTATACACTCACACTAGACGATCATTTATGCCCGAGAATCGCTCCCGATTGAGTCGGGCACCCCCCGAGCGTCAAAAATGCCCGATTATCGGCTAGTGTACGGCCACCTTTAGTCTTACTCTTTTGAATAACACATCATTTAGTCTTAGTCCCATTTAGTCTTCTGAAAAACCTTAGTCGACTTAGTCTTTAGTAAGACTAAAGACTAAGTCGACTAAGGTTTTTTCTTTTTGTCTTAGTCAACAAAATGAACACTGGCTTCACCATACTTCATCATTTTTAATGGCTTTCATGTATCTGTAGGATGGCAAGAACTTACTATACTTTCTATCTGTCTACTACTCACTGTATCTATCGATTTGGTGAAGGCCTTTCCATTATCTACCACCTAAGAAATGCCATTTGAATCTCTTTCTTTTCCAGCCATCTCTGCTCTCCTGTGAGCCTCTTCATGGCCACAGGGCCTAGACTATAGCTCCCATCTCTGCTCTCCTGTGAGCCTCTTCATGGCCACAGGGCCTAGACTATAGCTCCATCTCTGCTCTCCTGTGAGCCTCTTCATGGCCACAGGGCCTAGACTATAGCTCCCAATGTGAGTCTGGCTAATTGCCTGCAAATTAGCAGGACCTAATTTGATGGTGCAAAGGCCAGCACTATACTGCCATGGCCTTTGGCCTTCAGCTCAACACTACATGTCACAGGCAATCACCTGATTCCAAGCTATTGGAAGTGTGTGTGTGTGTGTGTGTGTGTGTGTGTGTGTGTGTGTGTGTGTGTGTGTGTGTGTGTGTGTGTGTGTGTGTGTGTGTGTGTGTGTGTGTGTGTGTGTGTGTGTGTGTGTGTGTGTGTGTGTGTGTGT